>NC_072825.1:11930000-12281250 GCF_027744805.1 Dunckerocampus dactyliophorus
CTCATTCCTGGTGGAAATGCTAAGTTTATGGCTTCCTTGTCCTTCTTCCCCACTCCGTTTGAAACATTTTCTTACGTTTAGAATAGTAAATTGGACAGGCTAACTTGGCTAGCTTGCTATGCTAGCAGCGGCCATCCGTTATGTTCCTGCAGTGATCCCGTAGCCTGGTAGCCTGTGCAATGCGATGTAAATAAAGACTATTAGGAGTGTATAAGTGACTGTTGGGGTGATATTTCATGTCTGCAGGTCTCTAATAATGTTAAAGGCTGTATGTAGAAAGTCATAAACTGGTTGTCTATGCTCTGACTATGAAAATATTTAATTTATTAATATTGAATCCTACTTCGCAGAAATTCACTTGACATGTATATGACAGTATAGACTTCTGCAAAGACAAAACATACACAAACACAGTGATTATTGCTTATTTGCACATTAGGTATAATCATTTTAAAATAAAGTAGCTCTTCTATTACAACTTAAATGGAGCTCTCATGTACTGTACCTGTCTACTAAGTAACAAATATACATGACAGAGCAATTCTATTTACTCTATGCACCACCAGGCATAATCCCATGCAGCAAAGGCATTGGCCATAGGAGCTCACCTCTGGCACAGTTCTGATGCACATAAAAGTTGATGCGAATGTTAGTGTTTACCTTAAAAAGTGATCATACAAGTGCTCATTAGTCATATTGAATGCAGTGGTCATATCCAGTATTGAAACGCACTCATCTGAAAGCGTCATGTAAGAGCAATGTCTGATTCAGACTCCATGACTAGTGCATTTTCAATTTTCAGTGAAAAGACTGATGTTGGTTCCCTCCTGTGGTACTCAAAAGTCTCTTCTCTTTTTTTCTATTGATGATCAACAAACCAGCAGCAACTACTGTAATGCAGTGATGCAGTTCCACTATTTAACCGCTTGTGTAGAGCCAACTCTTTATGCTCTGCCTTTCCTGCTGCTGGAGAAACATGGAGCAAGAAAGGCAAAACCAATCATGGGAAAAATACATCGCCTCCCCCATGGGGATTGTGCCACCTCTACTTTGTGTGTAATAGAGAGAAGTCAAAGGAGAACAAATGTGTGGCACCACATAGCAGAGCTCTTTGCTTGAGAGGGAGTCTGCCCTGGTAATGACAACAATACATCTTGGCACGCTCTCTATTGAAAGAAGATAACCAGAGGAAAAAAAGCAGCACGCTGAATGTGCAAGTCTTATATAAGATCAATCATTAGACAAGAGAAGCAAGAATGCATAGTCCACTTACATAAATATCATCATTTATTCCCCACTAGACTAACACACTGTGTGTCTTTTACACTACTCAAAATAACCAATAAAAAATGTCAATCTGATAAAACCGTGTTAAATGTCTGCTGATGCTGGTAGCATCAGCATCAGCGCCGCCTGCTTTTTCTCTGCCAGTCTGCTGCACCGACAGTTTTCTGCACCTTACTGCATGTGGCTGGATAGCACAATTTATAACCCTGCTGCAAAATCTCTTGGAGGTCTTAAAGGGAGCTCAGTTTCAGGATTAATACCATCATGTGACTGCTTGGACTGGCAATGCTGTTCAACCTACCAGTCTGCTTAGCAAAGAGCATCGATTACCAATCACAAGAACAGCAAGATGTGCTAGGTTGACTAATTCAACAGGAAGTCTTCTTATAATAGGCTTTGTTTGGTTTTATACACGCAGATGCATTTTCGTCATCGAGTCAACAGAGGAGAAAGAGGAGGGGGGGAGACAGAGAGATTAGAAGTCCAGGTGGGTAGAATTTGTCTACCTCATCATTCTATGCATTATATTAATGCAAATACATTTCTCCCAGGCCTGGCACTTTGATGATGTAGCTGGTTTTCAGTGACTTGGTTTTATCTAGATCCGGTCTACCCTGGGGATGTGTGCGTGTATTATGATTGACTGTGTAGTGGATGTCTTCATCTTTTTCCTTACTCTTCTTCCACAATTTATTTCACACAACGCAAAAAAGACAGACACATTGTACACGATTTCACTTCCGTTTGTCCTGTTTCTATGTACTCTACTTGCCTCATCCTTCCCACGAGGTTGTCTTTGAGCTGCAAGCGGAAATGTGTGATGGTGGAGGCGCCAGCTGACTGATGTGTGGAATCACATGAGGGCAGGAGGGATATGGGTTGTTGATGCAGCACTTCCAAGCATGGAGCTTGAGAAGTAATAGTAAAGGAATAGGAAGTCTGTTGTGGTCACTGTGAATAACGTTGGGCAATTTAGACAACTGTTTTTTTCGGCAATTAGTTCAGATTTGCTTTAGTCTTATAAAATGACACTCCTATCCCTCTGTCCAGGCTGGCAAAAAGATCTCACCATGAAGTTATTTCCCATTTTTCACATATTTCAAGTGAGGGACAGTCTGCCTGTATATGGTAGAGAAATGGTAGGCCAATGTACAAATTTGATCAGTTATGCTGTAGTAAGTCTAAATCAAGGGTGCCCATTACATCGATCACGCGCTACCGCTCGATCAAGAAGGTAGTGTGGGTCGATCGCGTAAACGTCACTTTGTAGGTGTCACATGACGTCAGTCAGCTTACATTAAGCTCCGCTACTGATTCGTTGGTGCTCCCGGGCGGCTAAGATTAAGTTAGTGAACAGAAGTCTCACATAGAGATGCAACTTTCGTCTTTATTATTCTGATCATGGATAAACTAACACAGCTGTAAGATGCCTATATTGATAACAAAAGTTATTTATTCATTTGTAGCGGCTAGTTACGTAAAAAAAAAAAAAAAGAATGCCACTATAGGAATGCGTGTTTTCTACACTTCCACCTGTTCAGCTATTATTTCTTGATTAATTGGAAAATGTGCCCATTGCTGAAACCTTTTTAATATGTTGCCTTAACTTCAGCTGCATTGTCTTTGGCATAATCATTGTCATTTCTCGTATATCTGTAATGTCTGATAGCAAATACTAGCTGAACGCGACACATGAATGAAAACTACGTAGCTATTTTGACTGACATACTACTCAGGTTACGTACGCAACTATTTGTGGAATTACAGTTTGTTTCTTGCCATATTGAACTGAATTGTGAATTACTGAATGATATTAACTACTTTGATTACCAGTAAACTTTGAAACTGTGAATGTGAAATACTAATCATTTGTACTCAGTATAGTAGTTTCAAAGTTTACTGGTTGATATTTTTATATATATGTTATATGTTTTATAGTAAAAGGTAGATCATGTCGACTTGCAGGTTGAAAAAGTGTGAGCACCCTAAATCAAGGCATTTTGAACACTGATGTTCCAAAAAACATTTCTCTGTATGCAGTCAGAACATGCACCCACTCCACCTCCACCTCCCTCTCCTGATTCTCCTCAAGTACAACCTGTTCTGTGAAGATTTGTTCAGTAATGTACACCAGGTCTACTTCGGGGCCTATGATTGACGCAGATGCCGTTCAGGGACATCAGCATGTGCCTTTTCAACAGTCATGCTACTGATGTTAATGGTGCAGTGCTGTGAGACTAAAGCAAGACAAGAAACTTGGAGGAGACGATGCACTGAGGTATGAATTTGATGTTGCCAACACAGTAGTGACGTTTTTGAAATTCTAAAAAGGTAAAATTTTCTCCTCACACATGTCTTTTAAGCGTCGGTGTTTCCCATACATTCCCACAAATACATACGCACCATGTCTGACAGAGAAGAAGAAGATGTAGCAGGAGGGATCAGTGTTGTCAACTTAGCGTCATTGTCGCTATATTTAAACGAGTAATCAAAACCCTCTAGATCAGGGTCACCAACGTTTTTCCTTGTGAGAGCTACTTTTACAAAATGAAAATGGCCAAGAGCTACTCATTTTTGTAACATTTATTTTCAGAACTTATTTTAAACCCAAACGAAGCGAATATGCTTGTTTTACCAGAACATGAACAAAATGCTGGTGTCCACAACTCACATTTTGTATTTCAGAATGCATTTCTTTCTACTGTTCTTTCATTTTTAACTGAAAACCTGAATGAAAAGCAGGCTTGCGGGCACCTCATGTGGTCGTGGGGGGCTACCTGGTGCCCGTTGGTGACCCCTGCTCTAGATACTAGGTACGACAAATCTACCAAAGGGATTTTTGAAGACTACAACGGAGAGTCTCTCAAAAGTGTAAGATGCCTCCTGGAATTTAACTGGTTTAGAGTGGCAAAGGTATATATCTAAGTGTTGTAGTTAAAGAACACTGCAAGCTGTATTCGGGCGAGACGAGGGGAACACCTCGGACTAGTCGCCAAGCAAAATCTTAATACTTGACAAAAAAAAAAAAAAAAAATCACTAACAGAAAGACATAACCCTGTAAAACATTGTCAGCTTTATAACAGACACTGACATGAAAAAGCGTAATGCTCTTCTCAACGAGCAGCAGGTGCTGCTGTGGGCCCATCCCACACCTAAAAGCACTCACCAAAAAAATGACAAAAACAAGCAACAGAAGTTCACTGTAATTCTAAACATATTGTTGTGCTTTTCATGTTTTATACTCAATTTTTGTTATTCCTGTCTCCTGCCGCATTCTACGAGCAAATGCATCACGGACAATTGATTATAGTGACTGCCGCAAATAGACTGCAGTCCTGTGGGAAACACAAGGTGTCATCTTCGACTTTTAAATAAAACGACTTTGACCACTCGACACATCTGAACCGTGCATTTTAAATTGATTTCAGAATGATCTATACCAAAACATCACACTGATCACAAGATGGTCATTATACTAGTTTCCAAATATATATAATCAGACAGATACGACACAGACGTGGGTATCTTAATTCCATGAAACAAACAGCCAAAATGAATACCCTTCACTGTTTTTAATGAACAGAAACCTGAAAGTAGACTGATAGTATTTCAAGTATCAGTATTGCTGCAGACAGTGTTTGCGGTTATGTGCATAATTGGGGAGCAGGGAGACAGCCTGCATTCCGTAAGCACACCAATCAGTGCCTCATGCTGTTCATACTGTGTATGGCTAAGCCTCTGCACTGCACTGTCTGGTAGGTCTCCTTTTTAAGACGAGGCATGGTTAGCATTCTATGTAGGCCAAGCCCCAAAAGAGTATGACATCAAAATTAGATACAGATCAGAACTGGTATGCTGTATCCTGTTCCTTGCTGCAGAAAAAGGTTAAAGGTGCGAAGAATGTATTTTTTATATCACTCTGAAAAGGCCACTGTGCACAAACAAATCCCTCGCAGTGAAGAAATTCTGGCTATAATCATATTTGCTAACTTGAACTTGAGTTGCAGATTGTTGGGTTGGGTGTCATCTGACAGGCCGGCAAGTACTCAACATCTCAGCAATGGTTGGTAATTAACATTTAGTAAAGTGTAACTGGACATTTGAAAGGATAAATAAGGACATCATTTCACTGTAACATAACACAAGTCCAAAAGATGGCAAAAAGACCCCAATCTCAACCTAACGGGAAACACAACACTGTATAACAAGAATGATTAGCACCTCAAATAAAATAAAACAAATAACAATAAAACATTCAAGAGTCTAAATTAAGATATGTGAGTTTCAGAGTCTGGTCATTGTTTAATGCTGGCTCACTGTCATACAATCATGCATTCCTTTGCCTGGAAAAAAAGTATCCCGCACACCGTACCATACCAGATATTTCATGCCTCTTCAAACAGCTGCCCAGAAACTACACAACCAATTATACAACAACGGTGAAGCATCACTGAGGCATTTTAATGAACATCTAAGATGGCTGAATGAGAGATTGTGACAGTACATTAAGCCCTGTAAAAAAAAACGGTCTCTGCGGCTGTTGATCAGACGATGTGTGTTTGGATTCAGTTGTATCAACTAGCCAAAAAAATATATATAAATATAGGTTGGGGAAAATGAAAGGTAATGGCATTTAAACTAAAAATGTGGTCATAAATAATTTTATGTTTGATAATTTGGTACTTCCACTTCCATTCAGTGCTTCTGAAGTCCATAATCATTTACACAATGATAGCGTTTGTATTCATTTGGCAATGTAAAACACACACAAACATACAAATACATAATAAGGTACAGTGCAGTAAGACAATTAACTCTCTCAAATTTGTATTGCCCTCTTGGTAATGCGATACAGTCTGCGAGCATTACATTACTCGCTTACATTACTCCAACAATATAACCAAGAACATTTGTACACTTGTTGGGGAAGAAACTTTTCAGAATTTCAGTGATCCTGAAATGTCTTTTTTCTAATTGCATTACTGTGTGAGACTTGTGAGACACCAAGTTGTTTGTTCCAATTTATAGGCAACAGTAGATTGTTTTCCTGGCAACACCTAATATTTTGGAAGTACGCATTGGTGACTCACCTGCATCTTTATTGAGTGCAACTGATAAATAACGCACCATTTCTAAGCGCTTACCAAGATTTCTTAAATGGTTTCTTTTTTTATAATCTACTTTGTAAATATAAATACAGTTGTCCCTCGGCACTTCACGCTTCCAATTTTGCAGTTTTACTCCATCAGTTTCCAGAACTCCACTGATTGGTCAAACGCTGCAATGTTGCAGTCGGTGACGTAGCATGGTCCTGGCTGATTGGCTGCGTGAAAATCATGTGGTCCTCCAAATCCAACTTTTTGGGAGAGGTGAGCACGGCAGTTGAGCGAAAGCGACCAAATACCATTAGTATAAAATAGTATTAGTTAATTACTTATTCTTCAACAAATTTCCCTATTGTAATTACACAGAGAGACAAATTAAACAAGTTATTGCAACTTTCATTTCCTCACGCAATTTTAATTGCACCAAAAAAAAAAACTTCCGGCGCAATTTTTAGCAAAAGCTCCAGCAAATCAGGCTCCTTAAAGGAACAGCGCTCTCAAAAAAGGCCAGTGAAATGCGGGGGGGGGGACTGGATTGCACCCTTGGCCCTTTCTCTCCCTCACACAGACCCACACAAACACAGCAACACACCAGCACTTGGTTCTGCTAAGTATGCATTTTTCATACCAGAAAGTAACCCGCATTTGAAATCAGACGCAGTGACGCTGTCTGGCTCTCTGGCTATAGATGTGGAGAGGTAATGAAAAAAGCTGAGGGGTGAGTCAGAGGAGGCTTTAATTATTCTTGCAGACCAAAATAACATCTCAGGGGCTGGACAAAGTGAGAAGCCTCTTAAGAAAACAACCAACAGTCACCCAGGCTGCACTCCTCACACCAATTCCTAAGCAAGGTAGCTGTGTGCATGCGGGGATGGATACTATAGGAAGTGAGATTCTGTCAGTGTGAATTAAGGTTATAAAGTACAGTATGTTCAAGGTGAGAAGTGCTCCTTTGTTTATACAGTCGTTGCTGACAAGTGATGATGGCGATCAGGTTAACACTGCAAGTCTAATATTTCTACACAAAACCTGCCAACTCACTTGATATTCTGAAGACATTTTTGACATTCCCACCTAATCCATCTCATGCGCAGAACATTTACCTTTCACACCAGGAGATCTGTGATCGAAAAGTGGAACTACAGCCAACTATTAATGCACAGTAAGTCATTTGACTGGGCAATCGAGGATGTTGCCTTGTTTAGTTGAAATAGATATACAGTAGACGCCCCTACAACGTAAATAATCCGTTCCGAGAACGTTTACATTATAGGGTTTTTACGTTATGCGAAGCGTAAAATACATGTAAATAGCCTAATCCGTTCCAAGATCTTCCCAAACTCAGCCCTTTGGCCCTTCAAAATATTCAAAGTCCACCAAATATGGTGGGATAATATAAGAAAACGTTAGCATAAACATAGTAGAGTAACATTCCAATATACAGTAAAATAAGGTAATAAATAAGATTACTGTAAATGAATAAAACTGAAAAACAAAAACAATCAACTAGTTTAATGGCGACTACGAAGAGGACGGGAGGTCGAAGGGAGAAGCCTGTCTCTCACACAAACTCACGTACGCGCTGTATAAGTCAGCCAATGAGATGAGAGCGTAGGCGGTGCCCCCCATAATCAGCCAATGAGAGCGTGAAGCGTCAGAAGGCGTCACCAAGTGTACTCTGTTAGTCATGGAAAATGTTTCCCTCTCTCTGTCGTGCGAGCTATTCGAATCGAATTTCTGAACTTGCACCGACTTGACGCTTTACGTTATATGGAATTTCTTATGTAATACGATGCAAAAACTTTACATAAATTCTTTACGTTCAGTGGAATTTACGTAAAAAGAGGTTTACGTTATGCAAGGTACTACTGTACAAACAAATATGGACACAATATTACTCCGACAAAGCATTCTTAGCAAATTAGACCTCACGCAGGCATGTGCACAAATACAGATGTGACCAAATTCTCAGAGAACAGTCCAGTTGCGACTGATTCATTGCCCTGAGAATACTATGATCCGGACGAATGACAATATTCACAGGCAAATGTGACAAAAGATCGCAAGAACACTGCAAATATATGAATGAAAGAGTCATGACAAAGAGTCATTTATCATGGCACAATACACAAGACCACATTTGTTCTACCAACTGCAAGTTGGTTAAGTTTAAAGATTGTTGAAATCAGGGCAGGGCTGCCTATTGATTGGCAACAACCACACTTCAGCATTAGCCTCATCAAATTGATTGAACAATTGTTCAAATAGCAGAATAAACTCTATACCACACACTCATGGACTTGAATGTCTTATTCATTTGAGCCCATTTTGAGCCCTTAATGATGTATGAATGGTTGTCTTTTCAGAACGGAGTGATAATATAACATACTGTACATATTTAATCATTTCTAAAAACATTAATAGGGTACATAGTTTTGAATTTATAATGGAGTATCTGTAATTTACACAAATGTAACAGTCAGCTAAATCTTACAATACTGTAAGTGGTGCTGTAGGTTCTAGAATGTCTGTTCACTTGGCAAGGACAAGCCCCATTAACTTCTCATAAGTGATCATGATTGACTGCAGCTGATAGTGTCTCTTTGGCAGCATAAAAGGATTTGTTTGACAGCAGCCATTGTTGGGGCACCAACTAATGGTATACAGTAATCCCTTGTTTATCACGGTGAACTGGTTCCAGACCCGACCGTGTTAAGTACTGTACATTTCCGCAAAGTAGGATTATTTATTTATGAATGGAATATTTTTGAAGTTAGAGCATATAAAACCTGTTCACAACCTTCTAAATATGGTTTTTAACATTATTAGAGCCCTTTAGACATGAAATAACGCCCCTAGAGTCATCTTTACACTCATACTACCCAATATAGTAGATATAATAAGAGTAACTAAGCCATTGAAGACATAAATAAGACTTGTGTGTTCCTATGTGGTCCCTACGGAACTTGAATGAGGGGCAGACAGGATGTGACATCGGGGGTTCAGAGTTGAGTTTATTTTATAAAGGGTGATGACTAAAATATGCAACTAGCGAGGAGCAATCACATTACATCCATTGACTCGGCTTCCCTGTGCGTGTGCACATGTGCACGTGGCGGTGTCAGTGCTGAATGCAGTAACAGTTACTGTATCTTAAAAATATATATTCATCAGTGCCTACATGCAGCTCAGTGTTGCAGTTTTCATATGTATTTAAACATAAGAAAGCCATTTTGCATGTAATCCAATTAAAATAAAATCAGCAATCAAATCACCACCTTGACAACAAAATACAAGGACCACAAAGTCAACTATTTTCAGGAGAAGTTCCCTATATATTTTTTAGGATGTTTAACGGACTAACAGGTGCTTAACAGACTCTTAATGTATTCTTTGTCTCATGCTACACCCAACAACATTGATGAAAATCAGCCATCTATTGAAAACAAACCACGATTCACATAAAATTCACCTCCTGGTCATTGTTACTGATAACTCCACAAGCGCTAGACTGCCACTTTACTAAAACATACTAGCTTGACATAAAGAAAAGCTGTTACTAAAGTGTAACAATGGCATTTCATGTATATTTCCGTAATATGGTGGTGTTTTCACCCCAATTTAAAATGCTGGAGAGATTTCACGAAATGAATGTTTGCCACAACCTGTGGGATTAGCAAAGAGACCTTTTTGCTTGTAGTCAGTGGCACAGACCAGCTGGCGTCTCAATCAATAAGCGCACATCCAGACCTTTGAAAACAAGACTCAGACAAAAGGGCTGCATGGGTTAATTGTAATTGTACAGGACAGCATCTGTGACATATGCCTTAAAGCCAGGCCGCTGAGAGGCAAACTAGCCTTTTTGTATAGTGTGGAGACAGGTCACCAAATAACCTGATTAGTGATGATCCTTTCGTTCCTTTCATCCACCCATCCATTTTCTATACCGTTTGTCCTCATTAGGGTTGCGAGTGAGCTGGAGACAATCGCAATTGACTTTGAGTGAGAGGCAAGGGGACACCTGGACTGGTCGCCTTTTTATCTATACGCAGGTGGTCCTCTGTTTAGGGCATTCCGTGTTATGTTGTTTTGTGGTTACAGTATCTTCGGGCTCCCATAAATTAATAAAAAAATGTAATTTTGGTCCGTAAACACAAGACATGCTCAAGAATTAAATACAGTGCGGTGCACCGTGGAAGAATACGCTATGTGCTCAGTATTCGCTTGATAGTCGTGACCGCCATCTACCCGAAAAGATACTAAGATGATGAGGGGGTGGTCGATCAACAATATGTTCATAGCAAAAACAAAACAGGCTACTGTCAGCCAAACAACGCCACAACAACATCAGCAAACTCAACTGTCCTCTCCGCACGCGGCCACGCACAGTCAGGACACATGTAACATTCACAGACGGAAATCGCTACAGTACCCATAACTGCCAGGTCACTGATCCTCTGAAAGCGACCATAATAATTGTAAGCAGTGTATTAGTGTTCTTATTTAGATGGAAAAGTTGCTAGTGTGTTTTTTTATTACTGTTTTATTCTTGTATTTAATGTTCCATTACTGTATTTTATGCCTTTTGTGTGTTTGGTGTACAGTGTGAGTCACTTAGGAGTTAATTTAGCTATAATTTACAGACAAGGTCCAGCTTACTCCAAAACTTGACGTACATCACAGTCGTCAAAGTAGAGTGAGGCAGATAAAGGAAACTGGATGAATGCAACACAGTTCAATAAACAAGCAGAAGATAATGCAGCGTATTATTCCCTGATTGGGAAATGTGAATAAATTGAGGAGAACATGGCAATTGGAAAGTCAACTTCTTCTCTTTTCCAGGCTACCCCGGGAGATCCGCTCATCTACTATCCTAAAACCTAATGAACTAGTAAATACTGAGAGTTAAATGAATATTACATGGGGCTTCATTCATGCCAGCCAGCAGACTACAAAAATAATGAAGACGGAAGAAGTGAATGCAGGAGGAGACAGTCACTGCAGCTTCATACTCCCTGTTTACTCAGCATCTGCATGCCGGAGTAGGAGGCTTTTGATCAATCCTTGGCTGAGTTGTCTTCCCCGCTGCATGGCAGAAGAGGCCCAGTGAGACGGCCAGATATCACAAGGGCCGGCTCATTTGCAACCCAAATGAACTGAGCTAATTGTACACGTTCCGGCAGGCAGGGGGACCGCACACAGTGCAGTGTTTGCAAAATATGGAGATAATTAATTTCATTGAGCTTGTGAAATACCATCGGTGCTTCAAAAGAGGATTTGAGAACAAGCTAAGGATGAGATGGATGACGATAGCAATGGCGCTGGATAGATGCAGATGGTAGATTAAGCTTTTTGTGATTGTGTTATGACACGGCTTCTTGAAGTGTATTTTTGGTAATTGAATAAATTGGAGCATGAAATAGGTTTTAGGATTTAGGATTATGTGAAAAGCAGCCTCTTACCCATTCATAAAACAATGCAGGCAGGTGCGTTGTGTGTTACATATTAGAGGTGGAAATAGTAACAGGATTCCTTTACAAAAGCAGCATTTTTGATCTAGCCAAAAGATCACACGAGTGGTCTGTCATTACCAAAGTTAATGTACAATCGAATCTACTACTCCATTGTGTCACCGACTTGTGTGTGCGTGCTGCTGTGCAAACCATGATGGGTGAAATGTGTGTGTGTGTGCGTGCATATAGTATATGACACTTTCTCTGAACCTGCTAACTAAAAACCTGCCATGGGAGTCAACATTTAAAGTTGAAGTGAACCGCACTCAAAACTGCAGTTCTGCCACGTCATTAAAAACATGTAAAAAGATAACTGTACAATCTTAAGTTCATTAAAAATAGTGGCAAACAAAACCCTGCAAAACATCGTCAGTGATAACAATCGTGATGATTGGACACCATGTGATTTTTGAATATCAATAAATAATTAACATAACGTTTTATTCGCATGGAGGAATTTGGCCCCATAACCATTAGGGGTGGGAATCTTTGGCCACCTCACATTTCGACCTGATTACAATTCAGACGCATGCGATGCGATGAAAAAACGACTATCAATGCACCTTTTTTTGCGATCAATAGTTTGTCAGTTTTTTATGTGTACTTTTTTCTATATATAATTTCATTTTACTCACTGTGTGCTACTTTGTAATGATCCACAATTTAAAAAAAAACATGAAACAGATGAATTTACTTCCATTATCTTAATGATTGGAAGGTTACATCTACCAACATATTTCCCATTGTACAGCTCCATCAGGAAAAAAATCAACTGCACCAGTAGCAGCATGTATAAAATTAACACAAACTTCAGCATATCCTGAATAACCAACATAAAAAAATCTGCCATTATTCATAAATAAATAATAAAAACTTCAAAATCCTGAGCACAGAATGTCTGACAAAAATAATATTTTTGCTGTACTATTATGACATGATTTGTAAAATTGAGCATGAAAATGCAATTGCAATCCACTAGTAATTCTCCAATAAATAAAATTCTCAAAAAAAATATATATATATATTGATATGGCATACCAAAAAAGTGAAGGATGTGGGGGCCACTCTGATGTGTACATGTGATGCTAAAACCAATCTAATGTAGGTCAGTATATTGTACTATAAGTTATATAAGATAAAGCAATTTAGAGTAATATCTAATAATATATCTCATTAGAAAGAGAAGCTGCGGGCCAAAAATGGCCCCTGGGCCACACTTTGAACAACCCTGGCTTACAGTGCTCTTCTTTGGAAGGTGTAAGTTCAAGAGTAAGAGTATAAACGGTGTTACGATTATTTTGTTGTTAGTAAAGTTCCGTACCTAAATTGCTGCAGCATGCAGCACCATTCTCATAGTCAACAATGGCACCACACTGCTTTCATCTTATGCAATCATCTTTATCCTTTTACTAAGGTGAAGTGTTCAAAAACAACAAGTCAGGAGGCGCAGGGGCTGGCCGGCACGTAGCTGAGGAGCTCTGCCCAGGTCCAAGTCACCTCGCGCATCGCCGACATAGACGGGCGGGGCCGCGTGACTGTTGTGGCCTATACTCTCTGATACATACTCTGTCTTATACTCTTTCGCCGAATGCCTCACCTTTTTGTCCTCTTTTAGGCAGACTGTCCCTCACTTGAAATATATACAGTGTGGGAAACGGGACATTACAAAGGGTTTTTCGCCAGCCTGGACAGGCATGCTCACGCACACACACACAGTGAAAAATGCAGTGAAAAAACGCCGGTCCATAAGGTGGATTGTCCCGTGCAGGGCGGACCAAACGGGAGACGGTTTTACCGTGTATGGTTACATCCCTAGTATCTACACTTCCAGAAAGGCACTACGCTGTCAGCAGGCAATAACAGGAAAGTCTGACAAAGTTAGATTCCCTTCAAAATAGTAAATAGCTCCTGACATTGACAAATTGCATCACACGCTGAGGCATATGGTTGGAAAAAAAAACACTGCCCATGCAGTTTATCTTCTCTCTACTGGCTATCTAAAAAGAAGTCTGTCTGTATGGGAGCAGAAAGAAACATGTAACCTAAGAAAAAACGATGATCTGGTCGGTACTGGGTGGCAGACACAAAGTCAAATGCATGCTCAGTCCCAAACACAGAAATAGTGACAGACGTTAATGTGACAGCAGTCCTGTCATTAGTCCATACGCTTTAATATACGCTAACTGCTGTTTTACCATGCACATGACAATAAAACTCTCTTGAATCTTGTATAATGCTTAGAACCCTGGGCAAAGATGGAAGTACACTCTAATGCTGAAACTTAAATTGAGTATTAACTCTGCAGCAACTGTCACTCAACCATTAATGATACTTTAAGGTTAAAGGTCACATACAGAACTGCACGAACAAACGCCTATTCACCCTTTGAGGAAATAGGTTTCTTGAAAAGGGTCCAGATGTCAGAGCTCTGCAAGGGCCGACATTTCTGTTGAAAAGTACTGTACTCTGTTTATTCACTGTTGCTGCCTTTTTGTGCCTCGCTCATCCCATTTCACTGTATGGAATGATCCGCCCAGTCAGAGCTAAACATAAAGTACATCCAGCGGGGGTGACATCACGTGTACCTCCGGCTGTGGGGCTGTGCTGAGGCAACCTGCAACCAAAGCTGCCAAAGGTAATTTCACCTCCCTTGTGGGGAAACAAGATTGCCGTCCAGGGAAGCGAACCAGGGGTTGAGAACATTAGCCTCTCAGTACACAGCTAACTGCAAGCTACCTACCATCTACTTTTTTTTCTCTCTTTTGGTCTGATTGTGAGATATGACTTTGTGAGAGCAGATTTTGTCACCTCAAACATACTGATTCACTTCTCATTCACTTTCTTCTGTGCTGTTATTATTCTATCTTGACCATACTGCTCTCTTCAGACACTTCTTTTCATTCACTCTCCAGTGTGCAATCATCAAAACTCCTCTCTTAGACGCCCAAGTAATAAAACAGGGCCTCCCTTATTCCTGCATACATCTCCCTTGGTGAAGACAAAGCCAATAAAAGGCCGGTTTAATTACAGTTGTTGAGTGCTGCCCACACCCGGGTACAACATTACAGAGTTGAGGGCTGCAGAGAAAGGCTAGTGTGAAAGATGGGGAGCATGATATGCACCCAAATTAGAGGCGGCACAAACTAAAATCTGGGGAAAAAAAGTCATATGTGGCCGGGAAGGGCTAACAATGATGGGCTTATAAGAAAGGCATTTAAGTCCGAGTTGTCACTGTTTGTGGAATGATACTGAAAATTCACTGGAAAAGACCAAACTGTACTGACACTCACAAAGGTTTCCACACAAGAATTTCAACAAGGAATGAACAATAGTAGCAATTTTACCTACATGGAACAAAGGGTATGCTTAAAGTACAAAAAGTTACTTGTTGCTAGTAAAAACTGATCTTTCTTCTTTGCAGTTTTGAAAGGTGTCATGTACGACAACAACTTTGTCAAAAGTATCCAAACAAGCTGTAATAACTATGCTGGGCCTGTAGATGGCAATATTGTCTGTTGTGTTTTTCCAGATAAACACAAACACTTCAAAAGCTGTGTGTTCCGCTATTGTTGTTTTGGTGGTGACATACGTGTGCACATACGACTGGTTTTCAGGCTGCAAAACAGTTTTATTCGTTAAAAAAAATCTTGTCAAAATGGCCCCAAATAAAGGGCATTCATCTAAACACAACTGAAACAGAAACAGGGTATACCTCAGATGGACGACAACGCATGGTGGGGGAGAAAGCTGATTGGGTGAAACACAGAGGGACAGGGAAGGTCTAAACAGAAAATAACAGTCCCACCAAGCTGTGACACATGTGGCTCAAAGGACCAATGTAAAGACATCACATACCAAAGATTAGAGCACAAAAGCAATCATTGGTAATAAACAGGAAGACGTAAATGGATAGGCTTGTAAAGCAACTTGAAACTGTTACCACATTTACTGTTCTTACTAATGAAACATCAGGAACAACTGGGGGTACAGTATCTTGTCCAAGGATACTTTGACATGGTCACCAAAGAATTGACGATCGAACCAGCAACCTTGAGGTAAGGAGACGCCCGCTCAGGTAAAGGTAAATGAATTGTATACCCCAAAATCAACACTCCTGTCCTCCACTGAAAAGAGCACAGCCAAAGGACGGAGATTCATACAGTACCTATTGTGGGAATTATACAACTGCAACACTACTGTTGGCCGGAAGAGATGCAAACAGGTGGGAGCAGACGAGGGGGGTTGGTTAGGCCTGGAGGGATTCGGCATTAAGTATCGAACTGACAAGCGTGAAAAGTTGTGATTTGTCTTGTCCCCGACTGTACTGCAAGTGTAGATGCTGTGCTGGTCGTTGCAAATATCTTTTGACTACAGGAAGACAAACCCACTTCCGCAAAACAGAACCGGGGACTCAAAATTGTCCAATGGTGTGAATGTGAATGTGAATGGTTGTAGGGTGTAACCTGCCTCTTGCCTTTTGCACCTTGCACCTTTTCAGATGTAACAATTTACTAATATTTGAATACAATGCAAACCACCCAACTAACAAAAGACTAATAACATGTATAAGTGAAAAATGACAAAGACACTGGCAGGAAAAAGGGGGGTGACAAGTTGAAGTCGCAGTGTCTCAACAGTATGTCTGTTAAATGTAGGGAGCACTCAACTCACAACCATTCAGATCTTCTGAGAACAGATCCCCACACCCCATTAGGACGTCCACTGACACACATGCATAATACATGGAAGTTGGATCTAAAAGCAAGCCGCCCATTAGCAGGCATGGCCTTGGCAAGAAAGATACCAAAAGAGAGGGGAAAGGAGGCCGCCTCTGACACAAACAGCCAAGTTTGAACTGTCCGTAACCTGGTTAGTTTCTGATAAAGCGAATCACTTGAGGTCTGCAAGATGCTATCTTGTTGTATTATAATCACAGTCAAAACAAATCAGCGGGTAAAAACACTTGCTTGCTTGCTTAAGGGTCATATATACACCAACTCTGCTGCATAGTGTGCCCATGCACTGCTCCGGTGTGCTACTAATGTGTGCTTGCTGTACTGTGAAAACGCAAATGACACATTTTGTGAAAATGCACGTAAAAATGATGAGGTTCTTGAGGCACAGCAATCCTTAAAAACTGTACATAACAGAGGAGTTGACTGAGACTCGATGATATATAAGATCACTTCAATCAGTCAGATGAGATGATTTCCAGAGATGGTTCAGTTATTCCAGTTGCTCGGTGTTCTGCTCATGCCATGTAGCAGAGAGTCCGGCAAGGCCGTAAATCATGCGACGGAGGAGGACAAGATCACAGTGCGGATATGGGCTGTATATGGACTTCACTCTGGTCTTCACTCCGAGCTCCTTCTTCAGTCTGCATTACGTGTCTAACACTTATGGCAGCCATGCCAAATGACCAGGGGCCTCTCAGAACAAAGCGTTTAGCAGGCTAATCATACCATGCTCCAGCGCGTCTAAGCCACATCCAACTTCTCTTGACACACCAAACAAGCACTTCTGTTGGAGCTATATAAAAAAAATGATAATTGACATGACAATGGTAGCTGGTAAAATGTTGCATTTCTGGCTTGATTCCCTCCCAAAGGTTAACTGTTCTGTGTGGAATCTGGTTGTGTTTATACTAGACAGTTCCTTCCTTGGAGTCTGGATTTCAGATCCACAATACAGGCCATGCAATTTGGGTGCATGAGCTGATGAGACATGATGGGTCTGGTGTCTTTACTTATTTCCAACTGTAAAGCACAACCACTTTATATTCCCCTCTCAGGCAGCACAGCGAGGCTGCGTGGCACACTCACAGCCACACACACACACACACACGCCTGCGCGTACGCGCTGCAGCAGTGTTGCGCTGGAACAAACACGCACGCACACGCAGACACAAGCGCAATAGGTTGCACCTCAGCGTGATCCCAATCCACAAACGGGATATTATTGGAACTTGGAGCATGCACACAGATACGCACATATTACCAGGCACCGGCGTAGCATAGGCTGATATTAGCAAACGGGGAAGATCTGCAGCCTCACTTCTCCACTGGAGGTTGTTATCACGGGGGCATGGCTGCAGATCAATAAACGCAACAATCCTCCCACCACCAATACTCGTTTGACACCAGCGACGGGGAAGCCCTTCCTCATAAATTAGGGCATGTCTTTGCAAAGGAAGCACTCACCCAATGTTGCTCAGAGCTTGCTCCAACAGCTCAGTCTGCAAGATGTTCTGAGGCGCAGTGAAAGCCCCATTAAAATGGGATAGAACCGAGCTACAGAACTGACGCAATGTCTCAAACTGCATTTTCACCCTCTGCTTTCTGTCGCTTATGCTCAGCAGCTCCCCTCTTAGCAGGCTTTCTTTCAGCCACGATACATCCCAGAACCTCCGTCGCCCCTGTCACACATTCTTCACCGCGGTGTGCGTTGATTATTATCCCCCGGGGCGCATTAAACGCTAGCACGACGCCGATCAAGTTCCATATTACTCCTGTAGCTCCTGGCCAAAATGTGTCTTCAGATGATTCCGGATGAGCTCTTTTGGTCATAATTCTTCGGACGTGCGGCAAGAGCGCGGTGCCGGTGCCGGTAAGGCGTCGTTTACCCCCCTGGTATAAGCAAAAACGTCCTCTCGGGGGGCTGCGATAGGCAAGTGGCCGCCCGTAAGGCAGAGGCGGAGATGCATTCTACACCGGAGCGGCATCTCCTCCTACCATACATCAGCTGCTCTGCCTCACATATTACCTATGAGCAGCACACACGAGCACACGCACGCGCGCGCGTGCACACGGACGCTGCTGCACTGGGATGCAATCCACGCTTTGTCATATGGCTCACATCCTCTACCGGAAGACGCAAGCAGCAAATAGATCTACAAAAAAAGGCATTGCTGTCGTCAGGGGTTTTCCGTGTCTGGGGTGGGGGAGTGTGTGTGTGTGTGTGGGGGGGGGGATTTCGCACAATCCGCTCATTTTACAACACAGGGACGTCAAATCGGGGGGTGTCTCGAAAAGGGACGCCTTATTTATCACATATGTTATTTATCACCTGTCCTGCATGTACACATCAAACACCACATCTTTAACACCATTATATCTTATTTAAAAGGCAGTGTGACCGCCTTACAGTTGACAACGTGTTATTATTACTAATGTTATTTGTATTAACATGTCAACATTTTCTCATTACATACTACTTTTTTGCTCCTTTTTCAACTTTTGCTGGTGTTTATGTCTAGTTTTATTGTTTATTTGTATATTTAGAAAGTGCTGCGGGCCAATAAACAACGAGCTGCGGGCGAGAAATGGCCCCCGGACCACACTTAGGAAAAGCCTGGTCTAAGCATTGTAACGTTTACATATATTGGTTCATTAAAATGCTTCTCCTTAGACCAAAATAAAGGAGAAAAAAGCTCTAAAAAACAAGCAGTCAACATCTGGCACTTGTCTTTAACAAAACATCCTACTTGTTTTTGGTGTATCATCGTGAAAGTTTTATGTATTCGATAACATTCAAAATACTGTTCAAAGAGCCAGTTGTGTGATTATATAAAACACATCACATCACACCACAAATTAATTTATAACAATGTCAAATGATTAATCCTACTCTAAACGTATTTTGCACGCCCATTTTTTTCCAATTTGATCTTTTATTGGATCTTTTATTGGATGAGGGACCTGACTCACAGAGGTTTGTTACAAAAGCCAAACAATATTGCTGGTCACACTGTGGAATAAAAAAGTAAATTTAGCAATACTTTGGCTGCATCATGTTTAATGCTTTGAAGAGCTAATTTCATAACCGTATTCAATCCCACAAATTCATGTTTGTAACAAAAGCTTATTGTAATTATTGAAGAAACAAACGAAACAACAAACAAACAAAAAAAACGATCAGTACCGGATCAGATCGGCAAGACTACGAAAAAAATCATATCGGATCGGAAGCCAAAAAATGTGGATCGGGCATCCTTACTAAAATACATGTTGGATTTAAAGATTATTTGTGTACTATTTTTACTTATTTATTTATGGGGTGGGGGGGTTAATCCTGCACTGACCTTCTTTATTGCATCCTTTTATGCTAAAAGAGTACAACATAGCGCACTGCTTCCATATCAACACATTGTACCAAGAGGAAAAATGGTCTAACAATAAATAAAATGACATTTTTTACTCCGATGACCTGAGAGCCACAATGGGTCTAGATCAGGGGTAGGGAACCTATGGCTCGGGAGCCAGATGTGGCTCTTTTGATGCCTGCATCTGGCTCTCAAACATGTCTTAACACGATAAAAATGTATTTTTGGTTTTTTGTTCGCTGACCTTTTATTGTACATTACAGAAATCACAGTGTTAAAAATAACACTCAAAATATAAAACTTTGTTATGCATTTTAGTCCATCAATCCATTTTCTACCACAATGCGGGTGGCCAGAGCCAGTGCAAGCTGTCCTTCCAATATTTTCCGGGTCAAACACCAAAATTCGATTATCACTGGATAATGCGGTAGCCTATTCGCGGTAGCCTATTCGCATGAACTTCCCTTCCTTAAATCAAATAGTCAGATCGCTAATTCTGGAAAAAGAAAAAGATACGGAGTACGGTGCAAAAGCACGCAGCACCAGAAGTCGCATTAATGGTAAGAAGTAATTTATTTATTATTGGATTGCTTCAGTGTAACAATGTTAATAAAAAGAATAACTTTAGAGGTCCTCCTTAAAAATGCCCACATTTACTTGTATTCAATGTTAAAAAATATTATATGGCTCTCAAGGAAATCCATTTTAAAATATGTGGCTTTTATGGCTCTCTTAGCCAAAAAGGTTCCCGACCCCTGGTCTAGATAATAAGTAAATGCATCCCATCTCCCTGTGGGAGACAAAACAGGAAGGAGCCACCGTGTGGACATTATCTGCCTGACATGTCACCAATATCAAGAAATGTGAAATCAAATGAAAAGTGTGCCTGCAGGCACAGCATGTTTCTCTCATGGGTGTATTCCAACTCTTTTCAGGCTGCTTGAAATCCAGTAAACTTGATTTTAGCAGTTCTAAAACCCACTGGTGATAGTAATACTAATGCATGTTATTATTGTTCTCTATTGTTCTATCGCGGTCTAAACCTGTGAAGCAGAAAAAATGTGATGCGCTTTCATTTTGACCGCTAAATCTTGGTTTTCTAAACTGGCCAGCAGTATTATGCTACACATATGCGCATTCACAGCTGATACTACATGCCCCAGAATGCATTGCAAAAGTTCCCCCACACGGTTTGCAGTGCGGTCACTCTTCTCAGGTATCTTTTGAATTAAGTTTATGTGGCAATGTTGTGACAGAAATCTGTGGTGTATTTTACCCATTTCAAAAAAACTGTGTCACGTGTCTGCCAGTGGTTTCAGTAGAGCCCCACTTTTACCGGTGAATGGCAAAAATCTCTGGGCAATTGATACGTCCATAAAAATGTTTACTTTTAACACACGTCTCCTACCCCTTCTGCCAGTTTAGCGTTGACGTTCTTCTCTGATTTCTGATCAATATTTGCAATAAAAGTGACTGTTGGATTACTGGAGATTAGATTCAGCTTCAGAACCCTCTCTCTTTGATTGCCGTTGTTCACTAGCGACGGAAGCTAACAAGCTAAATGCTAAATGCACAATCCAGATTTAAGACCTAATTATGCCTCACACACTTATATAACACTTTTAAAGTCTAATATGCATAGGTACTCACCACTAATGAATGATAAATGTCATGACCAGATGGAATCAGAGTCACGGAGTAGACTGGAACAGCACACAACTATGGTGTGTTCAAGGACCGTCAAACAAAAGTGCGGAATCTCAATGCTTGACAAAAAACATTATCAGTGAAGAATAAAGACATAAACATGTACAAATTGTGGGCTTAATTAACAGTGGTACACGTATTCTGTACATTTTATCTGCAGGGCTACATGTAATTGATCATGGCACACCCCAACGACAAAATAAAAGATGCCACACCTTAAAAATGAGGGGGTTTTTTTAACTTGAAAACAATGTTAATTAATATATCGTATGACTGAATACAAGACAATTCATTTCCCATGTATTTGTATTACTCTAAAACAGGCATCAAACACAATTTAGGTTTGTGTGAAATAGTACAAAATGTTGAACTTTTGTAGTAGTCACATAGTACTATTTGACTAAATACGTAGCAGATAACAAAAGGGGGCTCGACATTTTAGACTCTCACTTTAGGTGCCATTAAATTAGCAACTTTGCAATTTTCTCGGCTCATGTTCTGCTGGTTGCTGAAAAAAGTTAAATAATTAAGTTAAAAAATAAATAAGTCATAAAAGTTGTCATTTGTCATTATAAAAAAAAAAATGCGGATGCAGCGGCGGCAGTCCGCCGTCCCATGCAGCTCACCACCACAGCTGAAAAAAAATCCTACGGGAAACCCTGACCTGTATTATAACGTATTTATAAAGTATTACTGACTTAGGGTCAATGAGATGTGTTTTCTGTGGAAAAAAATGCCTATTTTTGGAGAGAGAAAAACCCAGCAAGTTTGAATGTTGAATTGCAAACGTACGGGGATCCACTGGTCGAGAGTCCACTGCAAAGTTTTTGTAGTGTGTAATAGTGTCTTGTTGAATCTGTAATGACTAAATGAGTTAGCAGTGCTGCAGTTAGCATGCCAACTGCCACATTAACGTCGTATGATGTTTTATATGTTTTTGAAGATGCGATTCGCATTATTCTTACAACACAATAAACCAATTTGACTAGTTAGGTTGATTTTTTTTTTATTCAACTTGATTCAACTATCAACCTTGCCATCAAATCGTACGAAAATGTCCTGTGATCAAGACTGTACCATTCTGACTACATGGGGGTGCCCACGGCTGCTGCTGAGCATACTTTTTAACAAAGAATGTCTTTGTTTTTGTTATATAGCCTAATTTGATAAACAATCGGCAGATTCTGAGGCGTTCCCAGGCCAGTTGGGAGACATAGTCTCTTCAATGTGTCCTGGGTCTTCCCCGAGGCCTTCTACCGGTCAGACGTGCCCTGAACACCTCCTCAGGCCGGGAGGCATCCTGACCAGATGCCCAAGCCATCTTATCTGGCTCCTCTCAGTGCGGAGTCTCGCCCGGATGAAAGTTCTTTTCACCTTATCTCTAAGGGAGAACCCAGCCACCCTACAGAAAAAAATTCATTTTGGCCGCTTGTACCCGCGATCTTGTGCTTTCGGTCACGACAAGAAGCTCATGACCGTAGGTGAGGGTAGGAACGTAGATCGACCGGTAAATTCAAAGCTTGGCCTTTCGGCACAGCTCTCTCTTCACCACAACGGACCGATGCAGAGTCTGTATCACTGCAGACGGCGCACCAATTCGCCTGTCGATCTTGCGTTCCATCCTGAATAGACCTTACCAGGGAGGTTGAAGAGTGTGATTCCATGATAGTTCCCCCTTCTTAAAAAGGGGGACCACCACCCTGGTCTGCCAATCCAGAGGTACTGCCCCTGATGTCCATGCGATTCTGCAGAGTCGTGTTTATATCCCGACTGTGGATTTTAATCCAAAAAATTAGGCTGCAAACAGAGTTTTGGCAAGTTGTTGTTTTTCAAGCGACGTTGTTCCTATTTATGTGCACTTTTCTGATGTGTGATATGCCCGCCTGCCGACAGCCACCACGTTTCGGTTTTGTTCATCTTGCTTTTTGTGTCATTCAATAAATACATAACGTTTAAACACAATATTCCGTCTAGTCCTGTTTGCATTCGCTACCCCAAACCTCAAACATCAAATAAAGTGTATTGCCTCATCTGACAAACATTGCCGAAACAGATACAGTACATGTGCTTGAATATCTTATCTTGTATCTTGCTTTCTGAACAATTAACATTCACAATCACTCTCTATCTGCCAGTAGACCATCATGCATAGCTGTTTTCCTACATATGTTTTCTGGTGTGTGTGTGTGTGTGTGTGCGTGTGTGTGCGTGTGGGTGGATAACTGTGAAAGAATTGCTGAGTTAGTGCCCAATACAATATCTGTGGCTCCTTTATCGGCCTCATGGGCTCCGGGTACAAGCTGTATTCTGTAGCGTCTTGACTGGCTTGCAAAGAGACACACCTTGAATCATTGATCTGCACCTACCGATACAACCGTCACACATATTTGTGTTACAGAGTCTTCTATTTCAGCCAATACTGTACTGTTTGCCTTATACTGTTTACAGTGAAAGCAACCCGATAATAACTAATCTGAAACACAGAGAATATATTTCATACCCCCCGACATCTTTTTGAAATACATTTCAAACACAACACTGACCTGTCTACAGGTGCGTCACCGTGTCCAGAGTACCTCAGCGACCCGTTGTCGAGGGACACTTGTCTGGGCAGGAGGCCGCCGTGACGTCTGCTTCTGTCTGACACTGGTGTCAAGTCCCCTGAGGCTCCCTGGTAGGGGTATAGCGACGGGTCCTGCAGTTTGGCCTTCTTCCCCTGTGGCCCGCCTTCAAACACACGGCGCACCTGACCAGGCACCGAGCCATAAAACCATGCCCCAGATTTGGTGAGGATTTCTTGTTGTTTTCGGCACAAGTTGCATACCCACATCACCTACAGGGAAGAGAAGGGGAAATCTTAGCAGGGAGCATCCATATGCTACTGTGTATTATCCATGATGAGCGGAAGTGGAATGATTTGTAAATGTATGCTATGTAACGTTGAGGCATACCACTGTTGCGGGGTGAAAATCTTTACAAGTGAGTTATCACATGGAACTAATTAGTTATGAAATGTAAGATTGACATTTTCACCCCAGAGACAAAATTCAAGTACTCACAATCGTGTTGATGAGGTGAAGGATGATTTATTGTACACATGCAGCAGCCTGGATAGAGTTTAATTCTACTTTTTTTTTGTATATTTTGAGTGTGTGAGTCCTCAATCTCTCACACCAGATTAAACTTGCTTGATGTCCATGTGGCTTATGATGTTTTTTTTCTTATTCACTAGATGTATACAGTAATATTACTTCAAACTCAGTTTTCTGGTTCACATACAGCATCAGCAAAGAGCCCGCGTAAAAACTGACTGCAGAGATGACTTAAAGAAAAACTGCACTTTTTTGGGGAGTTTTGGCCATTTCCACAATCCTTATGTGAGACATGAACACATATGTCTTTCTCTTTTCTGTGCGTTCTAAAGATATACAAACAGACAAAAAGACGGAGCTAAGAATGCACAAAAAGAGCAACACATATCATGTGACATGCATATTAACCAAGCTACAACGACATTGTCATTATTAGAATTAACATTGTTACGCCGATCAAACTACATTACTGCCGTATTGACACTTTGCCACACCGCACCGGCTAGCTCCAAGCCGGCTCGCGACGAGCTTCACCACACACTCGCCCGCAGTGCGTCAGTGCTACGCTCACGATGCCTCAGGCGACTCCCGAAGGGTACAGCTAAATATTGAAGCTGCTGCTGTGTTTTTATTTTTGAATTTGGAAAAGTTAATGCTAGTTGTAGTGTGGTAGTGTTCGTTTCGGTTTTGCTATGTGACATTAATGCACCCAGGAAGGAAGTTCCACTAATGCTTAAAACGACAAAATACTGTAAGTATTACATGTTATCATGAATGTACCTGTTACTACATGATCACAGCATGGTTATAAAGCATGTACGTAAAACCATAAAACCTTGTGGGAGGTTTTTGGAGGTGTTTTAAGAGCCATCTTTGTAGGCGGCATGGGTGTGTCCCATTACGTGCGGTAATCTCTTTTTATCTGTTTTTACATATTTAGAACGCACAGGAAAGAGAAAGACATATGTGTTCATGTCTCTTATAAGGATTGTGGACGATGGGCAGAAATTCCCCCCAAAAAGTGCAGTTTTCCTTTAATGAGGGTACAGTATGTAGGGGTGGCATGTAAGGCAATTTCAGTTAATGATCTTTAGTACAACAAAAAAGAAGAAGAAGCAGCGTGTTCCTTTTGTTAAGCGCTCCAAGGACTGGAGAGATGGAGGTTTTTACTGCTCTGTGAAGTCGTGCTTTTATCTTCTCTACTCTGCAGCCGCAGCAGCCAGCTCACCACATTGGCCTCATAAATTCAGGAACAGACAGCAGCCCTGATCACTATGCACACACACACGCGCACACACACACACACACACACACACACACACACTCCCACACAAGCACTCACAGGAAAGGTCAATACCTCCTGGTACAGTGTAAAGTGACAGAATGTCACACTGGTCTGATCCTGGTGACCACATCTGGCCCATTAACATCTAACACATGAAGTGTGTCTGCGGAGACGAGGATCTTGCCAAATGATTGACAGGCCAGGCGGCCAATTACTAACCAACGGCTATAGTGTTCCCTCCCTGGCAACCAAACTCCCGGCCTTAAAAGTCTCAGTGCTGAGTCAGTGCATTAATGCTATTAGTAAGAGTAGGACTTAAATGTTGCCTCTCCTACTATCAGAGCGCCCTCTGCTTTTAGTTCTTGAATCAAACACAAATGGACTCATCTGTGAACTCATTACATCTGTGGTGATTTCGACCAGTTTTAGCCAACGGGGGACAGTAGCTCAGTTCATAAGTACTGTGCTTTGGGACCAGAGACTTATGATTCAAATCTCTCTGCGGATGCAAAGAAATTGCAACTTGTCCGCTTCTTGACGAGTGTCGAGATGCCCTTGAGCAGGGAATCGATCACAAACAGACTCAGTACAAGCAATGCAGCAAAAAGAAAATAGAATTTCCTTTTGGGGTTTAAAATTTGTATAGTAAAAATTAAAAAAAAGTAGTACACTGGAACGGTATGGTTAGCGTACAATATGACACATCTCGTCGTATGTTATTAGTACACTGCGTGACTCCAACTGTGTTTGTGACGTATTTTTAATCACAAAATGTTAGCTAGTTAGTTTAGTCTGGTTTATTTAAAACATGCATACAATGTTACACTGGAGTATACAGTCGTCCCTCGCAATATCACGCTTCGATTATCGCTCCCTCACTATATTCATTTCAGAAATTCATTCAGTCATAAATAATCAATGTTTTGTGGTAGACTACGGTTTATTATTAGTCAAAACATATTGAAATACAAGTGATATGTAGTATTGTTATGACTAGGTGGCAGTAATGACACTTCCTGTATTCAATATACATGATTCACAAAGAGCTAGGGACATCGGGCTCCCAGGGTGAAACCCCAGGATGAAGCCAAAACGCACCATGACCTCCGCAGGCGAGCCAGACCACCCATCCCTAAACCCCAAATGCACACGCCACATTGGACATTGTTAGCTGGGGGTTACTGTTGTCACGGATACCGGAACCAGAAGTCATTGTCGCCCAGCTCCGTCACTCGTTCATGACATCATCAGCAGTTGACTTTGTAATTCTTTGCTGACTAACACATTTATGCCACAAGTCTCTGCTTTTCTTATTGATCACGGCTGTGAAATAACCCACAATGGAGCCAAAGAATTGCGGAAGTGCCAGCATTTTGATAACGAAGGTGAGAAACGCAATTGAATTCAAGGAAGAACTCGTAGCAAAACATGATGGTCTTTGTCTTTGTCAACAATTAATTCTTTAATCAAGGTAAAAGTGATGTTAAATGTTGATTTATTCCTTATTCATCATTTATATGTATTTCTATGCATTTCGAATTGTTTTCTGCATGTAAAACTGTAATTGTAAAACTAATAAAAAAAAGTGTATTAACATTTTTTTGGTGTTTGAAACTGATTCATTCAATTAGCAATTTTGGATTATTAATTATTGATTCGTTTACAGTACGTTTTGTTTTTTGAGTAGGACGTTCCGACGCTAAGTGAGGTTCCACTGTAGTTCAAACACTAGAGTTGTGTCAACAACCTCCATGACAACCGCCTATCCGTGTCTCACCTGAAGGTGCATTTTCAATAAAACAAATATAAATTAGATGGAAATAATACAATAGCACGTTTCCAGTTTCAGTGAAGTGTGAGATGTCAGGGGGATTCCGGGTTTGCTTTCATAGGCTACGTTCACACGTTCACAAATGATTTCACATGGAAGATTAAGAAGGAAGAGGGCAAGACTATTGGCTATGGCAGTCTGTGGGACACTGCGATGTCTGTTCGTGGAGCATTTGGGTGAGGAGTCAGAACCAGGAAGGGTGGGACACCGAATAATTTTAAGATGACAAGAAGAACCTTTGCCTGCATTTGTGAGTACCTTTCCCCAACTTTTACACAGCAAAAAACGCCTTTCAATGACATATAGGTCATATAAACGAAACACGAACGTTCAGACTGCAAAAGCATCGGATGCATATCGGATTTATATCCACATACGAAATCAGAATTTACATGAAAAAATCAGATACAGGTCACATGTGAGCAAAAAAAAAATCGAAATGGACCTGCAGTGTGAACGTAGCCATTTAGTGAAGCACAGATTTACCCTCTCTTCTGACAATTCAGCGTGACACTGACATAATGTCATGTGACACTGACTTGGCAGCAGAGCAGGTAGGATACTGTATCAGTGTAATGTAATAATGCACTGTACTAAATGTCCAAATATTCCTAGCTGACACAGCAGCACTGCATATCTCTGTTGTCACATTAACAAGCGGTCATTTCGGGTGGGTTTGGAAACATTTACTTACGATGAAAGAGTTTACAGGCCAACACGAGGGAGGCGGTGCTAGTTCTTAATGATCTCATTTAAACTAAAGGCCATGGAATCATTCTGCTCAAAGCATGGTTGCTTGTTAACTACCTCAAGATCATATCTGCATCAGCTTTTTTTTTATTGGCAATTGACACCAGGAGATAATTAGGATCAATCTCTTAGATTCAAGAAGAAATCATCTATCAGTTGTGCTGATTGGACGAAGGCGAGTGGGGAGGGTGCAGACAAAGGGAGAATAGCATGTCCTTACTTCAAGCTGACACATACTGTAAGGGTGTGGCTACTTGTTGAAAGCAGCTACTGTATCTATAATGATAAACTATTCACTGATAAACTATTCAAACACTTGCACACTTGCAGGCATGATGTACCAGCTGATATTGACACATGAGGCATTTATGACCAGCTATCACTGTTACAGATGGACAATAACTGTACTGACACACAATGGAAGCAGAGGGGCTACAAATTGTGCTTTATGCGTCCCAGCGGAGTGCAGTCAGTGAGGCCATGAATGTCTCTTTAACCGGGGTCATGGTGAGAGCTCTTCCGTCAAACATTAGTCATTGGCTAAGACCCATAAGCCAGTGGGGCCAGTTTTCCATTTTCGCTGATCAACTATGTTTTACTTTCTGCAAAACACGGTGAAACTGAGGGGAATAAGTGAGAACATTAACCGAAATGAGGTAATCTGTCTAAAAAATTATTATTTTAATCTGTTGGGCCACGGTGATAAAGAGCTAAAAAGTTTTTTTTCAGCAATTTCAATACTGACACATCACCACTCAACAGATACACTGGAACCTTGGTTCGCATCGTTAATTAATTCCAGGAGGCCCGACTCTCACTGAAACGAATGTTAACGGAATCAATTTTTCCCATAAGACATCATGTAAATCCAATTAATCTCTTCCAGAAAGCCAAACATGTTAACACAAAATATGTTTTTTGTGGTTTTAATAGTACAGTTTTACATGCAGAAAACAATTGCAAATGCATATGAATACATATACAGGATGAATGAAAGGGATACATTAACATTTAAGGTTACTTTTACCTTCATTGACAACGTGATTCTTGACGTGACTGAAAACAGGAAGGTAATGGTGGTTGATCTCACCGCCACGTCGTGTCTTTGTGAACAGTCAAGTCTTCAATGAAGGAAAAATTAACCTTAAATGTTCATTTTTCCCTTTCGTTCGTCATTTATGTCGATTTACAATTGTTTTATGCATGGAAAACTATAATTGTAAATGTATAAAAAAGTGTTTTGTGTTCACATTTTTGAGAGTCAACCGCTGATGACATAGCTAGCTTTTAGGATGCTGACAAAGAAGGACGTTTTATGCTAAAAAGTACATCATGAACACAGTTGAACTCACGGAATGTATTAAAGGAAAACTGCACTTATTTTGGAATTTTGCCCGTCATCCACAATTCTTACATATGGCATGAACACACGTCTCTTTTCTTGGTGTTGTAACGATATAAAAACAGCTAAAAAGAGGCAGCTAAAAATGCACGTAGTGGGATGCAACTATTCCACCTACAAAGCCTTCTGAAAAAACCTCCAAAAACCTCCAACAATGCTCCGTTTACATAATGAGACCTGCATATTAACCAAGCTACAGCGACTTTGTTATTACTATTGTTATTAATGTTGTTACGCCAAAGAACTACTTTACTGGCGTAGTGACACCTCGCCACACCACACCGGCTAGCTACTAGCCAGCTAGCGACTAGCTTCAGCACACACTCGCGCCTAGCGCCACGCTCACAACAACTCAGGCCACTACCGAAAGGTAAAACTATATATTGGAGTTGCCACTGCCACTGCCGCTGCTGTGTTTTTGTTTTTTTCAGTTTGGAAAGGTTAACACCAGGTGTAGCATTTGTTTCTATGTTGCTATGTTAAATCAACCATGATTCCTACTGCATTGTTGTTTGTTCTATTCAACCATCCATTTGTTTATATTGTTCAGGGTCGCAGGGAGCTGGAATCTATCTCAGCTGACTTTGGGTGAAAGGTGGACTACACCCTGGATTGGGGCAGACTGGCCATCGAGAGTACTGGGAGTTTTCCTGGTGGGCCGATTGATGGCAGTCTTTATTTATTTATTTGTTTTTTGCTTCCCCGGAGCCTCGGTAACTATGGTAACTAACTCATCCAAGCAAGCCCCAAAACATACCGTTGCAGAAACAACACAACAGCGGAGGCGAGTAGTTGACACAGTCTGAAAGGCAGAACACGAGCTGTGCGTAGGGCCCCACAATCCATGGGGGGGTGGCCCATTTTGCGCAAGGGAGTGCATTTATGGCAAATGCACAAAGGCTGCGCATCACTGCAGTCATGCGTGCATGGAGCATCACAATTGCCCGAGGCTTTGTCACCAATGACAAAACAAAATTCACTCCTAACCGTCGCCATTGGTGCAATGGTACACGCTGCTGTCTTTCAAGGCAGACAGCGCAGGTTTGCTCCAAGCCCTGCACAAACACGAGTAGGCTCGTAATGGGGGAGCAGTCTTAACCGAAAAGTCCAGGTGCATATTTTTGCCCCAATTCACCTCTGCCCTGGCACATATAGAAACAGACAACCATTCACAGTGTCAGTGGGTGGGGACTGAACGCATGCTGCATGCACGCAAGTCAGGCAAGTCAACCACGAGACCATCAGCGACCCCTAATTAGAAGTAATGGGTGACAATAAGGGGCCGCCCATAGGTATGAATGGGAGTTTAAATGGTTGTTTGTCTGATTAAACAGTTTGATGGATTTCGGTTTGATCGCACCTGTGACACTAATGAGGACAATGAATAAATGAATGACATTCGTAATGATGCTTTCATAAAGAGAAAGTCAATCTTATTTGTAATATCAACATCTGAGGTAAATTCAACAAAACCTCAGCTCCATTACTGAAATATTTTTCTACCTCGGCCACAGCCTCTAGAAAAATCAGCTGTTTGTGACCGTACTTCCTCCCGAAAATGCATTCCTTAAATTGTGTTGCTAAAATTCATGTTCACAATCAATCAGTCATTAATGGGTACACGGAGGGTTAGTGCAATGCACACGTAACATAAGAACAGAAAAGAGACAGTAATTGCTTTAACTTACGCTGCGAACAACATACGGAATTAATGTTAAAAGCCAGTCACATTGTTTTGTTCCATGTGCAGTGTGGCTGTGCACAGAAGCAAACATATGGAAATGGCATCACTGCCCCAATACTAATGGATCTGACTGTATATAGACACACATGCACACACACTTCCCTTCATCTTAACTCTTCACAGTTGAGTGCAGGAAGGGGGTTGGGGGCTGCAGCCCTCAGGCAGGGCCATTTCTCCTTGTGTTTGCACATTTCATAGTCATTGAACCTGCAGCTAAAAATAGAAAGCTAAAAACCAAGCACTACCACACATACCAACCACTAGAATATGTACAGTATACCCGACTAAATTAGCTATGAGGGGTTTACTGATGCACAAAAGACACACAAAAATCATGGCATCATTAAATAATGACTTTTGACACACGACTCATCAATAGCCCTTTCCAATGACAGGAGAACAACGTTCCATGTCTTTTCCTTTGCCGTGTAAATTCACATTGTATCTTATGGAGATAAACCGGCAACATATTCAAAGCAAGAAAAACAATTGTGCGCCGCTTTGTGGCCAATACAATACACTACAACATTGTTTCATCAGAAACTCTGCAGTTTCACTCCAATCATTTTACTTAGTGCTCAAGGTGAAAGCCGGCTTTAATGTAAAATCAAATCAATAACATCACTTCTTTCTGCAAAGTTGGTTATGTATTTATTGCAATGTGTTGATTCATTGTGTATTGGCAATATGAGGCGGAACCCATCAAGGTGTCAGAGGCTCCTTCATTATCTTTGTGCAATCTTTCAAACATATATTTTATCTAACTGAAATAAACTACACAGGCTTGTATAGGTTTCTCTGGGTACCCGGGCTTTCTCCCACAGTCCAAAAACATGCATATTACCCTAATATGCATGTTTTTGGAGTATTAACTTAATACTCTCATTTATTCGTTGGTGTGAATGTGAGTATGAATGGTTGTTTGTCATGTGCACAGTGGTTGATTGACAACCACTCCAGTGGGTATGCCATCTCTCAGCCCAAAATCAGCTAGGACAGGCCCCAATGAGTGACCCTGAACAAAATAAGTGGTGGACAATGAATGAATGAATTGTAACTACAGTTGAACCTGACTTTCCGCCATTAACTTGTTCCAAAAGCTCAGACGAAAACCGAATCAATTTTTGCATAAAACATACTGCGAGTCCAATTAATCCGTTCCAGTCACCCGAAAGGTAACACAAAACACATTCGAAGGGGAAATGATAGTTTTACGTGCAGATAATACAGCAACATACTGTACATATAACACAAATGAAATGGATGAATGAACATTTAACACCACTTTTACCTTCATAGAAGACTAGCAAACACAGAAAAAGGAAGCGGGACGGACCAGCCGTGTGTTGATGTTGTTTCACTCTAGTCTTTAAACTTAACTTTAAAGGAAACCAAAAGTAATAGTAATTATAAATAACAAAGAACTGTCGTGAAGACAGGAGATGGCGCATGCTGCAAGAATGATGGGGAGTAAATGAGCTGTCATAGAGATCATATTGCCTTGCTATATCTCTCCTTCACCTGAACTGAGGTGAGGTGAACTACTCATTAAAGCCTAATTGTTCAGGGAGCGGAGCCTTCCTCAGAACATCCGTGACTGGATCAGGTCCAGATGAAGCTGCAGTCATTAGTAAGGACAGTAGCCAATACACTATAGGAAAAAATATTGCCACAGTTGGTGGGACTGCAGTCACTTAACAGTGCATGTTCAGTCGATAAATGGTGAATTTAAAGGAGTAACATTGCACACGGATTCCCACAGCATTTTTCTTACAGAGATTACATCTATAATTACCGTAACTGCACTGTTCAGTCGGTGTTGTTTTTGTTTTGCTGCTTTATTGTGTTGTTGTTGTTGTTGCTCCACTGTCATGAGGCTTTTGAGCCACTTTCAAGAGCATAACGTTTACATGACATTTTAGTTGTGATTCACTGCATGCGCAGATGACGAAAATAAGGCAGGCTGCTACATTCACATGCTCCAACACTGGCTGCACGTGGTGAATTACATTTTAATGAGCTTCTAATTTTAGTGTGTGCGCCCGCAATAATAATAGACTTCATAAATATTTATGTCCCCTGTTTGAAGCTCAGAGACATGGGAACGAAGAGGGAAAATACTAGAATAAATCTGCAAATATATTATACATTTATTGGGGAATACGTGGCTTACACACACACTTTCAGCATCTCCCTTTTCTGCACTCATTTTCATGGACAGACATTGCTCTCTGCACATAGTGAGACATTTGAAATCTGAACTGTTTTCAAAAGGTGCACGCAACTATGCATGTCACCATGCAGTAAATTTCATTCAGAACATAACATATTGAGAGGTTCGACAGTTCAGCTTACCCATTGCACTGCCGAGAGAAACACCGTTCAATCACTCCACAAGACGGTGACGGTTGCCTGCAGCTTTCCTGACAACTAAACCAACCACTCCGACCTTCAGCACCGGGGACAGCTCCAAGTTGAGACAACAGCTGCTGGGAACACCGTGAAGGTTACACCGAAGACTTCACTGGCCACATTCGCTCCGATCCGACCAACAAAAACGCAGTCTCTGCCCTAGTTTCTATAATGCAATAGCAGAATCCAAACACGGAAGGTCGTTGAGGGAAATGATTTGCAGTTTGAAATCCTTCCAGCCGATCCAAGCGGACTGTTAGAACCTCTAGGAGATACATGCAAATCAAGCGACAACCTGCCAAATGAGGTTAAGCATCCCACCACCACTGCATTAGTTCATCCATGACACGGTCAGACTGCCTTTTACATCAGTGAGCTTCATTTCTATGCGACAGCTCCCTCGGTCCAATAATAAGACACACGCAGCAGCGAGGAAATCTAGACCAGAAATATTTATGTGTTGTCGTAAAGGACACTTTGTCATTTCCTGTGTGCTGTGCCCACTCTTGTTGGCACTGTCATCATCATGCATTTGTCGTCATACTGTAACTGCAGCAGGATGAAGTCATAGACTAAATCATGATGTGAACCTGCAGGAATGATGCTGTGGTCGCATAAAGTGACAATAATAATAATATTTTTGGAATAATTTCACTCCTGTACATCAATCAAGATTTGTTTCTGCAGCATTTCTTCTGCCAGAAGCTTAGCATCATTTCCCCACATACGCACAACCCCTTTTTACTGCATAATTCTGTGATTCCTTCATCTTTCACCAATAATGACAATTACAGACCACCAAAAGTGTGACACCATGACAGAGGCAATATTGTTCATCCAAATTATTGATATTTTGCGTACCATATGCAATATATGCTCTCAACACCAGACATATTTAAATAAAGAAGCAATCATTTTCAGTACTCAACGCTATAGCACAATGTGGGCATAAGAAATTGTGTTTGTGTGCCACCCTCAGATGATTTCTGTATCTAAAATGTCATACAACACATGGTAGAGTTCATTTGCTAAAACTTATCTCCGGCTTCTTTCTTTTTTTTTTATATTGAACTGTGGTCTGATATATATTACCCGGAATGCACAATTTAAAAAAAAGACAGTTAAATTAACATTAAAAAGGTATAGAAATCCAGACATTTGCAAAACGAACAAGACATCGCAAATTAACTTCTAAAGTTTTCTTAATGCTTTTTCAAACATATAAGACTGCGATCTACTTGTAGCAGTAGCAGGTTGGGAGGTTTGACATGATGACATCATGTTCTAATTTGCACAGTTGCCCATGACAAATTTGCATGTAATTGTAATGGAAGCTGTCGGAGAGAAGAATAACATCAAAAGCACAGCAAATATGTTCCGAACTACAAATGAACTTTATTCAGTCGCTTCTTTTTTGATTGTTTTTTTTAATGTAACAAACAAGATGGAGCCGCCTGTGAGGGCTTTGAGAACGGAAAGGGGCTCACAGTCGCTACCACTGCTTTGAGTCTTTGTTGGAAAGCCCACAATTTTGACATGTTTATGTCTTTGTTTCACTGTTAACGCATTAAGATTTCACACGTTGTTCAACGGTCCTTGAAAGCACCACAGTTATGTGTTATAAGACTCAAAAGTGAAACCTATACATAAGTTTCTCCTACGCTGCCACAGCTTCATGAATCCACCAAATAGAAGACAAAAGAAGTGTTGATCCAGACAGGTCTTTCACCACACAAATATCTGCAGTGTACCTTTGCTACTATAAACCGGTTAAAGACATCTCACCCTTTTGAAAGCCTCTTCGGTTTAGTCTCTAAATTAGATTTATTGCTAGTCACTTTTTTTTTTAAATAACATCTCAAGGGGTCTGATGACTCACTTAACGAAGTGACAATGTCGGTAAGTTGGCAACACTGATCCCTCCTGCTACATCTTCATATTCTATGGAAGACCAAGTGTGTATGAGGTGTGTTAGCAAGTGGCGTTACACAGACATTACCAATATAATGCGTTTGTGAGCTGGGGCAAACAGATGGAGCGCCACAAATAAATTAATGTATGAGGAAACACTAGGAATGCAGATCCATCTATCCATTTTCCATACTGCTTGTACTCACTTGGGTCACGGGCTACAGGTGGGGTACAGCATGGACTGGTCGTCAGCCAATCGCAATGAGAGCGTAAATACATCTCAAGATTTTTTCTTGTTGCAGAAACGTTGAAGATTCGAGAAGCACATGTAGTGTCTTAAAGAGTTGCTTTAATCGCAAATGACCTCCTCCCTGGAGACTGACGGTTCCTCAGACCCCTTTGAAGCAACATTAGAGGAAACATGATAGAACTGGTGGTGAACTCTATCAGGACGTGTAGGGATTCTGAGGACTTCACAACACAGTATATCAAAGGCATTTATCATCCAAATGAAGTTCAAGCGGCCGCACGGTGGTCGAGTGGTTAGCATGTTGGCCAACACAGTAACAGTCTGGAGATCGGGAAGACCTGGGTTTGATACTCCCTTGGGCATTTCTGTGTGAAGTTTTCATGTTCTCCCCGTGCGTGCGTGGGTTTTCTCCGGGTACTCCGGCTTCCACATCCAAAAACATGCAGGTGAGGTTAATTGCCGACTCTAAATTGTCCATAGGTATGAATGTGAGTGTGAATGGTTGTTTGTCTACATGTGCCCTGCGATTGGCTGGCGACCAGTACAGGGTGTACCCCGCCTGTCGCCCAAAGTCAGCTGGGATAGGCTCCAGCATGCCCCCGCGACCCTAAAGAGGAGAAGCAGTATAGAAAATGGATGAATGAAGTTCAAGCTTGATTTACTACGACCAAACTATGTTGTTAGTTTGGTTGAATGTCATTAGGCAGGGAACAAATGGCGAATGGTCATTGAAAGAGACTTCAGATTTTAATCAAGTCCAGCTTTTCAAGCAATATTTGTCTATAGTGAATTCCAGAGTGCAATAGCTTTGCTACCTGCTGCTCCAGACATACTGTAGACTTGTAAAAATCCAGTGCTGTTTGACAGATCACTCTTACCACTTGTGTCACCATCTGTGAGTGAGGGAAACATTTTACCACTACTATTTTACTACTACTTTCACTGACACACCACTAGCTATGCCAAGGCAGAGTATTCTAAGCTTGAGTGATGATTCTAATGATGACATGTTGTTAGGGTTGTGTCAGAGGCATGAGTTTGTCCTAGCTGCCTTTGGAAAGGAGGACTACCTGCTAGATCGGACACCGGTCAATCACAAGGCATTGAGAGAGACTTGATCCCATTCCAGCTGCACACTAGTAAGCTATGTAAACCACTACACAACCCGTGACACTTCAGCAAATCATACTTGTGGGTGTGTTAACAGTAAGGGTCACAATATACAGTAGCTATCCTGTGCAATCTCACAAGGTATATCTTACATTTAGCAATCATTTGGTTGAACGTTACCCCATGATGCAAATCCATGGCAAACGTGACATTTTAATTAACGTGACATTAATTTAATTAATTAATTAAGTGACAGTATTAATTAACAAAAGATCCGATCATACAGAATAAAAAAATATAAAAAAATTCCAAAGTTTCTACCATGAAGGGGACGGCTGGAGACAAAAAAAGAATCATAGCAACTTGGCCGCATAAAATAGCGACAGGGAGCTCAGGAATGCTCACAACACAAGCCACAGGTAAGAAAATAAACACTTACGAACAAGACCGGCAACTAGCTGTAGTCCCAGCTGAGCTAAATAGAACCAACATCACTCATAAACGGGTATGCTCTGCAGCTACGTCTAGCTGAGTAAAGGTGAAGCATTCAGTGCCAAACAGGAAACAGAAGTAACAAAGAAAAAGCACTGAATAAGAAATAATGGCAGGAACAAACATAAAACAAGCACAGTCCAATCCGTCATGTGGAAAATGACAGTATACTGGCAATTAATCACGATCCATAGCACAAAAGTTGTAGTATTTTTTCTTTTCAATCGTATTATAGATTTTTTTTTCCTTTCAAAAGTCCAAAGGCATATGACTTCAAGGATAATTACCCAAATCTGCTGCTACAACAGCTCCCACATCTCAAAGAATGCTCACACACCCAGTATTGTGCAAGCGAGAATCCATAGACTTAATGCTAAAAACCACTAGCTGGAGCCTATCGCCGCTGTCAATATTTACCAATAATTACCAATTATCATCCATAAATAGTGTAAGTGCTCTTAAACTAAAACATATGTAACCTGCTCTTTCAGCTCTTGAAAAGTAGCTAAAAAAGGCAAAATGTTCAGTGTTCGGTTCACAACGTTTGTAGTTATTTGTGTCTACATCTTTGTGTCGACATCTGCTCATTCATGAGATTCTATTTTGTCCAATTTCACAAGAATATTTAACACTACCATCCAAACGGTGTGCAATGAAGGTTGACGTTGAGGGCAACAAGGTCACTGCACTACTTAGTGAGCGATGACATCACCATTATTCACTACGGGGCGATTTCCCAAAGCTCATCTGCCAATTCTCCAGCTATTATTCCTAGTTAACAGCAGTCAGTCTCCCCAAACTACCATCTCAAAGGAGCAAAACACCCTATAGATGACTGTTCCTGCTGTTGCTGTTCACTTTTCTCCAGTGGGCCAATCTAATTTAAGTACTCTACGCTTATTATTTATTTCTCATTCGTAATCACCTTTGATAGGCTGACTCCCAATAGAATGATACCTTAATAATAATAATGCTCCTGTAGGGCTGTGGCATTTCTATCAGCATTATCACTGCCGTTCCTTATTATTCATGTTGGTTTCAAATCATTTTTGGCTGCTGTATGTGCATGTGTACATTCCACAGCGATGTAACAACGCTTAAGACACACTCGGTAATTGCAAAGAAGAATGTTGCTAACCACTTTGTCCTCCTGTGGCAATTCCATGAAAGCAGGAATGCAGCACAAATCAAATAATAAAAGGGAGGAAGAAAGGGAAATGCAGGGAGAGAAAGATTGTGAGTGGCATTAATAGGTCCTGACAGTACCATCACATACTCCTTTTAGCTGAGGATTGGATGCCATTGCATAGAAACATTTAAGCTCATGATTAAAATCAAAGCGGTCTAATACTAAAAGCTTGGGCTTAGTCTCTTTGTTTTTTTTTTTTTGTTTGTTTTTTTTGTAGAATACAGGTAGACACTGGAGTACTTTTAAACAAAGTCACTTGCAATTCCTTGGTGGGAAAAAGAGGAGAAATAGTTCCCTCCAGTGGTGAAATTGAACAACTGTAGCTAAAGTGACATCATGGATAATAAAAATAGAGTTGTATATGAGCACACTGGGTGAACAGTACACAGAATCAGAGCAGAAACATACTATATGTTAAGTAGATGGCAAAAATACTGAAAAACATGAGTTACTGTGAAAGACACCATTGGCTCCATTCCCAGATTATGAGTTCACTGTGTAGTGCAGGGAAAGATTCGCCTGAGGACAGGACATCTGTATGTGTGTCCTTTATAAATGGAGAGTTACAAGCATGCAAGCCAGCGTTACCTTATTTGACCGCAGAGACACTCGTCCTCCGCACCGAGCACAGAATTTCGTTTGGCAATATGAACAGAGGTGGCCACAGCCGTCGGCAAACTTGGTTTTGTGGCATATCCCGCAGGTTGGGGCTTCGCTCTTCTGTTCCTGAGCCTGCTTTGTCTCATCCCCCATCTTCTTGACCTGGTCCTTGTATGACTCAAACTGCTGGTGCAACTTCCTGTAGGGAGATGGATACATGTTAAGCAGGTCGAATGATGGCTAAAGTACCACTTTTAAAGGTGACATTATTGCAAGGCATGACTTTGACCCTTAGGCTCATTAGGCAATAGAGGCAAGCGTTAATGTTGGGGGGAGTCACCTTAAAAATAATTACATTAATGCTAGTTATTACTATGAACTCTTAAAATGGAAAAGTTAACATTGATTCAAATGTAAAGTCAGTAGTTATTATACAGAGAGTATTATCATTTATTTACAGAATTTTTATTTTGTGGTATTTATATTGCATTTTATTGCATATTGCAAATAGGATTGTAATTGGTTAACCTTGCAATTTGGGTGACACATTATCTTACAAACAAAAGACAAAGGTAAAAACAAAGACATGCAATTTCTTTTGTAAGCGTATGGAAATCACCGATGGAGGGGGGCACCATTTAAACACCATATAAAATCTAACCGAGGGCCCCACATTGGGTGCGGTTTGAACACTGTTTGATCACCAACCGTGAAATAGTGATGCGTTCACAAATGTTGCTGCTGTTCAACGCTAAACATGTACAGTAAGTCCAAATGGTGTACGTTTTTTTATTAAACAGGGGCGATATGTTCATTGAGTTAATTTACAAACAAAAAAACAGGTATCTCTGGTTTTATCATGTTTTAAACAAAAAACATTATTCCCTTTAATCCAAAATAATTTATCAATTTATCAGACCAGAGTCAAATACAAAAATAAATAAAACTGGAGATACCGGTTTTTGCATATAAAGTATTCATATGTATCTCTAAGTTACCATATCTTATGTATACGTTTCCACAAAAAGCTCCCACTTTCTACTAGGTGACTGATAGAACTGAGCATTAATTAGGATGGGAAAAAAAAAAAACATAACGCACCGTGAGAAGTTTCAAAGTCAGCACTCTTCTGACAATCACCCATTTCATAATGCAAGGGGTTTGTTTTGCAAGTTTAAGTACATCACAAAATTCAACATTGCAAAGGTTTCAGAAAATAAAAAAAACAAACTAATTTGCACCTGTATTTCTATTTCCGGACTATTAGGTGTGTGTGGGGGAGGGGACAACATTCTAGTGGCCGAACACTAATAGAAAGGGTGTAAACATTAACAGTCACTTGACTGCTAGTACATCACTAATTGTCCTATAGATGGCCTCCTACTGCTACGTAGCGCGTGATCTTTTGCAGAAGAGCCTGAACTCTTGACACATCCTTACAGCCTACTGAAAACACATGGACTCTTCACATGCATTTTGTATGACGCATGTCAATTGAGCGTCTCCTTAGAAACTAAACACTGGGCTGACTTCATAATATGGCGATTAGAATTGGTTTCGCCCACATATCCCCTGCAACATTCATTAGTGCTTGTGAATTATTAAGCAGCACTATCCTTTTACCACATACAGCTCCGTGTTTGAGCTAAACGTGCTTCCTTTACACTCGGCAAGTGCTTTTGAGCCTGAGTACAGTACCGAAATCCCTCTTTTATCGCGGTTAATTGGTTCCAAACACGCCCGCGACAAGTGAATTTCCGCGAAGTGGGATTCCTTCTTTATAAATGGTATATTTTCGTAGTTAGAGCACAGAAAACCTGTTTACAACCTTCTAAGTACGGTTTTTAACACTATTAGAGTGCTCTAGACAACCCCTGTAGTCACCGTTGCACTTGTATTACCAAATATAGTAGATTAAATCCAAGAAAATAAGCCATTTAAAGCCAAATAAAACATGCGCTCCTGTGTGTTGCAATAAATATGTTCCGGATGTGTGGAGGACAGGAAGTGACGTCAGGGGTTCAGAGTAAAGTTTTAGCTTGGCATGGGTTAAGGCCACAATAGTAGCCCGTGTTATGATCATGATTGTGATTATTATGTTATTATTATTGTGTCTGTTGTGAGAGAAGTCAAACCCGCAATAAAAGCCTGTTGTTCTGGCGATCAAATCTGACGCTTACATGTTTCTCTCCGAACATTAAAGTTACATTGTGTAGAATGCTACATATCACAATTTGAATGCGTCTTCTTCATGTATTATATTGTATTTTAGTTCATTTCACAATTTTTATGTTGAAAATGCTTAATTTAGGCAAAAAATACGAAAGTACATAAAACATCTACTGTTTTTACTAATGATTTACTAATGAATATATGTTTGAAAAACCGTGATAGAGCGAAGCCGCAAAATCTGAACCGCAATGTGACAAGAGACGACGGCGCCGTAAAGCAGCCACAGACACTGCCCGACGAGCTGCATGTGTGCACGTGCGGGTGCTATTGTTAGCGTGCATGTGGCATCAAAACTCGAGAGCGTATGTCTCTTGTTGCACTGAGGAATTAGAAGTGCCACAGCCTTTGTGTGACAACCAAGAAGAGATTAGTGTTCGACAGATCTCACTAAATCTCACTCAAGGGGAAAACTGTGAAGCAAGGGCCACTGTCAAAGGGGATCACAGAAATAGATCAACATGTTTTATTCTAACGTCATCACTGTAATACATTCAAATACTTATTGAGATAAAGTTGTTTTGATCCTAGAAAAGAAAAGGTGCTGCTTTGTATTGACGGGCGTAATGCGGAAGGTACAACATCCAGTAATCAATGACCACCTCACACATTTTGTGTTAAAATGGATGTTATGTGTAAACATAAAATACAAAGATCAGTTGCGGTATACGGAACGCCAGATTAGATTGGGGACACAGAAGTAAACTGTAAAAGAAGAGCTCAGAATAAAATTTGAAGTTTGTAGGGTACATTTATGACACAGCTCCACAGTGTCCATTCTTGAGGCTTTACCTATTCAGCCAAACACGGTCAGATGTAGGTGAAACTGCCGATCAGTAATCATACACTGTTCATTGTAGCATCCCATGCTTGCATCAGCATCGACGCCCTGTTACGTGTGGGCTGTGCCCTCGCAGCGACACGCTGCCAGTAACATGATCCTCTCTTTCGGACATATGGCAGACTCAAAATATCCATAGCCAGGCTGAACTACACACATAAACATAAAGCTGATGTTTATGCTGATCTGTTGTTGTACTCTGCTAAATAGTAGAACATGTAATAGAGAGGCAGGGGCTACTATACTCATAAAATGTCTTCAAGGTTGGCAGGTCTGTTAGTGTCTTTATTTATGCTGGTGCCAGAAACTCATACAGTGGTTTGTACAGATAAATAAATCCATATTACAGGTTCTTAAAAGCATTTCAAATCAGTGGATACGTCTGAGAACCACTGCATTCTACTAATGCATGTACACTAGCAAGATAGCAAGAATAGTGGTATTGTAATATTTGGAATAATTGTAATATTTACTCCATTAATGCATTACAGTTGTTAAACTGATTTAAAATAACACACTGAGGAAGTCATATCCTAGGATAGTCACGTGACCGCCTCATGACAACCGCTCCAAAATGTTTTGTTTTCACCCCTGATCACAATTTTAATACCAGTCAAAAAATTGCAAGAATTTACACTTTACACCGTCGGATCTTAAGGAGGTTCTAAGTAGACCTTCAAGATGCAAAAAAAAAAAAAAAAGAAAAGAAATGGGAGTGAGCCCATTTATTTTAACAACCATTAACATGAAATAGGCTGTTCATCAGCTGATCAATAGTTTAAGACCACACCCTTTAAAAGCCAAAATCTTGGCAAATAATGTGGCTTCAATGTTGTTTTCTGTCAAGTGTCCGCACTGTCATGATCTCTTGATGGCAAAGGCAAAAAAGCTTTCTCTCCACATAAGCAAGGTCTCTCATAGCGTGCCATTGCTGAGGTTGGACGCAGTACGACAGTCAAGGTCAGGTCAGTGTTATATAAACATCCACTTTGGTGTCTCTGGATTCCTTGGAAAAATCATCGGTAGCTTGTTTCTGCTTCTCGTTTGTTTCTCTGCTCAAGTCGAGCGAGCGGCTAAATTAATTAAACAGCTCTCGTAAAGTTTAATCTAACTTTAGAGCTCCATTTAGCTTCATTATGTTTGTTTTTACTAAGATTTTTACAGCAGCTTGATGACATAAACATACAAATAAACAAATGTGTTACTAATGAGCGGGTGTTTGTGTTCAACTGTATGTTTGAAATCATTCTGATACCATGTTAAATTAACACATCTCACTCTGTTCTTTGAGAAATTGTGTCTTTGAGAAATTGGGCCTTGCAAAACAATTCATACAATATTTTATAATACAAGTCATAGCATATTGCATAATATAAGGACGATGTGGGTTTAATATATAATATACATCCAAGTGAATTACAATGGTTTGGTAAATGAGCTTGCAACATTTTGAATGCACTGACACTGCAATTGTTTTTCCTGTGGGCTCCACAAGAGGGAGACATACTAACTTATGTTTTTTACACAACAGGCTGCACAGTGCCTCTATACAGTGATTGATTCCTCTTGCAGCTCCAAAGCAGATACTGTAGCTGCAAGATGTTGAGCAATGTTAAGGATTCTTACAAGCAACACAGAATGAGAAAGTCAAATTACTGTATGTGTATTTTCGGCGTGTGGTGGGAAAACAACTGAAGTGCACACAGAGAGCTGAGAACAGAACCCAGAAGCTGGCTTTTCGGCAGGAATGTTAATCTCGTGCACCGACGCATAATTGTTTTAAAACTCTAAACCATAGTATCTCTGTAAAAAGTGATACCTCTATGTAGCACATTGTCTTATTTAATCTGAGACAAAAAGCAACCACATTTACAATGAATCAAATCTAGCAACACTGCAATATATTTTAATATTTTGAAAAGTAGTTTACTTCACCAAACACACCGGAACCCTGTGTAAAACACACACACACACACACACACACACACACACCCATACTCTACTGTACACTCAGCTGCTGGGGTCATTCCTGTATATTTGTGACTGCTGGGAAACAGATCAAACTGGGTCTGATCTACTACTTACGCGTCTGGTTCGGGCTCCTTGTCATTTTGGGACTTTTGCTGTGGCTGAAGAACATTATTTACCAGCTCAGTAATCCCACTAAAGGGAAACCACCTGTTCAAATAAGCAAATAAGCGTGACTGGTACATTGTAGCGGGTTATCATGTGATAAATACAAGACGTCCTGAGAGGGATTTTCAAAAACAGGGGTGTGATTTCCAGAAAGTGAAAAATACTTGGGCACATTCACTACAACCAGAGCATAGAGAGAAGGCCAAGGCATGGCAGAGAAGCAACTAGTGCAACATTAAAAACCAGTGGGAAAGAAATAGAAAGAGGAAGCAAGAAAGCTTAACAGCCAATGGAAATGAGGCAGCACTAAATACTCAGCTGAGGAAAGGAGAGCCACTATACATTAGGGGTCAGGTTTGCCTAACAAGTACATCCACAGTACAGTAAAGTAGCACAACTGCATCTAGGACAGTGATTGTATTTCAAGGCTGCGCAAGCCGGTCCAGGCATAAACAACACACTAGGTAAGAAATAATAGCCACAGACATAGGGAAAGGTTGTAGGACTGTTTTTAATAATGCTGTTGGAAAGGAAAAGCCATTGTCATTAACGTCATGGAAGTCATCTGTATAGCATGATGACAAAGTGAAGCTGTCCTACTATAGCAGCTGCATTCCAGGACTTTAGCGACATTTCTTTCCTCAGAAAAAGAGGAGAGAGCCACATGAAGCGTACAGCACCAAATGACAAGAAGTGTCAAAGCCTAGAGCACTCTGGGTAATGCAGTTTACTTACTGTGCTGACTGAGGCTTTGGTCCTTCTTTGATCCTACAATATAAACAAATAAAAAAAGATGCACAACTCAGGGCATTAAGAACACAAACAGATGAGGAAAACACAAGAAACAAAATATAGAAAACGCAAAGTGATAGTAAAATGCAAAAATAGCTATAAATACAGTAGCTATGCAATATATACACAGTAGAGCCCAGATGATGATATGATGAGGAGGTTAACAATATGATAATGGCAATGAATTAGTCAGCAAAACCATGAAGGTAGCAATGATGTGTCAATCTGAGTAACACCCTTGCAGTTGCATACTGAGTTTGTAAGTTTATTCCTTCACAAAGACACGACCAGTTCATAATTTCATGGGAGTTTAGCTTAACAACAGAAACAAGCATTCTGACCTCCACAGTTTGTTTTTGCATCCACAAAGCACCCAACTGTTTTCCGTCTTGCACCCAAGTCCCCAAATACCAGAAAACTCCCCCAAAAAGCCAGAAAAAGTCGCTAGATTTGTCTTTTGCCAGTTGTCCCTGATGACTTCGCGGTTCAAATTTTCGGGCTTGACACTATCACAGTTTTTCAAAAATATATCATGCTGTTTTGTGGTTGAATATGGCCTATTATTAGTAAAAAAAATATGCATATTGAAGCAGATTTTATGTATTTTTGCCTAAATAAAGCATTTTCAAGCATAAAAATGACTAAATGAACTAATACATACTGTATACATAAGGCATTCAGAAGACCCATTGAGAATGATGATGATTGCAGTATTACAAACTGGTCACTAGATGTCAGTGATGGTCGGTGAGACACTCAAACGCCAGACTTCAGGCACACATACAGTACTGTAATCCCTAATAAAAGCATGAGCTACAACTGTGGCATAAACCATACCCAGGTAAAACTCAACTCTGAACCCCGGATGTCACTTCCTGTCCACCTGGCACTGAGGTCCCCTAGGGAACACATTTTTTACAACACACACAAGTCTGATTTATGTCTTAAATGGCTTATTTACTTTTATTATGTCTATCACATTGAGAAATACAAGTGTAAAACACGACTATAGGGGTGTTAGTTCATGTCTAGAGTGCTTTCATAATGATAAAAAACATATTTAGAAGGTCGTAAACAGGTTTTCAATGCTCAACTTTATGAATATGAAAGGCTGTCTTTAAATAACAACAAGTGGTACCTCCACCTTTCAGATGGAGCTGACATTTAGCTCCTTTGTTAGTTTTTCATGGTTGATTCCCATTATTTAATAATAATATGTCTTACATGTTCTAGTAAGGCTGCCTTTTGCAAGTTAGAATCGGTAGCAGCTCATGGTGACCACGCACAGAGTTGTAAACTACTATAAGTCATATATAATTGTTTAAAAACCACTAGTGACCCTTGATAAGGATATCCACGTAGTAAAACAGTACCAAAGATCTTTGGAGAATAGTACAACAACATGCCAGCCAATGAACAACTAAAAATACAGATCAACACTGCAGCGGTTTTCCAGTTCATTAGTTTACCATATTGAGTTGAAGTACAGGTAAGAATTCCATCTCCAGTATCTGATCTACGTCTACTATACTGTATCTACTACTATATACTGTATAGTTCTCTGTACCCCTCAGTCTCGCTGCTCTGTTTCCTGAAGAGCCAGTCCATATCGTGTGTTCTCCCAGTGACCTGCGACGTTTTTCCTTTATGATCCCATCAGCCCCGTCTCTGTGGTTGCATTACAAGCCTCATATTTATCTGATTGTGCCTACCGCCAGCCAGCATGACGGCTAGTCAGAAAGTGTGAGACTCTCCTATGCATGAGTCTCTGTGAGCCCTGATCCCACGTGGGTTTTGTGTGTCTGTACCATGTGTGAGTGTACAGCTGAGTGTGTGTGTAGTGTATTGTTTGACACGGGGCAGGAAAATGAATGAGTGTAAAATGTCACAAGTGACGTAGTTGGTACGCTGGCATCACAAGACGGACACTGTCTTTGTTTAGCTTTCATCTTCACTGACTCCTGTGAAACATGACAGCTTTTAGGAAAAACACGCAACAAAATGAGAAGTACTAATACCTAAATAGCTTAATGGCCCAGTGGTTAGCATGTCAGCAGATTGTTGGTTTGAATCCGCAGTGGAGCATCGGTGTGTGGAGTTGGTATGTTCTCTCCCGGTACACCAGCTTCCTCCCACATTCCAAAACATGCATGTTAAGGTAATTGGAAACACTAAATTGCCGACTGGTGTGGTTTGTCATTATGTGTCTCGTGATTGTCCAAACTCAGCTGTAAAAGGCTCCATCTCACCCATGACGCTAATGAGGACAAGCCGTGTAAAGAAAATGAATGGATGGATGTCTCAATGGAAAGAAGTTTCAACTGCTTACATGCAATTTTGAAAACAGGGCTCCATTTTTCAAAACACTCACACTTCAGTCCAAAAAGATATACGTTACACATATTTCAAAAATGCTGTTTTGTTTTCATCTCACTAAACAGTCATCACATGGTCAAACACTATCGCAGTCAGTTAAACACTACTGTGATCAATACAAGACACATTTGTAAAAAACAAGAAAAAGCAGTTTTAGGAAACAGCATGTATTACACTTTTTTTGCCAAACATTTTTATGTACGGGATAATTTCGATGATAAAAAGATATTGACAAGCCCACAATATTCTTCATGATTACTTTGAGGTACACAGGGAAAGTACACGAGTGCTTTTCTATTGGCCCACGGCACACTGTAAAATTAAAAAGCTGAAATAACACAAAAGATTGTTTTTAAATATATACAAAATTGTTTTTAGCCTTTTAACAAAATGAAAAAATACCAAAAAAAATGAAGGTGGAACACCCCCCCCCCCCCCCCCCCCCCCCCCCCCCCACACACACACACACACACACACACACACGCCTACACACACCTCTTTTGACTTTTAGTATGTGACCCTCAGCGGAAAAACTTTGGACACCCCTGCTATAAACTCACCAGCACTGATGGTGTAGACCAAAAATATTTATTCAGTTACAGTAGCATATTAATCAGCAATGAAAATCATAAAAAAGAATAGTTTTTTCTTACTGCTGTAAAGCGTAGACAAATGCAATCTGTAGAAAAACATTACTGCATGAAGTACACATTTGTAGACAAAAATGACTGCATGAAGTACACACAGTTACAGCAACTCTACTACCTTTTATAGCACCTACTTGAGTGCTGTATTTTCAGTTAAGCACACGTGTGCTTCCATACTTGGTTTATTGTTGTAGTCACTGGCAAGCCGGGGTTTTGTAATGAGAAGGCCGCATCCTCACCATCCATGTCATGTTTTGCAAAAAAGTGTGAAGCTGAGTCTGTGCAACTCTGGACAGGTGCTTTGCTTCTTGAGTGTGAAGACCTGTTAATTGTGTGAAAACTTTCATTTTAGTAGTAGAAACCTATCAAGTGTTATTTTGAGGTTCTGACGTTTGTATTCAGCCAGTTCAGTTGATGACGCTACACTGCTCTCTAGTGGACACACATGATGCATAATTGGACAGTGGTCGCTACAGTGCAGGCTTTTTCAGGCACACACATCATTCTTCCCGTACATACACCCAAAGTGAGACAATCTATCCATCCATCCATCAATTTTCTTTTCCACTAATCCTCTGAAGCCTATATGAATGTGCATCTGAGACTGTTCAACAGTGTAGTCTTCTGTGAGCCTAACATACTGTACGTGTTTTTGGACAGTGGGGAAAAGCCAGAGTACCCTCAGACCCATGCAGATCCAGCATTTTTCATTTTTAATTAACACTGTTATGTGTATTAAAATAACAATATGTTTATTATTATGGCTGTAGCTCTAGCTTTAAATATTGAAATAAAAAAAGTCAGTGCTAGATTGCACTAATCATTGGAAAAAGAACATTCAGTCATTCAATTTATATAACGCTTATCCCCTTCAGGGTCACAGGTGAGCTGTGAGCATTCACCGTTCATCTAGGGCAGGGGTCGGCAAACTTTAACATCGAAATAGTCATTTTGCCTCCTCCTCCAGTAAAGAAAAATAGCCTGGAGCCGCAAAACATTACACTGCTTATAAACTGCTTTCAAAGTCTTCAGCTTTTTAAAATTGTACCTGCTGGAACAACAGAATTCACCAAACAGAAGTCGTTTGAGTCGTTGTGGTGTTTGTGTAATATTAAAACAAAAGACATAGACAACTTTAACACAGAAAAGCCCACCAGAGTTCTCATATCTGCATATCAGTGCTATCTGCTCTCAATATCGTTTACATCACTTGACTCATCACAGACATTTCAATATGCTGAATTGATGTCATCAATTTGCCTACTGGTGATGTTTGTTGCCACGCTATTGGTCCTATCCTTGGCTCTCTTTGCAGGGAAAGACATTTCTTTCATTTTCTGAATAATTTCCTGTTTAATTCTGCAAATTCTTTCATGTATTCTCCACCTGTGAACGGCTTCCCCCTCCTTACGATCTCCAGTGCGGCCAGCGCAACACTAGCAGCTGTAGATGAGTTTGGAGCGTTCATAGCTCCGAAATTGTTTTCTTACGCCCATCTGCAGTTACTTTTCATAAAAACCTGAGTGCTTGTTTTGAAAATGTCTTTTTGCTAATTTCTCGCCACATATCAAGCACGCGGGTGGGTGAGCCAGCGTCATTGGCAGAGAAGGCAAAGGAGTACGTCCATTCAGAAACTCTAACTCTAATTGATTGAGAGATTTTTCTTTTTCATTCGTTCATTTTCTCTACCGCTCATTCGGGTCACGAGTGAGCTGGAGCCTACCCCAGCTGACTTCGACTGCTCGCCAGTCAATCAGATGGCACATATAAAACACTGTGTAAATCTGTGCAAAAATAGTGCTGCAAATTCCCACAAGTCAATTTTTTTGGGCCAAAAAGTTAATATCTATCTAACTAATATAACAACTCCATTATTTCCTAGTAACATATACTGTACCTGTGGAAGCATCACGCACAAGTAGACCCCCGGCAGGAGTCCATGCCACGGAAGTGCTGGATAAAAAACATTTTAGTTTGCCAGCAAAACAATATAACACCATAACTGGACCATATTACTTTTAGTTCAAGTCACCAAAGTCAACGCTGTGTCAAGTAACGCTAAAAATATGTTTTTAAAGTGTGATTATTTTTGCTTGGAAACGACTCCTGATATTTTCCACTTTCACAGTGTAATCTTTCCGCCTCCCTTTCACCTATACACCAGCTGCTTCACGGAAACATTGATGTGACAGCTCTTGGAGTTGTGAATCATCACATTTTCCCACAGCTGAGACAAGGTCGGCAACATGTCACGTACACCTCAGCAGGTCCAACAACTTCTGATAGGCAGTTAAAACAGCCTTAAAAAAAAAAAAAAACAGCAGCGTTGGTGGGAATGGGAGTTTAGCAGCCATTGACAACTACTGGTTTCTTGTTTGACTTGAATGTTGTAAAGGTCTAAATTGAGCACAATGAGCATTTCTATCGCTTTGTTAACGTCACACAAACACCCTCTGTTCCTTTAACACACTAGCACAAACATTCACTGTGCAGGTGTAGCTGACGTTGTGGCAAGTGAGTGTAAAATGTTGCCAGAGGTATATAATACGTTGTCAAAAATGTCTTTATGTTGACATGTTGAGCCCAGTCAAAGTTGAGGGCCTGGGGGGAGAATGATATTTGTAAAAACAAACCTTTGTGTTATTATTAGTTATTAGTATCAACGTTTCATCTTTTTGCCTTTGTATTATGTGTTTTCCTTTAGTTTTCCCATTTTTCCAGTTTTTTGGGGATAAATTCATTTCTACACTGTGCCGCGAGCCAATAAAAAACTGCCAAGGGTCCCAAATGGTCCCTGGGCCGCACTTTGAACACACTGCTTTTATAGATCCTCATCAAGGTTGAGTGTGTGACGTGACGTCAACTCTGTGTGCAACGACGACTCCCGTTGACTATTTACTTGTTAGCTTCCTTTGTCGCGAGCGAATGATCATAGTGAAGAGATGGGGGGTGTTATTGCATCTGGAACTAATCGATGCCCAGCCAGGCATGGGCTGGCATGAGATTCTGATGATAGGATAACCTTGGGCAAAAATATCACAGTTTGACGGTTTCGTGGCATTATAACCACAGCTCTAAAACGTGCTATTTTGAAATATCTTTATCGTAAAGAGAAAAGAAGTCCAGTCAAAGTAGTCATTTTTAAACCAATATAACCCGACGAAAGTGGAACATGCGTGTTTAAAATAAATAACAAAAAAAAACAATTCTTTCTCAATAAATAATACATGTATAAAATGCATTTGTCAATGCAGTCTACTGTGGCTAACCCCGCAACTCAAGGCAATAGATATTTTCTTAGTAACAAAAAAACCCAAAACAAAGCAATGCAATGCAATGCAAATAAATGCAATCAAGTGGTCCAAAAAGGTCACAACATGAATATATCGATTTTTTTCAAACTTGTAATGTTACGTTATTATTTTATAGTGGTAGGTCACACTTTTCCACAAACTTCAGTTTCCGGGTCATATGATTGTTGTTAGCAACAGAGACGTTGTTATGTGTTTGTTGATTGTTGTTCAGCAGAGAATAAACGTTTTATACCATCCTCCGCTCTTGTCTCCTTCTCAATCACATCGACACACTCGGTGACCCTCCACGTGAGTAATATGTCAACCGACAACAGCGATAAGAGAGCAGTCGTACCGGCGCCGCTATTTGCTAATGCCTGCGCTATCTATGCCCGACGTATGGCAGCACTGCACACACCTGTGCTTTCAACACATCAAAGCCCAGTTTCCACTGCAAGCAATAACACAAGAGTGACGTATTTCCACGTACTGGCCTCGCTGGACATCCACTTTCTCTCATATTGTAGAAACGGTATGCTGAACATTTTTTGTGGTTTTGAAACCGTAACTTTTTCATACTGTGGTATATCTTTAGACTGGTAACCCGACCATGCTGGGTTACAACAGTCATTTTTATTGCAAACGTTCATCCCAAATCGGAGGAGAATTGAGGAGGAGGCATACACACAGGAAATATTGTTCTACATGCCGACCAATCACAGCCTTTATGGTCCGTGAGGTTAGATTTGTTTTGGAGGCGCACGCCACGCAAAGAGGGGTTTTGTAGGGGGGGGAGTGCGAGCCAGTGCAGTGTACCCTGGTGCCTCGACACAGGAAAATGATCCCGGTTTCAGAAACTAACCTCGAAACTGAAACCAGCGAAATGCAACAAAATGCGTACCAACAAGCATATTCTATCAGGGGCGGATCTAGCTTTTTTGAAAAGGAGGGGTGTGGCCGAGGCCGTAGTCCGAGGCGCTGGAAATGGAGCCGGGGTTTTGGGGGCCCATCCCCCACATCCCCCTCTAAATCCGCGCCTGTCTATGGTCAAAATGCGTGCTAAGTACAAAAAATGCGCACAGGTTGGCAGGTCTGCAGACGTTAAAATGTAGACCCAAAATTAATATAGTGGAAAAATCCCCATAACCATATGCCTCAAAATTCTACTAATCAGGGTGTCTCACTAGAACGCAGTTAAACCAACATCAATTACATCTGCACACATGTCTTGCTTAGCATTTTGTTTTTTGTGTTTTTGTGACACTTGCTCCAAAATAAGGACCAGCCTCAAAAATGGGTTTATAATAGTAAAAACCCCAAACTTCACCCGTGACCCTGCACGGGATAAGCAGTAGGAAATGAATTACTTAACGCAATATTCCAAAATCTTGAAATGCTTCCCAGAGGAGTGAAAGCGGCTCTGGCTGCAACAGGGGGACCAACTCCTGTAGGTGTATGCCAATTTTGCTACACGTACAGTGTCTAATGGTTGGGATCTTGCTTGTTTGCTTTGACAATGATTGTATGGACTTGTCCTCCTTTGCATGTGAATGCTTGGCTGTGTGCCTTCTCTGTCAGCCTACTTTATTCATCCCGACAGATACATTTTATTCCGGCTGAGATCAGCACTTTTTCTTGGCAACTGACAACGTCCCATGTTAATGTGACACCTCCTCCCATTCATGGGTGCATAGCACCTCTGGGAGTAGTCCTCCAACAAGGGTCATCAACACCAGGATCATCACCCTCGGAGTTACCCCAATCTCAACGTGCAACATTCAGAGAGAGGCTGCTGACTCCAGCTCAATGTCTTCCTCTAACCCGCGACGATTTAAGCATCAAATCACTTCACAAGCAGAAATTCTGTCCAGCCTTGCTATCACCCAATTATTTCCAGTCTCATAGACAGCAAAAGCCTAGTTTTCTTGCCGGTTGTGCCTGGGGAGGGCTGCAACTGGAGCAAATTAGGTTTAAATCCCCTTTAACACAACCTGTGAGAGAAATAACAACTTTGGAGGAGAATTGACCATGTTGACAAACATTTGCCTAGCTGAACCTCTCCCTTTACTATTATAAGTACATCACATACTACCCATCTTTAAACACACACACAAAAAAGTCCTCACCATGATGCTGCTGTTTCTGGTTGGCAGCAGGTGGACTAGACTCACTCAGTACTATAATAATAGCACAGGCATGTCTAACAATAGAATGGTAATAGATACCCCGCCTATTGTTGTCCGAGCCTGCTCTACTCCTTCCTGCCTCAATTGATTGCCATCACTATTGGTCTGCTTAACTAAACTAGTACAGTGTACACAGGGAGACACAGCAGACAGGCAATCTGATATCACCTCGCTGCTTCAGAGTCCCCATCCACTGCCTGCTAAAATACTGATGTAGAGACCATATGGCATCACACACTCAAGCTGAAGTATCTGTTACCTGTGAAGTTATCATGTTTAACATAGAATAATATATAACAGAGACTTAAGTAGAGAGCGAGAGTAGATAGAGTTGAGTAGAGGTACTGACACGGTGCTGTGCGACTGAATAGAACTTGAACTTGTGGCTTTGAACATCTGTCTCAGCTGCTGAAGACTCAAATCAAAGGATTCCCTTCATTTGCTGTGCAGTTGCACAGATTGAAAGCCGACCACAAGTGCCACCCAACCTGAGTTGCTTTCTAAAGCAACAGCCATTAACTGCAAGTAAACCAGGTTATGTTCAGCATGAAAATGATACTTTGAATGTACTGTATGTATGGTTCACAAAGGAGGACAGTTGTCCCTCGCCACTGGGTGATTCAAATTTTGCGGCTTCACGCGATCACGTTTCTTGAAAAATAAATTAATTAATAAATCATCCCTGTTTCGTGGTTGAATACAGTCTATCATTAGTAAAAATATATGCATATTTAGAAAGAAAACTAGACTTTTTCTGTCTATGAGACTGGAAATGGTGAAGACTGGACAGAATTTCTGCTTGTGAAGTGATTTGATGCTTAAATCGAAGCGGGTTAGAGGATGGCACTGAGCCGGAGTCAGCAGCCTCTGTCTGAATGTTGCACTTTGACATCGGGGTAACTCAGAGGGTGATGATCCTCTTATTATGTCTATTATATTGGGTACTATAAGTGTAAAGGTGACAATCGGGGTGTTATTTCATGTCCAAAGGGCTCTAATAATGTTAAAAACCATATTTCTAAGATCATAAATAGCTTTTCTTTGATTTAACTGTGACGATACTCCAATTGAACCAATTCACCACGATAAACAAGGGATTACCGTATTTCAATGGTTTTGCACCACAATCACCCCCCGCCCCCACCCAACCTGACCTTGTTTTACTTAAACAACCAGGCCTCAGCGTTGCAATGTGTTGCTCAGTGGAACAAATAATATTAAGGGATTACTGGGAGACAAGCCATCAGACTTTGGTGGAAGGGCACGATCCCGGGATCACTGAATCTCCTCTCTTTGTCTGTCCAACCAAGTGATGGGGATAACAAAAAAAACAAAAAAAAGCTTCCTCACAGTTATTTTCATGGTGAATCATACACACTGGACCACACACTAAAGCATGTACACATCCAGACATTGGATCTGCGAAATAATGCATTTAAAGCTCCAACAAATACCTTCACCCCTAGGCGGGGTGAGCGTTAGCCCAGACTATACCATGTGGAACATGTAGAATCCATGCTAGTGCCCTGTGTTCAAAAGACTGGGCTTATATAAGCCCCACAGCTACATTAGTGATGCCATGCGAATTACTTCTCTTTATCCTCCCTTATTTACAGTAGGTCAGTAAGTGGCAACCGTAATCTACCTTCAGTACTCCACATGTACTAAAGCACTATCAGCATGTCACCTAGGTTTACAGCTTTGTTTTTTTTGGGGGGGAGGGTAGCGGTAGTGGCGAGAAGGGGTGGTAAAGTAGGCAACTCTGACAAAGCCTAACACAGATCTCACACCGTAGCTGTGTCAAAGAATGAGTGTAATGTGAACGCTATTCAACATTAACATCACCTTTTATAAAACAAATCAATAGAAAGACTCCAAAATAATACATAATCACAACAAATGACAAGTATGCTCAAATAAAGATGATATAATTGTAGGGGAAACACTGATATCACTACTCATCATCGATATCATCATGAAACTCTATGACCCCGCTGGATGTCTAAGAATGGAAACTAATTCAATGCTCTGGGAAGTAAGTGTAGAGCAAAGTGTGTTGTCCTTACAAATAACATACTTCTGCAAAAGAAAAAACAAATCCCAGAATTTGTGAATACATGCTTTTCTAAGGGCAGTAGCAAATATTTGAAATTGACCGTGCATGCATGACTATGAGGCTGCATGGTTCATGATAAAATGTGTTTTACGATTAGTATTATTATTATTATTACAATTATTAATATTATTCATTATAATAATTACACAAATGCCGTATAATTAACAATGATACAGTAATATCTGATTTAAATAAATATTTCCAAAAACTTGTCAAGCGTAACAGTCAAATTGGTCTGTTCAGGAATGTAAGTAAGTATCTGACTATAATTGAACGTCTTCATCAAGAAATAATAATGCAAGTCTTTTTTTGTAAAACTAATTAATTTTAGCATAAAAGTACACTTTTGGTTCCAGACCTTCTATATACTGGTTTGTTAACCAATACAGAAACAAAAATAATGTTTCAAGACATGATGCTGTAACACCAGTTATACATCCCCATGTGAGTGTGAATGGTTTGTTTAGATCTGCCCTGTGATTGGCTGGGGACCAGTCCAGAGTGTACCACGCCTCTCGCCCAAAGTCAGCTGGGATAGACCCCAACTCACCTGCATGTGACACTGAACAGGCGGTAGAAAATGAAGGAATGAATGATAAAAATCAATGCAGTAATTTGTAAATAATACATGATAGTGTTGATGAGGCTTTGACTTGAGTGCACAAGATTTGTTGCATAATGAACAATTACACAGGAGACTTTGCCAACACAAATGCATATTAGGAGGGCCAAGTAGGTGGCGGCTATGTGTTTGAATTGCCAGCTTGTACCTACTTCAAACAGCTGAGTCCTGAATGAGCACAACGCAAAGAGACACACACAGACACACAGAGGGAAGAGAAGATTAGAGAGCCTTGTGTAAACTATCCCTAGTAAATAAACCAGCTCTCACACACAACAGCCAAACATGTGTAATTTTCCCTCTGCGCAACAAAGTATACAATTTAAAAATATTAAACAGAGGTATTACATTTTACATGTAGACTCCAAGTTAATTGGATAGTTATTGGGCAACTGAAAGGCAGGCTGTGTTCTGTCATGATACAATTACAAATAAAGGTAAGCAAGACTGATGCATGTCCTTTAGGTGACATAGTTTTGATACCAGTCATTTGAATTTACCTACTGCATCTAAAAAGTATGAGGAATACAGGAACAACAACAATCTCAGCTAAAGTCAAAATACACTTCCACACGGAAACGTTTTATCGAAGTATTTTATCGTTTCAGCATCTCATTCACACGGAAACGGCATTCTGGGTCCCCTGAAACAGCTTGCAGAGTGGGAAAATCAGAAAACGGCGGCTTGTCGTTTTTGTGTAGACAGGGAGACAAATCGATGACGTCACAGACCCACCGCCATCCCGCCGTCGTGAATTTTGACGACAAGCATAATAAAACATAATATCGGAATATTTCGACTGGCATGAATCACCCCATCAACATTCTCCTAAAATTTTGTTGTACGCCATAAAGACTCGCAGAAGTAAGCCCGCTTCTCGGACTGTAAGTCTAGAAGAGCCTTGGAAAGAGGAAGACGACGGACTTATGCGCACACGTTCTTTGGAGCTTGGAGCTAATTAGCTGAGCTAACGCTACGTTCACACTGCAGGTCAAGTCCGATTTTCTGGCTCATTGTTTATTGGGTGCAGCACATGGTAGAAATAAAATGAAACAAAAAACTCCATCAAAAATAACCTTTTTACAAAATATGAAAAAAAAAAAAACAAAGTGGCCCCCGTATCCTTTTACTTTTCAGGAAAACATTTGGACACCTGATCACAGAGGATAAATACGACATATCGACACTTTTCGGACAAATCTTAGCCTTTACAAAAGGCTAGAACATACATGTGACTTTTTTGAATTGGTGTCCCCTTTACAAACCAGCCCATATCTATTTGTACAGTATAGTTGTTGTTTTTTAATAGTTTTGAGTTAACCATATCATAAGGAACTGCTGTTCTCTGGTTGCTAAAAGCTACACTACACAGTCATTACAGTAAAATATATATATATATATATATATATATATATATATATATATATATATATATATACTGTATATATCCATTTGTACTTTCCTCTGGCACCTTAACAGTCAGGACACAAGGTTTGATCATTCCCGTCGGTCACCTGCTTTGTGAACTGAACATGTTGGTGATGCTTATCGGGCTGATGAGTGAGAGAACACATGCTGTGTGCAAAGCATCACGTTCACATACTGTGGTGCCACAAGCCAGCTCTAGGAAACAAGTTGACTTTCACAACTGCTCGGAGCCTGAAAGTTCACCAGTCCCTTCTGATCAGTACAGACTACAACAGCCCCTTTTCCACTGCAGAAACTGTACCCCAGAATTATGTGCACTTGGACTACAGGAAACAAGGCCCAGATTAATGTGATCATTTATTATCATCTATTAGTAGTCTAGTATTATTAACGCTCAGTGTTTGCATCTTATACACTAATCACAAAAATCACAAAAGGTGGGGACACCAGGCCCCAGGGCAAGACCCTAGGACAAAGCCAAAGCACACCATCACCTCCGCAGGCCATCTACTGTACAGACTTGGAACAACAAGCTCCATTTAGAGACAGTCCCATTATAATGAGTTCATGAAAGAGGGCGAACAGATATCAAATCAACCAAATCAAACCAAACCGGCTGCTGTGCAAACGCAAAACACAATGGGCCACATGAACATTTTAATTCCACAAACTATAGTTACCAGGAACTAAATGACCTGATACTGTATGTACTTGAAATTGTTTCCTGCTGATTTAATTTAATCCAGCGACCGTCCATCTTTAACGATCTACAATGTGCTTCATCAAGTTGTTATTTACTTTTTTTGCTTGAGTGAAACATTACTGGAAAAATGCTACACTTGAACACCTTTGACTAACAATGAAGGAATAAGTCCAATATTCCAAATAACACCAGCACATCGACAAAATGCTGACAAGCATTTAGCTCTACTGTGCAGCATGGTTCCTTATCCAAGTAAGCAATAGTTTGCCTGGCATTTTCCATTTTCACCAAAAGTCAAGTGTAATACTTATTATATACAATATATTGGCCTAAAGTGTTCAAGTATAGTTGCTTGAGGACGCGTCGGCCAATTATTTACCACAAACGGTGCAAAGGGTTGTGTTAGTTATCACACGTTTGTTATCACAAATGTCTTAACACTATAAAACATTCATGTTTCGCCAAGGGCATTTCAAATTGTAGCACCAGGTGCTGGAAAATCCCTTCAAACTTTGCTGGAGGGATAAGAGCCCTGAAGAGAATAAAACCTATGCTGACGAGTGCAGATGTTATTTAGAACAAAGCCTGCGAGACAATGGAGTCCGATGTGCCAAGCAGGCTATGGGAGATGGCTGATTGCTTGTCAGTAGGGACTGAGGCTGTCATATCAGCAACAAGACCTGATAGCATCTCAGACGTCAATGTCTCTCCTCTCGTCTTCTCCCTGATGTTCTCTTCTCATTTCCTCACCTATCTCCCATCCCAACACCACTAAACTTTCCACGTTGCCTTTCCCATTCCCTGCCCTTCTGCACACCCTCCTGCCTCACAATTACGACTTTGCAGGTGCTTTCATCAGAGCAAACCATAATCAGTACAGTGAATCTGGCAACATTTTATTTTAGAGTCAACAAATCCTATAAAAGCTGGAAAGCGTGAAGCATGACTTACACCTACTGTGTTAAACACAGCCTGAAAGGTGTCGGTCATCTGGCTGTCTCATTCTACGGTTAATTACAAGCTCATAATTAGGCCACCCCAATGCACGTAGTCCATCATGCTGTTATATAACATGTATGAACAACCCATACGTCTTCGAACACAGAAAATCAAATCAAATTTTGAATCACTGAACTTATTACTGTGATACATTCCTAGCCTCGTTTAACTTTCGTCATCATTACTGTATATCATATACAGTTGCTCCACTGATTGGCTGGGTAAAATGAGTGGATTCTACTGCCTGACAATATTGCGGTTTGCTGGTTCATTGTCCAACAAAAGGTTATTCCTGATGTGTAAAATTTGCTAAAGAGGGCAGTCTTTATGGAAACTCAAAATGCAATGTGTAGCTATTCAGCACAAAGCCCTAACTCAGCAATTCCTACTACTTGGCATTACGGCATTTCAGTATCTTCTGGACCTTTGAGTCTACCGTCCACAGGATTATTGTTGCACTAAGTGACACACTTAATACATGGACAGGCCTCAAGTTGGGGAGCAAAGTAGTAGTTAAAATGGAAGATTATGCTAAAATATTCAAAATAATGTGCTTTTGTACCCCCAGATTTTCGTGGAATTTGTTTTTCAACAAAAATGATATGTCTCGGTTTTTGTACGGCCAAACAGCGTGCCTAACATACTAGTCAAGAGCCCAAACAAAGCATTCATACACTGGTGACTCAGTCATTGTAAAAAATGGATCGTGGTTCTTTTAGAGTTGTACAGACAGACTCCGGCCAGGGAATCTTTCAATCATCTTTATTATGTCGGTGTGGGTGTTTTTCTGTTCACACATAATGATGAATAACTCAGTTTCTGTCTCCTTTCCTCCTACTTTCAAGCACTGTGTGCCCTGCGCTGATGAGGCATTCAAGCACACCGCTTGTTTTTGAGTGTTGGACAGTCTGTGCTTTTATTTTTTATTCAGTACGGCTGCAAAATAACCCACCATAACGCCAAAGAAAGTTGAGACTGCCAGAACTTTGACAAAGCAGGTAAGAAACACTAATTAAATCAAGAAATAATTCGTAGCAAAGTATGAAGGTGGCGTCTGTTAAAATAGAAATGCCAAGTAAACGTTCGTAGTTCAGCACAGGTTGCAGCACAGGTAGACACATTACTGAAAGTGAGCTGGACCAGTGTGTGTCATGATGACAGCTATTGCCGTCCATGCTTTAAAGTTAACTTTGTAATAGAGCGAAACAACGTCTTCTGTCCCCTCCCGAGCTCCCTCCACTCATCTCTGTGTTCACCAACAAAAGACTTCAGTCAAGGTTAACGTGACGTTAAATGTTCATTTTTCCATTTCATTATTAATTGAAATGTATTTTGCATTGTTCTCTGCATGTAAAACTAATCATTCTATATAAAATGTGTTTTTTGTTCTTATTTCTCGGTGTCTGGAACGGATTAACTGGATTTACATTATTTCCTATGGATGCAATTGCTTCGGTTTTCGTCTGACCTTTGGATGAAAATCAAGGTTCCACTGTACATCCACGGCTGAAATGTCATTCTGCATAGTGGATTAGGGAAACAGAAGGAGGAATGCTGCACTTTCCCAGGCCAGCAAAGCTTATAAGTCACCTGTAAATACATTACAGATGTTTTTCATGATGGGAGTGCTGACCGCGCTTGACAACTTGCCAATCTTTCAGAACCAAAACACAGTGTTACTTTAATTAACATGATGATGTATTCATTTGGCGTGTGTTCTGCTTTATAGAGTCAAAGCAGCTTCCTCTCATCGACTCTCTCCCTTGGGGGAAGGGGTGGGGGATGGGTGCCTGTGAACCACTTATGACAGAATCTGCTCTTTGCATGGGAGGACAAGCAACTGAGGAGAAGAATGGTACAGAACAAAAAGGTTGTGGGTGTGTTTTCCGGACTTCCGTATTTGATTGAACGTAGTATAACTAAAATAGGTACAGTCATCGCCCACCAAATTGCGGTTCAAATTTCATGGCTTCACTCTATCACGGACTTTCAAAAATATATATAATAAATGTATTGAATGGCTCATGCTCTTTAGTGGTTGAATGAGGCCTATTAGTGAAAAAAAAAGTACATTTCAACAAATGTTACCAAATTTTTGCCGAAATTAAGTATTTTCAAGCATAGAAATGACTAAACAAACAAAAACAGAAATATAAGGCATTCGAAAGGCGCATTAAAAGACGTTGAGGATACTGTATGTAGTATTCTACGCTGGTAACTAGGTGTCAGTGATGTCACTGCAACGTTCAGTGAGACACACCAGATTTGATCGCCGGCACAACTTTTATTCCAGGTTTGAATTATTTCACAACAGGCACACTAATCCCTAATTAAAATTGCTAGTAAAAGCACGCGCTACTGTTGCGTCCACAACCCACGGCAAGTTGAAACTCAATTCTGAACCCCAAACATCAGTCTTATTTATGTCTTACATGGCTTATTTACTTTTATGATGTCTGCTATATTGGGTAGTATGAGTGCACAGGTGACTATAGGGGTGTTTCATGTCTAGAGGGCTCTAATAATCTTTAAAAAAACAAATGCATTTATAATACCTTAAACAGGTTTTTCATGCTGTAACCACCAAAATATTTGATTTATAAATTAGGAAACCTACTTTGCGGAAATTCACTTATCACTGCCGGGTCTGGAACCAATTAACCACAATAAACGAGAGATTTCTGCATATGATACATGAAAACACATTATACACATACACTTTATAGAGCACTCATCAATCACGATACTTAAAAATTGCAACCCTAGACCATATTAGAGTGTATTAGAGGGGTGCTCACACTTTTTCAGTCCGCAACCCCCTACTATAAACATAGATACGGTATATATTTACTATATTTATAAATATATATATTTATATATATTTTCAGCATGCAAGTTAACAAATCTAACCGGTAAACTTTGAGACTACTATACTAAATACTAAGGATTTGTCACGCTGTTAGCCTGAGTGACAGTTTTGTTTATGTTGCCCTTTTTATGCCTCAGTTCCTGTTTTGATGCTCTTATTTTGTATTTACTTCCTGCTTCCTGCCCTGTTCTGTGTTTTCCTGCTTCGCAGTTAGTACTCGCACGTGTTTCTAATTTCAGTTACACTTGTATTTAGTTCAGGTGCGCGCTCTGTCCATTGTTGGAGCGTTGTCGATGTTCAAGCAATCTTTGCTGGACCGCCTGCCGCTGCACTGCAGGTATTATTATTGAATATACATTTACATTACAATATATACTTGGTCCTGCTCTCTGTATTCTTTGGGTTGTCGCCACAACGCCACAAAGCCAAGACGTGACAATGATTAGTATTTCACATTCACAGTTCCAAAGTTTACAGGTAATCAAAGTAGCTTATATGACAATTCAAAGATAATTACAAGTAATTCCTCAGTAGTTGAGTACCGGTAATATGTCCGTCAAAATAGCTAGGTAGCGTTCATTAGACACACTGTTCATGTGTTACGTCCGGTTAGCATTTGCTATCAAACAATACCGATATACAAGAAATGAAAATGATTATGAAAAAGACAATGCAGCCGAAGTCAACGCAACATATTAAAAAGGTTTCAGCAATGAGCAAATTTTCCAATTAATCGTGAAATAATAGTTTAAGAAAAGAAAGTGTAGAAAACACGCATTTCTATAGTGGAGTTCATGACGTGATGCAAAGCCATCATATCATTCACTTTTTTCTACATAACTAGCCGCTACAAGTGAACACAGTTGTTATCGATATAAGCACCTTACTCCTGAGTTAGTTTATCTGTAATCCTAATAATAAAGATGAAAATTGCATCTTCATGTGTAGTTTGAGAGATCTGTTCACCATTGCCGTGGGGGCGCAAGAGCGAATCAGGAGCGCAGCTTAATGTTAGCTGACTGATGTCATATGACATCTACAAAGTGACGTTTATGCGATTGATCCACACTACCTTCGCGATGGACCGGTAGCTCGCGATCGACGTAATGGGCACCGCTGGTGTACTTCAACACATTTTTATTATTATGATTTCAATGCATTATTACTGCTATTCTAGTTAATTATACATAATTGTAATAGTCATATAGCATTAATGTCTATTTTTGGTTGATGGGCTGGGACAAATAATGTGGAATAGTGTGGCACGCAAGGTCTATTTTACCCTCCCACTTACGTTACAAAGTCCAAAGTGGAATTTCACATAATCTCACTTACTGCCATTGTTCTCTCACACTTTGTTGCATGCAATGTCAATGTCATTTTGATTTTGGTATGCAAATGTACTCTGTTATGTGTATGTGGCATATTGTTTTTATTTGGCATTTTTATTTGCTAAACTAACTCCAGGGATCTGTTTCCTGTGGGGGCATTCATAAAATTGTCACTTGGTATGACGTGTTCGGGGCTAAAAGGCACCGATGTTGGTTGTAAAACTCGGATGAAAACATCGGACACGTAAGCTTGACACGTGCATTTGTCCCACAACCTCCGCTCCTCTGAGAGGGTGTATTGTCAAGGGAGCATAGAGCTTCTGTGTCACAGCTGGTATACCAAGCTCTCTAGCGCTGTCAGATAAGTGTGCATGTGCATATGGTGGGGGAAGGTAATGGGGGTGGGAGAGGGTGCTGGGGTGGGGTGCGGAGGAAAAATACATAGGATGTAATCAATCAAAGCTAATTCTAGGTCAAAGCTTTTCATGGTAAACACACACACCAACCCCCTACACCTTTCACCATAATCGTTTATTTGCTAAAAAGTAATACATGCACTCTGTAGAGTTCATAGCAGCTGATTTGATATTTTAATTATGAAACTATTAGGGTTAGCCCTTTGCACACACATATTACTGTAGTTATATTAACAGTTTCACCCCAGCAGCATACTTTCTGATAATGTATTGTTTAATAACGACACGTGTGGTATGTTATAAAGAACTACAACAGCATGATGCACAACTGAAAATGGACCTTGGTGAGCAGGCAAGCGTGACGGCAGTCGCCATTTGTTGGTTTCTTGCTAGGATTACTTGAAAACTATACTGCAGTCAATGTTTCCCACAAGATTGCAATACTGCTGTTTGTGGCGGGTTGGGGTTGGGTGGGGTGGAGGTGGTGGTGGGTGGGATGCTGCAATCACAGAATCATCTCATTTGCATAAGTGGCCATGACACAGTAGCAAAACGTGAGTAGAAAATATGAAAATCAAAACAAATATGCTTCGAACTACAAATGAACTTTCTTCTGTGGCTTCTTTGTTGTTTCTTGAGATGTCACAAACGAGACAGTGAGTTGCGAGGTGCTTTTTTTTTTAAAAAGAGGGTCTGATTACTCGCTAAGCATAGTGAAAAGTGACTCAGTCGGCAACACCAATCCCCCCCCCCGCCATGTCTTCTTATTCTCCCGCTGACCGGGTGTGTTATAGTGTGTTTATGAGCAAGGGTGAACAGGTAGCGGCAAATGTATTTGTGGTCGGTCCGAATGTATTTGTGGATGAGATCATGATATTGCACATTCTTAGAAAGAGGCAGCGCAGTCGACAACAGTGGTCTGTGAGACCAATCCAAATCATTACGGCATGTGGAGAATTGTTCTCCCTGGTTGATGAATGGCATTCGTCAACTTGCTTTGCTGTGTTGCCACCAACATCACACACGGAGACTCACACGCAGCGCCTGTGAGTAAAAAACAGTGACTAGCTGTGTCGTACGCGTTCTTGTTTCAGCCAGCAAGCATTGTCAGCAAGCTACAAGCTAGGTGCTGCAACTGTAAGAGGTATCCCATGCTGTATGGATTTGACACTGCCCCCGCTATTTCCGATGGTACTGCACCGTTTGCTCCGCATTGCAAGTTCTCTGATTACCAACGGAAATACGTACATAATGGACACAGAAGGCTCTGTCCAATGCCTATATATATTGAACGCTGAGCATAAATGGGCCTTAAGGCTGCCCAAGGTGACACCTCCGGGCCCTAAAATAGCCGCATCTCAGTGGGAATCCCTCCTTCAAGACAGCCAGAATAATTAACACCTCAAAGGAGGTCCCTAAGAAAATAACTTCAGTCCCTCCGATCCATGAAGCAAGACGATGGAAGGTGTTGGTTAAGTTAAACACCCAACCTTATGCTTTGGTTTAGATGTCGTATGGTTTAACTTACTTTTATGTGTTAGGTTCATGTGCGTATTAATCATAGGCTCATGTTGAACTGCATCAACACTAGAGTGGGTGAAAGGCCTGGCAGTTAGAGCGTAGATAGAAACTAACCCCACTGACCCTTCCCTCACTCGTAGCCACCAAGCAGAAACAGGAAGTAGCCCCAGAGGAGAAAAGAGACAAGGAGAAGTGAAGCCACGGGCATTCTGGGGGTCACCCCATAACAGGCAGCTGAAGCTTGCTTCAATTATATACAATGTCTGGTTGGATGGGGGATGGGAGATGGGGGTGCCATCACCATCATTACTGTTCTGCTCAGAGATGCACTGATGCATGGAATGCCGAGGTAGCTGACGAAGATTTAATGGCGCAAATACACCTGGAGCCATACTTTGATGTTGCTATGCACACATTGGTATGGTGTTCTATAAAGGTATCTCCACGGCTGCATCTCCTTTTCAACATGCACATACACAAGCCTGCTAAGAAATAGGAAAGTCGCTAATTACATGCATACGTGCTGCCTTCACCCCCAGTGAAATGACAGCAAGTTGGCGAGCCCAGCAGCTGGAGGCTTCTCTCTCCCTCTGTCCTCCACCCTCCTAGGATTCCCTCTGTTAGATTACACACTTGTATGTTCAAACTGCCACTTTCCTGAAATGCCATCCAAGCTGCTGCGAATCCGTGACTGCGCAGACGCACAAGCTATACGGGCTGTATATATGTGGCAGTGTGGGTGTTGGATTCTGACACCGCTGGAAATGCGACAAACCATTCAGAGACAAGCTAATCTACTGCAGCTCTATCTGCGCCAAGGCTGAGCAAATAAACGCCACCTTCTTATATGCTTTAATGTATGCTTGTGTGATTCATGGGTAAAGAAGACAGTGGGGATTTACTCATTTGATGAATCATGATGACTCATCTTGTCCACATAGACAGAATACAGTATGACTAGCCAAGATGGTCTGACAAACAAAATGTAAAACACTACTATTTGACCATGAGAAAGGTCATAAGGTGGCTAACGACACAACTAAATGATGGAGAGGCTTCAGATGTTATCATCAGTCATGCATCTGCAGTAGACTACAGTATTATTGAATATGACACGTTCTGTGACAATGCTGACTAAAAACCTGACATTTACAGTATAAGGCAATTATAAGTTGATGTTGACGTTCATGACAAATAGTGGCAAATACAACCTTGCACTAACAAAACATTAATGTCTATCAATCATGATGATTGGACACCACATGATTTTTAGATATCAGTGCATAGCTAACTTCATAAAATGACTCCCGTGGAGTAATTTGGCCCCATAACTACAGCCTAGATTCTCGCTTTTCAGCTCGTGTGCGTTAGAAGCAACAGAAGGCTTTCAAGGCACATGGCGACAGACATGAAAGGTAACAATTGTTATTGGATTTCCCATGTTCCTGTACTTGGTTAATAATATCTGTGGAGCAGAAATTGTGTGCGTATTTGGCAAACAGCACACCAGTAATGCCACCCATTGCCAGTCATTGAACAGAATGCAATTACAGTGTTCCCTGGTTCCATTGCAGTTCACCTTTCGTGGACTTGCTGTTTCACGGGTTTTTTGTGTGTGCGATTTTAGTGCTTTTTTTTATTTTACAGTGCATGGACGCGCATTGTGTTCTGCGTCCTGAGTGGCTAAGGGAGAACCCGCCCACTATGTTCTGCTTCCTTTTTTTGGCTAAGCGAGAACGCGCCCATTGTCTTCTGCGTCCTGATTGTTTGACGGTGGTCTACAGCCAATATCCTTCGTGCCGAACTGCCGTGTTTCCTGTTGTCTGATCGCTAGCAAACAGCTCGAGGAAACTCTGAACTCTGTATGTTTGCGTGTTTCCTCCCCGACAAAACCCAGGAGCAATGTGTTTTAACAAGGATACAAAAACGCTTCAGCTGAGCGGCGCCAGGACGAAGCGGTGTGGTCAGAGGAGTGAAATACGCGGAGTCACTTAATAATTTCTTTTGTCCAACCTCGTAAATATACTGTATATATAATAATTGTAAAAAAAATAATTAAGTTGGCTACTTCGCGGATTTCACTTATTGTGGGCTATTTTGGGAACCTATCCTCGCAATTAACAAGTTAACACTTTACAGTTAATAGCAGAGCCACTCAATAAAACCAAGACAATTGTGTCAGGTTTTTGTGTTTTTTTCACAATATGCAGGATAAAATCGTCAAAACCAAACATTATCCAATTTTCACTTGACCTACGACTGACATTTTATAAATACACATAGACTAGAAGATCCTTGTAAAGATCTCTGCAGGTTCTTGTAAAAATCTTCTGCAGGTAAACCCCAAAGAACTCAGGGTATGAAGTGAAGCGACACTGCTAACATAATTCTAATAAAAACTTGACACAAATTACAGTACCTTTTGACCCTTTGGTATCTTATATGCCGACAGTGTTAACAGTTGTGCTGAGATGTTCATTCATGACAAAGCTTTATCAGATGATGAGCAACTAAAATGAACAATCCAGTTTATTTCAGAAAACGAGGATGTATGACAAAACACTCCACTCTTGGATGGGGAGGGGATGGGTGTTGCAGGGTTGTAAAAAAAAAAAAGGGGGAAGATAGAAAAGGCTTTAGTGATTCACACAACGACACATCGTAGCAGCTGAGGTAGCTGTGTCTTGGAGTACATGAGTCATGTTTCTCATGCAGCAGCGCTAGGTAGGGGGTGCATGGCTTTCTTTCCATTAGGAATGCTGCTCTAGTGCAAATATTTACCCGATGGTGGAAAACAACAGCTCTAATGCATCCTAAAAGCTCGCAGCGATAGCTTTCACACTAAAATCACTGGGCAAACTTGCAATAGATCGCAGTCGGGCTACATAAAGCTGACACGAAAGAGCAGTTTTGCTTAGCTGGCACCACATACACAATGCGCACACAGGTCACTTCATGAGGGACACCTACACAATCAAATGAGATCCTTCTGGCTTCACAAAGATAAAATATAGGCTGCAGTTGTGTGGAGCTCTACTGCATCATACAAATATTTTGCTTACCCCATCCAGTGATTCTCAACCAGTGTACCGTAAGACATTAGTCTGCGGTGAGATATCATTAGTTGTCCCACGGGAAATTACCCAATTTCATGTAATTGGTCCGAAACATATCATTTATTTGCTACAAATAATGTATCTTTGTTCACCTTTCTATGCCAGGGATGGCAGAACAATTAATGTTCTTCTACTGGAGGACAAGCGGTGCATAGGTAACCTATGTATCCACCTGTTGCCATTCATTCAATGTGTTTGATTGGTGGTGGGCCGTGGGATTCTTCTCATGTAAAGTGCGTACCTTGGCTCAATAAAGGTTTCGAAACACTGACCTAATCTACATGATAAACGCCTCTCAGTGTGATGAAGTCCATCCATCTCTTTTCTACCACTTATCCTGTTCAGGGTCGTGGGGAGCTGGAGCCTATCCTAGCTGACTTTGAACAAAAGGTGGACTACACCCTGTACTGGTCGACCGTCAATCATACGTTTTTTTGGTTTTTTTTTAAACATGAAAAAGTTCTGCAAAGTGTTGTGCTGGGTCTCACACAAAACATGTACCTATTATTGTGGCTGAGAGTACAGTTCTGTACAGTAGAGTGCAGTACAGCAATCCCTCATTTATCGTGGTTAATTGGTCGGAGTTTTTATTCATAAATTGAATATTTTCATAGTTACAGCTTACAAAACCTGTTCAAGACCTTCTAAATACGGTTTTTAACGTTACTAGAGCCCTCTAGACATGGAATTACGCCCCTATAGTCACATTTACACTCGTATTAGCCGATATAGTAGACATAAGAAACAAAAAATAAGCCACTTAAGACATAAATAAGACATAATATAGACCCACACAATATTAGCATTGGGAGAGTTCCTTGTTGTTGTTACTTCCTGTGGTGGCTATTGTTTCATCAGTGTCACATTAATGACACCTGGTGTCACAAGTACCTAGTGTAGGTACTCGTCAATGTCTTTGAATGTCTAGGAAAATGTCGACGGAATGATTCACTGCACCAAGATAGGCTTCATCAATTAATTGATTATCTGAAGGGCATTTATCAGGACTTGTTATCTGGCTCACTCTTATTTTCCTTCCCTGCCTCCTTTGGAAGACTCCCTGTCTTTCCTCTCCTAAGTCTTCAGGATGTCGTCTTTTTATTAAAGAATAACAAATGAGTTACCTAAACACAAAGATAATATTGTATTTTGTTCGCCTAGGAAACGTAAACATAGGTAAACGTTACATTAACATTTACTGACATCAACTTGCAATGTGATATGTGAAAAATTTGATGTTAATGAAGTCCCTTCAATCCATCCATTTTTTATACCGCTTGTCCTCATTAGAGCGAATGCTGGAAAAGCTAAGCTGGAGCTTATCCCAGCTGACTTGAAATGTACACCAGCCAATCACAGGGTACATGTACACAAACAACCATTCGCACGCACACTTGTGGACAATTTAGTCTCCAGTGAACCTAACAGTTTGGAATGTGGGAGGAAGCCGGAGAAAACCCATGCACAGGGAGAACATGCAAACTCCACACAGAGATTTGAACCCGGATCTTCTGACTGTGTGGCCAAGATTCTAACCACTAGGTCACTGTGCGGCCAGCTAATGAAGTCCTTTTCCTCTCATAAAAAACACACTGCATATGTCAGGATCTTTACCTTTGCTTAACAGAGAAGCAATGGCAGCAGCTTCCACCTGGTGTGGTAGAACTAGTTTTATTTTGAAGCTTAGGTCACAGTGTGCAGGATTTATACTATTTGACTACAAAAAAAGTTATGTTGCTGTTCCTCATGGGAGAGCGCAAGTAAGGGTGCGTTCACACGGTACTCTGGTCTGGACCAAAAAAAAACCCAAAAAGATACTTGGTGGTCTGGTTTGTATGCACACTTGTATTTCTGTCAGCGGACCAAGTAATGCTCTCAGTTAAGCATATGCATAAAGCCTAGGAGCCTATCCCAGCTGACTTCGGGCGAGAGGCGGGGTACATCCTGGACTGGTCGCCAGCCAATCGCAGGGCACATATAGACAAACAACCATTCACATTCACATTCATACCTATGGGCAATTTAGAGTCGTCAATTAACCTAACCTGCATGTTTTTGGTATGTGGGAGGAAACCGGGGTACCCGGAGAAAACAAGGAGCACATGCAAACTCCACACAGAGATGCCCAATGGAGATTCAAAACCAGATCTTCCCGATCTCCTGACTGAACTGCCAACATGCTAACCACTAGGCCACCGTGCTTGCCTGACAACCTCACGAGTTCAAAACAACATGGCGTCTCACGGGTCTCATACACTCATAGGACTTTTTTTTTTTTTTTTTTCTATGGCATATTTTTTTACCAGCTGATATTGTGCCATTTGAAATGCGACCAATCTTTCAGGTGGTCTTGGCCCACCTGTTGGATCCAGGAATGTGTTCACACCAAATGTATTGGACTATAACAGCAAACAGACTCTAGTCCATTTCAACTGGCCCAAAAATGGTAAGTGTGAATGCACCCTAAAAGCAAGGGGGGTTCTATCTACTTCCTGGTTTATCGAGTAGCCACACACAACACCTGAGTCTTAATGACCACCCTACAATCATCTTAATAAAATAATATTACAGTGATCCCTTGTTTATTGTGGTTAATTGGTTCCAGACCCAACCTTAATGCGTACATTTCCGTGAAATAGAATTCCTAGTTATAAATTGAACATTTTTGTAGTTAGAGCATAGAAAACCTGCTTACAACCTTCTAAATATGGTTTTCAACATTATTAGAGCCTTCTAGACATAAAATAAGTCTGATCGTCACCTCTATACTTGTATTTCCAAATATAGAAGCCATATAAGACAGAAAGTAAGCCATTTAAGACTAAAATAAGTCATAACATAGACTCACACATTAGCATTGGGAGAGTCACAGTGAGTACAGCGGGTATGGTCTCATCACTGTAACATTACTGACACCTAGTGACCAGTGTAGAATAATTCATATCGAAAACATGTATTTGAATATGTCTTCTGAATGCCTTTTATTTGGATTTAGCCATTTTTATGCTTGAAGATGCTTGAAGAATTTGCTTAAACACATTTTTTTTCTAATCAGCTGTAGTCAACCACGAAACAGCGCTAATGTATTAATTGATATATTTAGAAAAACTGTGAGAGTGAAGCCGCAAAATTCGAAGCAAGAAAAAAATAACTATAATAATAAATGGGGGGGGGGGGGGGGGGGGGGGGTAGGAACTTCTTAGGGGGGCTCAGAAACTTTTAAAATCCAAACTACAACCAGAATCTACTACGGTATTACGAACCCAAGTCAAGAACATCTGCATAGAAAAAATCCAGTGCATCCCATTCACTGAAGAGGGAAAACTATTTAAAAAAAAACACAAAAAAATCAACAGCACTGTTTCTCAATCTATTTTTGTAATTAATAATACATCAGCTGCTTGAGTTTGTGTACCCTGGGCAAGAGTAATGGCACACATGGTGAAGGTTAAAGGAATCGCTTGGAAAATCCACCTTTAAATAAACAACACAACTCCAAGCCTTCCAGTGGACAGCGCCTGGTGCTGAAAGAGACATCTGTGCACGGGAGGGTGTGTGCGTGCGAGCGAGAGTCTGCATTCAGCACTCACGCACACGCACGCGCACCTTAGGACACCTTACATGATCTTTCCAGTGTCATGTTGTGTAATGTCGATGACTTACATGGGGAAGAGGTGAAGCAACTTGACGTGTATTTTTTTTTTTTTTTTGGACGTGAAAATGGCGCCGGTTGCTGCCACTCACCCAGCCCATCACAGTGTAGTGACACAACTAAGTAGCACATACCGAATGCGGTATTATATGTGTAAAAAACATAATCCAGGCAATAAAAATAGGTTTTTGCCTCAATAAAACAGGAAAATGTCGACCACACGTCGGCTATTTAATCCGTGGCTTGGATGTCAAGGGGCAACATGACCCACCATACAACTAGCTAGCACCCACAGCATCACTGCCATCAAACCGTAAAAAACACAATTCCTTACTTTAACATGGACTGTTCCTTCGCCTCTTCCTTCTTCTGTCGGTCCATGACACCGAGGATGATCTTCCTCTCCTCCTCCGTGAGGTGGCTGAGGTCCGGCATCTCCGGCATGGCGCCGGCCGCTGAGGCAGTAGGGCCAGGGCCGCCCTTGGGCCCTTGTGGAGCGGACATCTTTGACTCACAGTGGCTGCAAACATCAGAATAGAATCATCAAACTGATGCATGTTTGTGTGACAGTTCCATGTCGTTAAATCAAATCAGAATACGTCGTTGGGGCCGCCGAGGCTAACAGATGACACGTCGATTCTTATGCACATGAAGATGTGCTGCAGATATATTACACGTAGTTCCATTAAAAGCTCATATAATGAGGTTATCGAGTGCTTTGCAGGATGAGTAGAAGCTGCTAACAGATGATTGGTAGTGTCAGGTTGAAATCTACAATTAGTGCTACATGGCAAACACTCAGGATTAAATGGATGCCCTGAACAGACGGAAACGCTTCATACTGCAAACATCCACCCGATTATGAGATGGGACAAAAGGAAAAATAGAGAAATAAAAGGTGGGAAAAAAACAAGTCTTGCCTTTTACTTTGCAGTCATGTTAAATCCTGTCTAACCCATCGCTGCCATTCCTTAGAATTTCACTCGCATATTGAAATCAAATGTAAGGTCCGTCCCGTCCTCGTTTGTTTTTGGAGTCCTTAAGCCTCCTCTGTCACTCAGCCGTGCTTGTTTTCATCCAGGTTGGTTAATTCTTGGAGATTTCTTAAATACACAAAAATGGATGCAATGAGGGAGTGATGGAGAGGGAGGGAGGAAGGGGGGAAGCAGGAGGCGGAGCGATGGAAACACATAGAAGAACCAAACCCAGAGGACGCTTAGCTGTTCATTGACAGCAGGAGCAAAGCAACATGGGAAACACGGAGTGGCGCCACTTTGCAGCTGGAGTGGATTCATGTACATCCTAATCTGGGAGCTTGGTCAAGAAAAAGAAGAGCATGAAGACAGTTACTTTTTGAAGGCATTATGGAGTGGTGACGATTAAAGTTATGTCAATGCACGTATTGACATTACCACCATAAATTGTAGTTTCATAATTGTAACAAAGTTTTTTTTGTTTTTTTTATACATAGCCTTGTACAAAATACGAGTTAAGGATATTCAGCTTTCGGGTGAAATGTCAGGATGAACTTTAAATGTACTTTAACCTTTCCAGGTGAACTTAATTTGACCTTTTCTAAGCTTTTGAATGCACATGGCCAACTGTTCAATGCTTCAGTACTTGTTGCACAACCTTCCGTTCTCTAACAGAGCTGAACGGTAAAATTCACAAGTCACGACAGTCGCGTGGTCCATTACTCAGCCGATACATTTCATACACTGCCTTTTGTGACTCTTCCAGTCTCCTGCTGCTCCTTGCAGTTGCAACCTGCTGATGACACCCTAAACTCAGTGGCCTCTTCCCTCTAAGAACACCCTGTATGCAGCCTCAACTGGTAGGCGTGTCTTGGTCTCATAACGTCAAAATGAGAGTAGCATGATGAAGAGGGCTGTTTAAATACTAGTTGAACCACGGCACTTATTGGTCGGGTGATGGATCACACACTTGTTGTGAATTTTGCTGTTCAGCTGCTCATTAAAGAACAAGTTGTGCAAAAATACTGAAACAATGAACAGCCGGGCATGTGCATTCCATTTACAGGTCAAATTAAGTTCACCTATAAAAGGTTACAGCGCATTGTAGGTCCATCCTGAAATTTGAATATCCCTAACTTTTTGTGAGTAATGTATTTGCTGATAAAATAAAGTTAATCAATTCACATTACAAAAAAAATAAATAAATAAATAACACAGTTCATAAATGGACTAAACAAGAACCATGATTCTCTGACCTCACGCTGGCTCAGGTAGCAGTGTTGAAAGGATTTAAAGGACTACATTAAGAGGATAGAGGATATACCTCATAAGCAAATTAGCACCAAGGCTAACAACACACACAAGAACGGCTTTGCATCAAACACAGATGTTTAACAAAGCTCATGAAGCAAAGTGAGAGTTGAAGTCCAGGTGGGGCCAATAATAAACCATCTTATCTTATTGAACTTGATACACACTCACTGAGAACCAAAAAATAGACGGCAACCTGTTTGGAAAGTAAGGAAACTATACATGCCAGGAAACATGTTCTTTATTTTTGCTAACTGGTCTAAATAACACAGATTCACGCTATTGGGTCTTCACTAACATCCATTTATTGAAGTCACATTTCAACTGCACCCTGACAGTGAAGGTGTTTCAGGAACAGCCTGCCACGTCACTTTTAAAGTGATCATGTCAAACAATTTCTTTGAAAGTATAATGTGAAAGCTTTGACTTGAGGAAAAAATAAAAATAAAAAAAAAGAGTGTCCACTGAAGGGAAGTGAGAGATGACGGATCACAATGTGTATGTGATGCACCTCCACAGTCTTTTGCACTTGTGTTTCACTTGACCACAGCCACGACATGCTTCTCCTTCTCAGACACCAAAGGTACACTTCCTGGTTTGCTGTGCTTGCGGACATTCCTCTCCCTAAAAGATAAGGAAGAAACAGGAGTGAGTAAAAACAGCTTGTTAGTCATCATTTTATGAATGGATGATGGGGATGAGCAAATAGGAAGGTGGAGGAGGAGACTGATTGATCAAACACCTAACTCACTGGTGGCACTAATGTGCCCTGATAACACAAAAACCATACAAAGTAAATCATTCACAGTCTGAATGCAGGTCTGACATGTGAGAATGGTGCTGGTTAAAAACAAAAGTAGGGGTGGGAAGTGCGGGGTGTACACTGCGCTATGACTCAGTGGCAGCAGGTTGAAGTGGGACAATCAATCTGCCATCCAAACAGTGAATGAGTATGTACAGCTTATTGAGAACATGTCATGGGAGGGGGAAGCCCCATCACTGTGATTTTCCATGAGGCAAGAAGGACAACTAAAAGGTCAGACGTAACCTGGCAGCAGCCCAAGGTCACTTTCACCTCTGCACGTGGACATGTGTCATTGCCACAATTATCACTAAGAAACAGGAAAGAAAATGAAAACCTACTTTTTGCGGCGAGCCTCTTTCATTATCTTTAGCTCCTTAGACTGGTGAAAGAGGGGCTTGGGGAGATGTCGGTGATGAGCGATACGTCTGATCTGCGGGAAGTCCTTGTACTTCTCTGTCAGCTTTTGCCGGTAGTTGGTGGCCTCCCTCTCTCGGGGGGGCAGCTACAAAGTCATTGGGGAGATTGGTGAGTTGGATTTGAGATACATCACAGAAAGAATGACAAACAAGGCTGAAAAAGGACCAAAATCGCTGAATAAATTGTAAGGTAAGCAATTTCTCAAAGTGCAGTTATACACCTGTGCAAACTACAACCACAATATACTGTTAAATTGATACCTCTCAGATGTATCATTGAACGTGTCAATGAAAAATCTGGATTATTATATTAGGAAAGGCAAACATTTCAATACAGCTCTTGTATTGTGCTAATGCCCATAATGTTGTGGCCAGTATGACGGTGTATTTGGTTGTTTCACTACTTATTAACCCAACCACTTGGTGCCCTTTTGACAAGGTTCTGCAACAGGTCCAGAAAGGGATAACGAAGATCAAAAACAGGCTTTGACCAAATCATGTAGTCTTTGCAGCCTTCTGACAGGAAGCATCGCAACTGCAAGAGTTGATCAACAGGCTGACTCTTGCAGAGTGCGCACTACTACTGATAAGATCAGTCAGTAACTATTAGGTCGACAACTTGTCAAATTAACACCACGGTGAGTGATGTCATGTACCGAGTCCATGGTTCCTATAATGTGAGGTGCTTTTCAGTAACATATTTGGCTGTTTGCCGCAAGCGAACATGATATGGCATGTAACTACTGTATGTAGGGCAGTGTTCCCCAACCTTTATTTAGCAAAGTCACATGTTACATTCCAAAAATTTCACTGCACACCGCCAAACAAAAATGTCCCTGGTTTATCGTGGTTAATTGATTCCAGAGGTGACTGGTAAGTGAATTTCCAAAGTGGGATTCCTTATTTATAACTGGAATATTTCCGTAGTTATAGCACAGAAGACCTGTTTACGGCATATGCTTTTTAACATTATTAGAACCCTGTAGACATGAAATAACACCAATTTAGTCACCTTTACATTGTGTTTACAGGTATTGCCCAATACAGCAGATACAATCAGAGAAAATAAGCCATTTAAAATGCAGACTCATGCTTGTGTGTGTGTTACCATAAATGTGTTCCAGGCGTGTGGACACACAGTGAGATCGGGGTTCAGAGTTCATCTTCAGATGGATTACGGCCATAGCAGTAGCCCAAGTAATTATGACGATTGTGATTATTATGTTATTATTATTGTGCCTGTTGTGATATAATTTAAACTTGCAATAAAGCCTGTTGTTCCGGTGATCAAGTCTGGTGCTTGTCTCACCAAAAAATTACTGACACCTAGTGACGAATGTAGAATGCTACATTCACAATTGAAATGCGGAATTTAGGCAAAACATAAGTAGCACTTCAATATGCATATTTTTGAGACGAATAATAGAACACATTCAACCACGAAACAGCATGCTTGATTAATGTACAGTATTTTTTTAAAACCGTGATAAAGCTGTGAAATTCCAACGGCAATGTGGCGAGGGACCACTGTACACAGGTAAATTATGCACCTTCTGCCATCTAGTGGAAGAACATTTAAATGTTCCGCCTGTCACTATACATTATAGATAGATGAACAAATAAATAACAATTTGAAATTGGATAACTTCCATAGCACACCTACTGATCTCTCACAGCACACTGCACAGTCGTTGGGAGTCACTGCAATAGGGGACATTAAAGCATGTTTTACTTGTGATATGTACTTGTCTCGAGTGGTGTCACTGTTAGTGGTATTAGCAACAGTTGTGTTCTTAAGATGCTGAAGTGTTGACCTGCTCGGTAAGTAGTAACTTCATCGCAGCAACGTGGTCATTCAAAAGTGAATCAATGTCTATTAAAAAGTGACAAGAGCGGCTTAATAACGTTCATGCCGCTCATAAAAACCACAAGCTCCCTGAACTTGTGCTGGCTGAGGCCGCCATCCTCAAAGGCTTTTATTCTAATTAAAAGCAATGATTTGTCTGGATTAGTTTGTCAGAGCTGCGAGACGCTGATCTTGTTGGACTACTGTAATTCTTCAGGTAGCCAGTTAAAATCCAAACAAGACACAGCAAAACAACTTGGAGGCAACAGGGATTCTTTCATATGAAAATGTTACCTTTGTGGTGTAAAAAAAAAAAATAGCCATCAAATCAGAATCCATGAGCAAAAGATTTATGAAGCTATGAAGCTAATAATTGGGCACATGTTGGCACTGGCAAGTTACAAAGTTGAAAAAAAAACTACTGAATAGCACGTACAAATAACCAGTAAGTAGAACCTATTCACGCTGAACGTTAGCCACTGCCAAGGCCGCCCTTTGTCACCAGTTTTCTTTATTTTTATGGTCAGAATTTCTAGGTGCAGCTAATGATTGAGGGTGTCTAGTTTGTAGGCCTTAGGATCTCGTCTTTGCTATTTGCAAATGATATGGGTCCTGAGTGCCAAGTTGGATAAGACTCAGCACCTCCAAATGATTCTCAGTCGGAAAAGAAGGTTGTGCAGTCTTGTCTCAGATGGAGGAGTTCAAGTACCTTGGGGTCTTATTCACAAGTGAGGGAAGGGGGGAGCGTGAAATCAATAGGTGGATCGGTGCAGCGTCTGTAGTAATGTTGTCCCTGTACCGGACCGTGAGTTTTTACGGACATGCCCAACTAGGGAGGACATGCTGCAGCCAGCCTGGGAACACCTCGTGTCCCTCCAGTAGAACTGGCGACGGTAGTCAGAGACAGGGAAGTCTGGCCTACTGAGACTGCTGCTTGTACCTCTGTATAAGTGACGAGTAAAAGCCATTCTGATTCAGATTTTTTCACGTGAAGTTGTTGACATCCTCATCAGCATTGCCTTTTCCCCCGCTTCGTCTGTGAGCCAAGTTCCGGTCAGTTTTTAATGATGAAGAAAGTAGTTTCGGCTAGTTGAGTCACTAAAGTAAAGCGTTTTGCTTCTCAAAGCAATATGCGTTCAAAAGAGTAATACATTTGCGTCACAAAATCGTTTTCCATGAAAAAGTCAGACCTGACAATCGCTCTGCGTTATTTTCTCTCCCTTCGTATCACTGCACGCTGCAGCCTACGTGTTTTTACAGTGTTTACATGCATGGATGACGACGCGAGAGAGTTAAAGTGGGAGCTAGAGTGGTATTGTCACAAAAGAAAATATCTACAAAATGATGGAATTGTAATTATCTGAGCTGTAACAAGAATGTGTCTGAATGGCCCCGTATATTCCATGGCGTTCCTGTCAATGGCTATTAGGCAAGTTTGGCTTCTTGGCTATAAAATGGGAACCAAAGTGGCAAGGCTTTGTGTGTGTAGTACACACGTCAGCGAGGACAATTACGTTCCTACTCACCCAATACAGAGGAAGAAACATGTTTTGAAGAGTTGTGCTGTTTCAGCAAGAGCTAATTAGATGCCGCCTATTACCACCTTGTTTACAAGTAACGGTAACGGAACAGGATATCAAGGCTTTGTGCTAAAAGGAATGTCGCCATCACTTGTTTCGGAATCAGACATGTTTACTTTCACTATTCTGCAGTAAACACTGTGAAACTGTGATGGAAAGGTGCGCAACAGTGGACATCGTCAGCGGGCATTGAGAAAATAATGCAGAGCGTCTGTGAGGTCTGATTTTGCGTGGACAATGGTTTTGTGATGGAAATGTATTACTCTTTTGAACACATATTGTTTAGAGAAGCAAAACACTTTCCTTTAGTGACTGCACCAAATACCCAAAAAACTTTCTTCAACATCAAAAACTAACCAGAATGCTGTTTTCGGGACGAAGTGGGGTTGGGGGGGAGTCACCGTTGAGTCACTACACTGCTGACGGGGATGCCAAAGAACTTCATGTCAAGCATGAGAAGAGCAAATTTGCTTTTCATACAATATTTAATGTTAAATGAAAAGTTTGAAAAGGAAAATGCAGCAACTAGAAGACAAGTCAGTGATGCTTTGATTCAGCAGTTCAGTATTTCTTGATAATGAAAGACACTCAGTCCAACTTGATTGTTAATGCTTCATTATGTAGCAAGCGGCGGTTTTAAGTGATTGGCCAATTTAAACTGCTGATAGGAGCAGGCTCCGTTTGATCTCTTTAAGTGCAATGCTTGCAAATAAATCTTCTCTTACACAGCGACAGTAAAACAAGTGCCAAGTGAGTCCATTTTGCAATCGGAAGCAGCATTAGGAGAATAAGCACAACTGACTGATTTGGAATGAAAGATGGCTGTTGGAAATGGGGGCAGGACACCATTGATCTTTATTATATCGCCATAACTGATATTTGGAGCACTACAACCTATCACAGCTTCTTAAAGGAGTTTTATTTGATAGATGCGCACAACATTAAACTCGGGGTCCCACTTCTGTGATAGCAGACTGCACTTTCTGCCTGTGTAAAAGTGTTACAAAACTATGAAGACTGGGAGGTTCCTGCTGCTCTAGTTGGTACATTTTACTTAAATGAGTGATCTTGCTCTAAATCAGGATCTTTGGCCAATTCTGAATCTGTCACCCACTGCCAAGGTGGGTGTGCTGGCAAAAGCAACCGCATCTGATGAGTCAGGTAATAAATTGGAGACGGATGACACGTGTCTGACATTTCACAAAGATTGAGCTGTTGACTATTTAGTGTAAAAGTGTTTAATGTGCTTGGTTGCACAGATGTGGTGCGGTGTTGTCAGAGTGGACAAGGTTAAAGGTGGTCCTTACCACTCCTAGTTTCTCAGATGCATTCGCTTTCCACAGTCGAATATTCATTTCATCTGACCCGCTCAAAATGTAGCGGTTGTCTGCTGACCACTTGATGCAGATGACATGCTGCATGCGCTTGGTGTGGTACACCTCCCTGAGGGCAGAAGGATAGTTAATAGTGAAACAGTGCCTTTATTAGGTGTTAAGATTCAAGAGTGAAACAGAGACGTCTGCCACGGAGGGTGCCATCTTGAATTATATTAAATAAAAAGAAGCAGTGATACAGCAATTTTTACACACAATCAAAGAACTACTAGGTGGAAGGAAAATACAGTATTTCCATCAGTTAATTCCTGTAGTTTAGTCATCTGTCCTGACAAAATGTTCGTTTAAAATGTTTCTTACGGAAAAAGTGGAACCTTGAATAGCGTCATTAATCCGTTCCAGAAGTTCCGACTAATCAAAATATACTCTTACCGAATCACTTTTTTTTTTTTTTTAGAAGAAGAAATAATGTATATCCCATTAATATGTTCCAAAAAGCCAAAAATGTTAACACAAAACACATTTTCATAGTTTTAAATACAAAAAATATTATAGTTTTACATGCATACAATAATTTGAAATGCATACACTGTAAATGACGAATGAAAGGAATAAGTTAACATTTAAGGTTAATTTTACCTTCATTGAAGACGGGCGTCTTTATAAAGGCTTTTCTTAATGATCACGGCTGCAAAGTAACCCAAAATGGAGCCAAAGAAAGCTGCAAGCTCCAGCACTTTGATAAAGGTAAGAAACATTATTGAATGCAAGAAATAATTCATAGCAAAACACAAAAGGTAGTGTCCTTGTTGATCTCACTGACACATTGTATCTTTACCGACAAGTCTTCAGTGAAGATAAAAGTAACCTTAAATGTTGATTTATTCCATTCATTCCTAATTTTTATGCATTTACAATTGTTTTATGCATGTAAAACTATAATTGTAAAACTACAAAAAAATGTGTTTTGTGTTGTAGTTGTAGCGCAACTTTGTTAGTTAGTAGAGAACTACAGAGTCAACCACTGACAACATCAAAGACGGGAGATGAAGCTGACTTATGCGGTTCCTGTTTACATCTAGTAGTAAGCTGTTAACAAGGATGTTTTGTGATAAAAATACATTAAGGAGACATTTGCACTCACGCAGTGAATTAACATGACAAGATGCAAACCTGGCAAAATTTTGGTGTAAATTTTCAACGTCAAGCGGAAAAACAAGCTAACTTAGGTTTGACTGTATAGTGAAAATACCTGAAAATTCCTATAAATCTGTAAAGGAACTAAGAACTAAAATGATGGCTCTAAGTATCAATTATTACAAATCCTATATTGTTTTACCTTTAAATGCCAATTTTGATGTGAAAAATTCATGCAGGTTGGTACTGACCTACTACGTCCACTGTCCTTGGGGAAGATGCGGATGCTCTTGTCAAAACTAGCAGACACAAACTCTCTTCCAGTGGGAGAATAGTCAACATCGAGCACTGCAGACACGTGGTCTAAGTGCACTGTGACCGGCTGGTTTAACTGTCTCATGTCGTACGTGTAAAGGCTGGAGAAACAGACACAAAGGATGACCTTCATTTGAACTAGTCTAAAATGTAAAAGCCACCTTTTTCATTCCAATGTCTGTTAATACAATGCACAACTTCAATGACTTTTTAAAAACAATAAATGGGTGGACAATTTTTTATTTATTTACGATTTTTTTCAAATATATAATTATATATATCACCTAGACTGTTTAATAAGAGGAGTTGAAGGTTCCAGAATGCCGTTTCACTTGACAAGGCCAAGCCTATTAAGTTCTCATTAGTGATCATGATTAACTGAACAATGGGAAAGTAGTACAAGTTATTTTTATGAGTCACCACTTTGCCAGAGTCTAAAAGCACACCCATACTGTCAACCTCAGATTAAAGAAAACTGGTTAGGACATTCATAAACAACCCAGGAAACACAGAGGCTCAAGTCTGCCATGAACTGGAAACAGCTGGAATGACCATGTCACTGTCCACTGTGAAGCCAGTCTTGCATTGCCGTGGACTCAATTCTAACCTGTACACCAAATTCTTGTTTTAAAAAAAAAATCATTGACGATGGATGTTATATCATTATGTCATTCCACCTTAGAAAAAAAAATCAAATAAATAATTAAAGGCCCAAAATTTGTATGAGATTAATTCCCATCATGATATTTCACTCACTTATAGTCTTCATTACAACATGTGAAGAAATAGGCCTCCATTGGGTTCCAGCATAATGTGTTGCTCCTCATTGTCATGATGACCTACAGATGATAAAAAAATAAATAAAATGTCCTTTTATTGGGTAAACAAAGGATGATGTGACCATACCTTTTTAAGAGGCGCTGCTTCTCTCATGTCATACAGCACGATGCTTCTGTCAGAGGAACAACTTGCAAGAAGTTGAGTCTGACAAAATAACACGACAATGTTTCTACAGTTACACAGTACATGTATAGTTAACATCACAGTTGCAATAGAATTTCAAACACTGAGCTGTGGTTGTTCCTTGATATTTCCGCCTGTGTACCAGTAAACCAGATCAACTTGGATGACCTTTTAGAATGCTAACCAACTGCAACTGTCCCGAAACGAAAAAAGCGTGCCTCAACAGGAACTGGCAGTTGGAGTGAGGTCATGCTTAGCATACAGTCGTACCTCGCCAAACTGTGGTTCGAACATCTCTCCCTCACTCCATCATGTGTTTTCAACAATTAATAAATGAGTTAATTAATAAATGATCACTGTTTTGTGGTTGTCTATGGCCTATTTTTAGTCAAAAAAATATTGTAAGACAAGTCATATGTAGTATTCTGGTCCCAAGGCGTCAGTAATGTTACGTTGATGAGACATTAACTTACATGACATTACCTTAACTTGCAGCCATGAATGCAAAGTCCGACATGACGCAGTGGGGAAAAAAAACTTCTCCTCCCATTCCATGTGGAAGTGGTACATTTTTGGTTTCTTATTTCATCCTTCTTCCCCACTCAGTTTCAAACCCCTTCTTAATTTTAGAATAAACAAATTAGAGGCCAACTACGGAGACTAACTAGTTAGCTCAGGGGCTTTCTCATGTTTAAAGCGGTGGCCATCTCGTGTCCCCGCATAGGAACTGCGCAACATGGTATAAACAAAGATAGTTATAGTGAAGATGGATGATTGTCTCACATCGATGCCATGCGATCGAACCACATTATCTTTGAGATACTACAACCACAATGAACTTTCCCAACGCTAACATGAGTTACGTGTTATCGCTTATCATATCTACTATATTAGGTAATACAAGTATAAAGGTGACTATGCGGGTGTTATTCCATGTCTACATGGCTGTAATAACGTTAAAAAAATGTATTTAGGTCAAAACAGGTTTTCTGTGCTCTCACTATGAAACTATGATTTACTACGCAAACTTTGGGTCAATACGGTAGATCAGGCACAGATGCCAATTACTAGATGCTAACTACACATGAAAGTGTGGAGATTATGTGATAGCATCAGCCTCATATTGATGGCACACATTGTGTCAGAGACTCACCTCCACAGGGTTGAAACGGACAGAGCTGAAGCTGTCTACTCCCCAGGTGAAAGAACGGATGGGGCTGCTCCTTTGCTCATCCCAGATGTCCACCTGCTGGCCACATGTTGCAAACACACCTTCATTCTGGTGATGGTCAAGTCCTGTGAAGACTGTCTGTAATGGAAAGGCACTGATTTTCACCATACGGACAACATAAATTTATTGAAGTTACACTTACAACCTTCAGTGGAGGATAGCCCAGTATGATGCAACAACACAATGGGTTACTACTCAACATACCTTGCCCAGAATGGCGTTTAGTGGCTCTTCTGCCTCGCCATAACCTGGGGCCTCTATTCTCCATTGCTTGATTGTTTTGTCATCACCAACCTGTTACAAAGACAATTTATGTTTAAAACTTAAAAAAAATCGTGAAATAAAATGTAAAATTCATCTTCAGTACGATGAAAGGACCAGTCACCGTGAAGAAGGAAGTTCCACAGAAGCGTACAACCATTCCCCGGACAAAACCTTCGTGGGCTTGGAGTGTGCGGAGGCATTCCCGTTTGGAAAGATTCCACAATTTAACCTAAGGATGACATTTTTAAAATGTTGATGTTAAGATTTAACACACAGCAATTTGGGTTATATGAAAGATATATAGTGAGAAATTACCTCTCCATCACAAGAGCCAGACAGCAGCATGGAGAGGCTAGAGGTGTGCTTGGCCATGCAGTTCACCCCATCTCTGTGTCCATCCAATGATGCCAGGAAAGGCTTTGCAAACACCCTATCCAGCTTAGTGGCATTAAGGGCCCTGGTGTATTCTCTGCACACCTCAAACGGGTGAAGTGTTGGATCGTAGTTTCTAGGGACTGGAAACAAAGGACACGTCAAATCATTGCTCAAATATTTAAAGATAATATTTTACAGCTAACTGTATAGTAGGGGTGTCAGGTTTCTCGTTCAAAAAAAAAATGTCTCGTGGGCACTAGGCCTGGAACAATAATAAAATAATAAATTAGTTGATCACACAATAAATGAAAATTAACTCAATTTTAGGTTATGTGGTAAATGGTAATAGTAAATGATCTTTCACTTGTATAGTGCTTTTCCACCTTCAGGGCATGCAAAGCGCTTTGACGCGGCTCGCACATTTACCTACTGATGAGGCAGCATCAGGAGCAACTGGGGGTTCAGTATCTTGCCCAAGGATACTTTGACATGGTCACGGGAGGACGGAGGATCAAACCCCTAATTTGCTTAGCCCTCTGACTGTCACGCACATGGCGAGTGTTGTCCACATGGCTGCGTTTGCTGGCAGTGTTTGTTCTGCAAATGTTGTATTCCATTAAAGCTTTTAACGTGCTAACCCGGGAGCTAGATTTTGTGGCATGTGTTGGCAGTTAAGTTCCACATGGCATATATTGTTGGTTTTGTTATGGCACACCTGCGCACTGTGAAGAAAAGTAGGGGGAGGACGCTGCCCAAGACACTACATACATTCACGCAGGGATCGCTGCTGCCTGCAATCGTACTAGCCACAGGTGATCGGCTTTTGTGTTCAACGTTGAAAAGCATTTATCGGCATATGCCGATCACATGATTTTTCACGGAAATCGGCTGATACTGATGGCCGATCGATCGGAGCATCCCTAATACGTATACTTCAACCAACCAGCATAAAGCATTCATAAGCATTGTATTTCGAAGGCTAAACTATAGCCTATACAGTATCTCTATATTACATTACATATCGGTCGAGGCAACTGCTCTTTAAATAATGTATTTCTGTACATTATAATGTATGTCGATGATACAAACATGATGACTGCATATGTTTGGTGCAACCTTTCGAACACGATTACACGTTTGCAATAATACATGTGTAATATTAAACATGTTGATTCAGGTCAGCGCATAACAAAAACATTTTTGAGTTTCGCATATTTCCAGAAATGTTCTAGATATCACTATGGAAAGATGGTGGACTTGTAAAGTTACTGTATGCAATGCAAAGCTAGCATTAATTACCTTTTACGGTAGATACTGCGGTGTATGTGTTGAGACTGCTAGCTCGATAGCTACATGTCTCTTGACTATTCGCCCACGTTTTCAACGGGAACCTGTACAACTTTAAGGACGTTCAAAGCGTGTATTTGCTTTTAAACTGGTGATAACTTCAGTGTGTGGTCAGCGAGACTAGCAACCCCAACGACCCAAATTAAACGATACTTACCACGCTGAATATCTAGTTTGGTCTCCCGGACGTAGTCGTCCGGGTTCCTCGAGAGGACTTTTACTTTCATAACAAGTCGGACAAAATTATGCTTAAAATGTACTTGAGTTTAGTTTTAAAACGAAGTTTGAAAGCACGAGCCAGCAGCCCATGCGTACAACTATCCGGGTAGTGCGCCGCGGTGCATTGTGGGACATCAAGCCATGCCGATTACGACAGATAGGTGGCGCACCGATATGTATACTGTTCGTACACTACAGTGTGTAAACTTGTTTTGTTGCTCTGTAATAAGTTATTATTCAAATTAAAAAATACAGTCTAAAAGTGTTTCGTAGTATGCAAATTAATGTATTTTTTAATCGACGGCGTACCCTAAATATGTTTCCAAAACGTCTACCAAACTATTCATGCGTAGTATGGGTGGTTCAGACTAGTTCCGTTGGCAAGTTAGGTAAAGATAATAAATACTAATAAATAATATATTGATTTTATGTGGACCCCTGAATTCATTACATTTATGCTAAATAAAAATTGTACTAAATATAAGCAGTGCAAAAATATTAAAGTGGTGCATTCATAAAAATGGGTGAAGCTATGTAACTATTGACACATCACCTTAATAATAATCATACTCCATCAATTTGTAGAACTTATCCGTTTAAAAGCGAAATATAGAATATGTGCATGCACGTATATAGGACTGAAATGCACCTGATCATTTTTTTGTGTAAATAATAGTATTTTATTTGTATAGCAAATGTATTTGTATGGAATGTCAAAACCGGAAGTTCTTTCCTGTTTCGCTCCTAAAACAATAGCAAGCAAGTGGAATCACTTCTTCTCCCATCCAGCTGATGGCGGTAAACTAATCGTTTGTTAACCGTCAGTAGACACAAGAAGAAGAAGCAAGGTTGACTTTGGTAACAGCTTGACACGATGGTTAGTTAAGGTAATACTACCGCATGTCAAAATCGTGGGTCACAAGCTAACATGCGTTCACAATGAGGTATTAACAAAGAAATACATATACTGTTATATAGTGCTATATTGCTGCATCAGCGTGACGACAATTTGCTGTAACATTGCCTGATGCTGATTTCTGATCCACTGTTGTGAACACAATTCTCTCAGGCTACAGTCAGCAAACATGAGCACCGGGCATGATCGCGGTACGGTCAGCGTTAGTGATGGCAAGCCGGACTCTGCTGTGTCATCCTCCGGGCACATCCTGCAGGTTTTCAGGCAGATGAAGGTAGAACACCTGGTTGCTGGTCTCAGCGGAGGAGTTTTGTCAACGATGGTGGTTCACCCTCTTGACCTGGTCAAAATCAGGTTTGCAGGTGAGCCATACATACTGTAGTATTGAATATGAAAATGCAAAGCCATCGTCTTGTTATTGATTTATTCAAGTATACATTTTAGTTCCATATGTTTAACAACAGATTAGCGCTAACATTCCAAAGACCAAAAATGTCGTAAATGTTCTTCGTGTTATTGGCATGTCTCTGATGAAGCGTGCATGCAGGTAAAATGGGACTTATATTGCTTTGATATCTTTCTGCTGCAGTGAGTGATGGTTTGGAATTAAGGCCCAAGTATAGTGGCATACTGCACTGTATGAAGTGTGTGTGGCAGCAGGAAGGACTGAGGGGGCTCTATCAAGGAGTAACCCCCAACGTGTGGGGTGCTGGAGCATCTTGGGGCCTCTACTTTTTCTTGTAAGCAACTTTTTCATGTATATTTTCACTCCCTCACGTGAGCTGTGATGCACTGCCTCGTCTACAGCTACGAAGCAATCAAAGCGTACGTACAAGACGGACATCACGCAGAACTGAGTGCCACACAACACCTGGTGTCTGCAGCCGAAGCAGGTCAGTTTGTACCTATTTCCGTGTTGACACGCTCTTATTCTCAGCCCTCAAGTCTACAGCAGTAATCGGATAATAGTCTGCGCTCCATGTGACTTCACTACCCGCCAGTCAAATGAAGTTAGGCATCTCAAAGTGTCCCGCCAAGAAAGAAAGCGTTCCTTTTTTTTGCATGTTTTTGTGCAAACAATCCTGCCTATCAGTTGCTTTCAGATGCAATATACCTCTGCTCAACATGTTAAGACCATTTGAAAAATTGCAAGAATTTACATTTTGCACTGTTGGATCTTCAGGGGGTTCTAAGTAGAGGTTCAAAATGCAAAAAGAGGAAATAGGAGTGAGACAAAAAAATGTCTGAGTAAGCAATTTATTACAAACAACTCGAACAGGAAGTTGATCAGCTGATCAAAATTTTAAGACCTCAGCTTTAAAAAAAAAAAAAAAAAAAAAAAAATGAAACCTCCCTAAAATATAAATTAGGGATGGGCCACCGATCACTATCGTCCGATTTCCGTAAATAAAAATGTGATCAGCGTGATCAGCCGATAAACACCTTTCAAAGCCGATCACAAAAACTGATTGGCATGTGGCATTGAATCCTACATTAGTTGGTGGGGCCACTTAAGTAAAGAGTTTGGCTTCTCAAAACAATATGCGTTCAAAAGAGTCATACATTTCCATCACAAAAATGCCTCCTTGGGAAAAAAAAAAAAAAAAATCAGATCTCACAATCGCTCGGCGTTACTTTCTCTCGCGCCGTATTGTTGTGTGTGTGTTCCACAGCGGATGAAGATGGGAGAGTCTGCGGCGAGCAGCAGCTTCTCACATCTTCAACCGCGCATGTAAACTGTGATACACATACACAACAATGGACAGGTAACAGCACGCAGTAATACAACGGGAGAAAAAGTAATGCCAAGGGATTGTGAGGTCCGTTTTTTTTCGAGGAGGCCTTTTTGTCACGCAAATGTTTTACTCTTTTGAACGCATATTGTTTTGACAAGCCAAACTCTTTACTTAAGTGGCCCCACAAACTAACCGGAACTACATTTCTCATCACCAAAATCCAACCAGAACTCGGCTCACGGGACGAAGTTGGGGGTAAGTCACTGTTGATGTACAACACTGCTGATGTCTTACCCGAACTATCCCTTTAAGATCCAACACTGCAAAACATTAATTTTTGAAATTTTTCAACTGGTGTTAAGATTTTGATCAGGAGTGTATATACTGTACAATATACATGTACATATCTCCAGGCATCCTTACACTCACCATAACCAACCCCATCTGGGTCACCAAGACCAGGCTTGTGCTGCAGTACAGTTCTGACCCAACTAGTAAACAGTACAAGGGGATGCTGGATGCACTGGTCAAGATCTACCGCATGGAGGGGGTATCAGGTCTCTACAAGGTCAGTCTGTAGTTGTACCACACTGTAGTTTTATCCACTCCATCTGCACATTCATTGTTCTTGTCACCAGCAGCAGCTAATGATACAAAACAAACTGCAGCGTGTCTACGCTTGTGCTGCTCTTCCCATAGTCTGCCACCAGGGAACACTGAAATTGCATTTAGTTTACTTAATATTTTGCCAACATTGCAACAAAACAAATATTGATTCACTAAATTCAGGCTTCACAAGGCTTCTCTGCTACCACATAAAGCACAATGTATCTCGGTGTGATGCAGCGCAAACCACACTTTGTTCAATGAATATCTAGCTTTATAATCCATCAAAACTAAGTGTTATTCAGGCAAAAATATGAATTCCCTTATGTTTATGTTGGGTGGCAATGGAAGCATGTTTTGGGAACGTTGTGAAAATGACTTACAAGGAATAATCTTGTCTCAGGGTTACGTTCCTGGTCTCTTTGGAACATCCCACGGTGCGCTGCAGTTCATGGCCTATGAGCAGCTCAAGAGACGCTACAAAAAATACAAGAAGGTTTCTTCAGATGCAAAGCTGGTGAGTCATTTAAACCCACCAGCTGCAGACAGTCGTTAATAGGCGGTATGCAGACATACGGAACCTTTCAGCTGAATCAGAGGCAGGCCGGGGTTGATATATTTCGTATGACTCAGCTACTTTTTCTTACTCAGTCGATCACTTTGTTTTTTAACAGAACGCATTGGAAAACATCATGACGGCGGCGCTATCCAAAATATTTGCCGTGGCCACAACGTACCCATATCAGGTGGTGCGAGCTCGACTGCAAGACCAGCACAACACATACGATGGCGTTGTCGATGTCATCCGGCGGACATGGAGGTATGATGGTGATTTACTAGTGATGCCTTCCACAGCTCTGTACACTAAAAACGGTTGTGTAATCTCTCTGTTCCTGTCTGCAGGAATGAAGGTGCCACTGGGTTCTACAAAGGCATCATCCCCAACCTGATCCGTGTCACTCCAGCATGCTGCATTACATTTTTAGTGTATGAAAATGTCTCTCGTTTGCTTCTGGGCCCAAGATAATGTCTAACAGTAAAGCAGCATTTCCACTTGAAAATATATGAAATGAGCCAATGAATGTGGCGATTCCTGTTTTCCGTGAGGATGTAACGCTGCTGTGAAATCAGTGTTTTTACAGTCATGTGTACATGTTTCCAAAGATTCTATAAAATTTTTGTATGGTTAAGCTGGTATTTTGTGTATTCTGTCTGAAAAGAAAGAGCAACAGTAGAACAAAGCTGACATTAGATTGTCCATTTAAAATTACCATTTTGACCCAAATATGACAACCTCTCTTTTCAAGGCTCAATTTTGGAAAAATACTAAAAAGGCAAAAAATATATCCTATTTTCTTTTAGAAAAACAATTTTTTTTGAAGTAAAAACTGATCTTAATTTGAGATATTTAATCTTGCTTAGGTTTCCAAATGGAAAACTACACTACTAAGTATGCAAATACAGTTAGTCTAAATGAAGGGCTGTATTTGATAATATGGATTTTGTCATTAAAAAAAAAAGTCTTATAAAAGATCACTTTATTGACAAGAATAATGCATATAAAAAGTCAAATGAGTACATGTTTACATGTGGGCAATGACTGCCAACAGCACCTGTGAGCAGAAAAGTTACAGTACATAGGTTTGTTTATTTCTTTTTTCCTGGGAAAAGGAACGTCAAATCAAAAAATGTTCCAACAAAACATTCAAGTTACAATCAGTGATGTTGTGAGGGCTCAGCAAACCATACCTGCTCATTTAGGAAGGCCAGATAACATATTGTTCTCCTACCAGGGCTAGCCCCATTCCTCTTATGTAACTTTTTACTTGGGAAGCTCTTCAATGATAATCCTAGAAACTGAATTCCACCCTGTGGATGCATCACCGCGCGGATAGTCAGCGCAGGTCCCCACCCACACGGCCACGTCCACCAACCCTGCTTTCACACCCTCGCACAGTCCCTCCACTGAAACAGAAAAAGAACAGCGACAAAGACATGACACATAAATTGTAGGGAACACCCAAAATGCATCGCCGCAAAACGGGTGTACGGTTTTACGACGTGACCTCTCCCAGTGTGCACTGGAAGATGTTTGCTTCCCAGACTACAAAACAGTTGAACAGGCATGACAGTGATTCCTGATTTTGATGAGTTCTTCATATTGGTTTTGTCTTTTTGCTCATTCATTTAGATTTAAGACCAATCATCATATTAATAATTTTCCAAACAGAGGTGCAACAGTTCATTAAAAGAAAATGCAGTAGAGGTGGTAGAAGTATGAGTGGTCATAATAAAAAAAACATCACCACAATGTCAATTGATGGTGTTGGCTGGCCTCTCCTCACCTCTACGCTTAAGAACCCCTGGCCGTCATTAAGGTTACGGTCGGCCATGAGGTCTCTGAGGTCCAGACCGTATTAATAAGTGTCCTTCACATGAATATATTTGCAATTATGCACAATGCCACAGTGACTCTTTAAGATTTGCCAACACATGTTAGAAGTACAGTAGCCTTAAAGGGTCAAAAACACTCAACACTGGACTGGTGGAACAAACCCACAGGGAACAGTCCACAGGTTAGAACAGGGGTGTCCAAAGTGCAACCCTGGGGGCATTTTCAGCCTGCAGTTACTTTTTTTTATTGGCCCTCGGCGTATATATTATTAGATATTATACTAATTTGCTTTGTCACCTATAACACAAAGCGAAGATGAATATGTTTTGTTCAGAGATCAGCATATAGTGACCTACACTGGATTGGTTTTAGCATCGTCCATGCATAAAATGTGTCAGTGACACGCCGCATCCTTCAGTTTTTCTGTATGTGGCCCTGGGTTGACTCACTCCAGTCAATGCCAACCCACGCTACGCCACTGACTACTCTACTTTCTATCTTTTGCAGAGCAGTGATTCAATTGCTATATGTAGAAATAACCCTGTCTCAAAATGTTTTGCTGTCTGACTTCGTGTTTCTGCCAGCTCCGTGTCTTTTGCCCCGAGTTTATCATTCAAACAGCCTACTAATTAGTGCCTACAATGATACATCTGTTAAGCTTTTACATCAATTGTAAAATGTTCCAGTGAATCACATATTATTGGTATCGTCAATGTGATTTACATCATTGCTGTTGCTGAATCAATTGTAAATTTAAAAAAAACATCTGATAGTATACAAGAGTTCTGTAGCCTACTTAAAGGGATAGTTGTTCCCGTTCTTCATCGCGGATATCTGACCAGAACTGGACTTAGGAGACCAAGTGGGGGGTAAGTCACTGTTATTGGACTGCAATGCTGATGGGGATGTCATACAACTTCATGTCAAAATAATCCGAACCATCCCTTTAAGTGGTTGGTGCCCCGCCCGCCATTTTTTTTCTTCATAAAAAAACACCAGCGATCATTTTGTAATCCGACCCAATACTTTACAAATATCAAATCCTGACAAATTCTGTTATACCTGAGGATGTCCTGTGGATGTTGATGGTAGAGTTGAGCTCTGGACTACCTTGGTCCAAGTAGATGATGGACTCTATTGGCAGAGGCGCCATGCACTCTGCTCCATTGAAGGTAAAGTACCATCTCTGGCAGCATGCATTCTTGCACTTGAGTCTGAGGGAGCCACTAAAGAGGACTCTAAGGGCGCTGTCTGAGCGCAACTTGGTGAACGTACAGTCCTGCCACACACACAATTCATGTCACTTCAGGTGCAGTTGGAAACAATAGTACTGTGCTCAGAGTTAATGGCTTTTGGATCATTTGATGGTAACAATTGTTTCATTCTAAATGAACGCTAATGTCCTGGAACTAGCTCAGTTAAATGGACTGCTATCTGAGACTTCCCTGGATATACAGTACACCCAAAAGTTAGCATATTCCGAAAAGGAGTGTTCAGATCAGATACAGTATATTGGTAAGTACAGTGTGTACTGTACCTGCAAATGCTGAAGGAATGTAGTGTCTCATAATTCTAGTCATGTCTGGAGTACATTTTATTAATACCTTCTGTCCGAAGCTATCATCCATCACTTAATTCAACACAGACGTGCAACCATTATGAATCAGCCTGTTTCACCAGCAGCTCTATCTATCCATCCATCCATCAAGGCAAACATACTTACAGCTATTTTTCCCAGGTCAATCCCATAATTTAAAGAGTTCCAGGCACACTGCTTGTAGTTGGGCTTCCAGGGCTCCTCGAATATTTCGCTAATGCATTCGCCCTTCTCGCCTTTGATCCCATCACGTCCAGGAATGCCCGGCGTACCTGGGATGCCGTTAGTTCCTGGGTTACCGTCTCTGCCAGGGGTTCCTGCTGGACCCTGCATGCAGCTGCCATACTGCAGGAAAAACCAAACAAGTGTTGAGTCTTCCTGCTTGCTGGGAGTTCAAAGTTCATGCAGAGAGGACAGCTAAATGTAGTCAGGTATTTTGGTATCATTAAGCGGGATAGTTTAAAAGCTATATAAAGAAACAGACACTGTGATTATCCTGATGACTGTCTGATTTACGGCTCTGCTGCTGCTTTTAAACAAATGCCACAACTTACTCAAGCAACTTGCTAAATCCAGAGATAGACACAATGAACGGCCCGCGTGACTTTGCATAAGTTTCCTTTGTCCAGACTCTCAATCATACCCTGATTCTAAAAGGATGTGGGCCTTTAAAATGCCTGTTGCCTAGCATGCAAACGTGGAACAGTTTGGAGCACATGCCCAAATGAACAAAGAGCTTTAACTCCACATTCAATCTCCTTTCTCAGCTTGAATCCCTCGGGTGATGTCTAAAACTAGACTTCAGGAGATGACAATCTGGAAAACTGCCTTCATGTCGAAACAATGACTGTGTTCTAATGTCAGCTGAAGCAGATGGCCCACGGTCTGTTTTAGACATCATCTTCCTTTGCTGGCTCAACTTGGAGATGTGATGTCAAGTGTGTAGGAAACTGGGAACCCTGCAGTTAAAACAGCAGACTATGCATTTGCTGGAGCATAAGTGAAATTTGCACAGTTTGATTTACGTAAAATACCCAAGTGAATGTTTGATTTCAAGCAAAATGAAGGAAAGGTCTGAGTGTTGCATTTAATGTTGAATTTGCTGATGAATGGATCCACTGTCTGCTCGTCCACACTGCTGACTTTTATACCAGCTTCCTGCATTGGAAACGCTGTGAATCGCATGAATTATACAGCATATTCCTAACACACAGTCCATTACTGTACATGCAGCATAAAGGCTGTATGCAGCTCCTCCGAGCGAATATAAAACTTGGCTTTTCAGGATGATGCAAAAGAACAACAAAAAAGGATTTTATGATTACCATGGTTTTTGAATGAGGAGGTCTAGCTAGGGTTTCCAACACCACAAGATTATATTATGGAATAACATGCTGTTCATCCTATCCTTCCAATGTGGTGAGAAAAGTGTAGCTCAGCTGCACTAAACGCCTTTGGAAGATTATAAGGGCAAATTTGCTTCTGCTATGAGCGTTAGAAAAGAGTGGGCTGCGAGTGCTCACTTCTAATGGGACCTTGAGGGAGGTCTGGAGGGTCTCAGCAAAATAAACAGTTTCACTTTCATGTGATGCATTCCCACGAGCGTTCTGGGAGAATGTACTATATGCACTCAGTTCCACCAGTGGCCACCCACTAAATCTTACTCACACATCTGATTTATGAGTCCACTGAAAGAGGGTTATGGGAATATACAATATTTTTTCATTTAGCCCCCCCCCCCAAAAAAAAACAGAGGCAGTCTTTATCTTTCCTAAAACCCGGAATAATTTAGAACCATCTGGCACTGGTGCACAATTCACCGACAATCCACGTTTTTATGTTGTTTCAAGCGCCAAAACAGCAGTGACGTCATCACCAGCATAAATAATATAAACAACACAAAGTTTGTCAGACCGAGATTGATTAGATTTATCACGAAGGCGCCTGGTTTGTTTGCATTCTCTCTTACCTTATCAGCGTCAGGATCCTTTCGGTATCCTCTACTTCTCACCTTTTCCACGCCATACACGGGTAAAGTCAGGCAGACGAGCAGCAGCAGGCGCGGAGAGAGAGGAGACATCATACGGTGCAACTGTTCGCTCTCCCTGGGAACTTTTGCAGCGTTTGCCTGCCTTCAACATCACACCCTCTCAGTGCACAGGAAGGCAGGACCAGCAGGAAGGGGGTGCAGCCAACGTGCAAAGACGACCTGGAAGAAGACCACGGTGCTCAAGATTTGAACAGATGTCTGCACTCTTGCATGCATAAGTGGAGGCAATGTACACAATTTTGTGATTTTAACTCTTGCATGCGTAAATGGAGATAATGTGCATAACTGATTTTAAATACAATGCAACATTTATTTATCAAAATAAGTATAAAAGCTACAACAGAGTAAAAAGCTATAGGCTGCTGCCAGCATCTTTTAAGACAGACAATGCCTCCTTGTTTTAACTGGCCACCCTATGATGGTCCTCACTTAAAAAGTAACAACACTATAAGTGAATTATTCACACAGGAAACGTGCCAAATGCCAACTAATGAAAATACAGAGGATGGGATCAACAAAGTAGTACAGTAGTTTGGAAGTTCTTGAAGTAACGATACATTTCTTTTATAAATAATCCCTAAAATTTATCCAAATTGGCTTTTACTGCTCCTACAGTATAGATGACTACAGTAGTTGTCCTTTGTTTCCAAAGGATGATTTTACAAGTCTGATGCCAACACTGACATCACTGACATCACTCCACTCCACATGTGAAACATACGTTGGTTTACATTTGAACACAAATTAAAGACACATTTGTGCAGTGACTTAAAATAATAATCCACAGGACCAACCGACATTACAGAAAGATACAACAGAATGACAAGAAAAAGAACCAAAAATTACACTGCTTAAGAAAACATTGTAAGACAACAATAACATGATCTGCATTTCTACTGTAAAGTGTTTTTTTTTTTTTTTTTTAAGTAGAGAGTATGCACATCGTTTGATGGGGTTTGGAGGCAAACCCTCTTGGAGGAAGACATAAAAAACCACAAGGACACTTTCCTCTTACTGACGGTTTGGAAACATCATGACCTCACATACTAAAATACCCAGTGTAGTGACTAATTCAGTTAAAGATAATATAATATTCACATAAATATTTCCATTGAGCTTCCCTTAAAAAAACAATAGTTTATATTCAATGCATTTTATAGCAGTTGGCATGCAGCTGTACTAGTAAAAGCTTGGTAAAGTATGAAACCTCACAAATTCTGTTAAAAAACTACTTAAAAATAAAAGAGGTAAATATGACATTGTAGATATGGACACTCAGTGACTACAACTCAACTAAACAGATACAATCAGGGTCGAAAGACAGAACTGTGAAGCCTGCTGTCAGTGTACTAGAATATTTTTGTAGAGCACCGTCTCAGCAATTGCCGTCCTTTGTGTCTTTGCCCTCCTCAGACACTTTGGGCACCTGCTGAGAGTCTTGGATGTTTAAAGCTGGATGCTGCAGTGTGACGGGATCCGGGACCGGTCTGACCTCTGATCGCTCACTCTTTGGAGTCATCCTAAACCGACCATGACACATTAAACGTTATTCCATGCACATGTAAGATGTGTTTTTGAATAATAGGAGGTCACAGCAGGGTGGTTTCAATGAGCTGAGTACAGTGGAACCTCTAAAGTCAAATGCCCCTGAAGGCGTACAGGTTGGAATTTTTTGAAAATATATGTTTGTAAAGTCGTACAAAACATCCTTCCATCATATAGTCTTATTTTATTTATTTGACTCATTTTGACTAATATTGTCTGTGACCTCAGTGTACTATATTTTATAACAGATGTTACAAAGGTCAAAATGTTCCTTTAAAAATGTCCTGCACAGTTAAAAGTGTTATGATGGCAACAACTTGACCATAGACAGGATTAATTAATTTTCCATTCTTTCCTGGAACAAATTGTGTACGACCTGAGAGGCATCACTGTACACAAGAAATACAGTAACTTGCTTTTCAATATGTACTGCAAAAATAAATATGTGCACTAAGAAGATAAATGTTGACTGTTAGTCTTACCTTGCATCTGGTACTCTGCTGTGCAAACTCTCAGAATGGCTGCTGACCTTCCCGGAGCTCCCCGCTTTGCTACGTCTCTCTCCCCCTTCCCGCTCTCTCTCCTTGTCGTCGTGCCTGGAGCTTCGGCTAGAGGTGCCCTTGTCCAGGTGCGCCCTGGCAGAGCCTTGGGCGTGGAGCTCATGGTTTCCCAGAGGCAAGGTTCCTGGATTGGCTCCGTCAGTGGAAGCAATGGTTGGTGCGGTGCCGGTGCTTGTGCCCATAGACTTTGAGATGACCTTGAGATTGTGGGAGGTTGACTTGTAGTGCTTCTTCTTGTGTTGGACACGGCTGTTATGCTTGAGGAAGAACTCGCAGGACTCCTGGAGCACCCGGCGGCTCTCGCTGATTGGACTGTGGGTCACAGAGCATGTGATGGTGAAACAAAAACATGCATCGTCTTAATTCATGGAAAATGAATGGCAACATTAATCAAGGCAACAGAAATGCCCTCACTCTCTTTTTCGAGTCCTGTTGAAGAAGTAGGCCCACTCAGAGCAGGTCTTTTTGCTGCTGACCCAGAACACTGCAGATATTCCGACCACCAGGGTCATCAAGTACTTGACCAAGAACAGGGAGAGGTCCGGACGCTTGTGCACTATTGTCTGAGAAGGTATTTATTGAGAATGTTTACATTAACAAAAATCATGTGGTGGAACTTTTGAATATACTGTAGTTTGTGTTAGGAGTTAGGTTTCAGTGTGTGAGTTGATATAATATTTTACAGTAAATCTGTAAAACTGCACTTTTTGGGGAATTTTGCATCCACAATCCTTATGTGGCTTTCTCTTTTCTGTGCGTTCTGAAGATATAAAAATAGATCCAAAAAAATATACGGAGCTAAGAATGCACGTAATGGGAAACACTTATTCTGCCTATAAAGCCTTCTGAAAAAATCTTCAAAAAGCACCAACAATGCTCCATTTGCAAATAATGTGACATGCATATTAACCAAACGTAGACGTCCATTTCTATGTTGCGCCAGGGAAGGAAGTTCCGGTACTATTACATTATCATGAATGTAGCTGCTACTACATGGTCACGGCATGTATGTAAAACCATACAACCTTGTTGGAGGTATTTTAATAGCGGTCTTTGTAGGCGGAATAGGTGTGTCCCATTACGTGCAGTAATGAGAAAGACGTGTTCCTGTCTCACATAATTCCAAACAAAATTCCAAAAAAGTGCAGTTTTCCTTTAAGGGGATTCTATTTCTAGAACCAATAGAATCTGCATTTTTTTCATGGTTGAAATTCAATTTCTGTAATATCTATTGAACATTTTCGTTGATTGTAAGGGCCCAGCTGAGATGTTCACAAGTCTTTTTTTTGCAAGTCCAAGTCAAGTCTCAAGTCTCTGTGGGGTGAGACTTGGTCAAGTCTCAGGTCTCTCTTATGTCTCTTCTTCGCTGTGCAACCGATGCAGAATAGGGTTACCATGTCAAAACTTAGAGAATGACATTAAGCTCGTCAGATGTTTCAGAGTTTCCCCGATGTTAATACGGCAAATCAAGAAAAGAAAGGAAAAAATTAAACATGATTGTTCATGAGTCCCAAAACACAAGTCAGAGTAGAGTCTGAAGTATTTTGAGTACGAGTCCAAGTCAAGTCTGAAGTCTTGATGCAAGTTTGAGTCACAAGCTCGAGTTCCCATCTCTGGTGCTCAGGAAGGTGCATTCTTCTTTCAACTCCTCTCTGAGCTACAACCTTGGTGGAGAAGGAATTTGTGCATCTTGATGATCCTAGGAGCATAGTTGTCGGGGGCTGCTGTACCCCTGGTAGGGTCACCCATGACAAACAGCTCCTAGGTGAGGGACCAGACAAAGCATAGCTCAAATAGACCCCGATGATGAGTAAGACAAACGGACTTGGTTTTCCCTTGCCCGGACAGGGGTCACCAGGGCCCCAGGTGGGGGACGATGGCAAGCATCTGTGGCCGGGCGCATGTTCTGGGCACGTCTGACTGGTAGGAAGCCTCGGGGAAGACCCAGGACACGTTAGAGAGACTATGTCCCTCAACTGGCCTGGGACCGCCTCGGGATCTGTCTGAAGGAGCTAGACGAATTAGCCGGGGATAGGCAAGTCTGGGAGTCCCTGCTTTGGCTGCTGACCCCGCGACCCGACCTTGGATAAACGGTAGAAGATGGATGGATGAATTAGATTAGTTCACTACACTATGGAATGGACCGTAAAGAAGAATGGGTGTCCCAAGCTTGTGCCATCATATTCAAAAAGAGGTTGTAATCGCTGCCAACGGTGCATCAACAAAGTATTGATCGAAAGCTTTGATACTTATGTACATATGATTTTTTTTTGTTTATTATTAATTTGCAAACATCTAAAAAATGTTCATGCCATTATGGGGTGTTTTGAGTATAAGACTAAGATTACAAAATGTGGGAAAAGTGAATATTTTCTGTATGTACTGTTTGTGTGACATCAAATTAAAGTTTTGCTGTGTAATTCACCAACTTTAAAGTAAAAAACGCAACACAAGAATGGTACTGTACTTGTCTTTTTGCCCTGGCTTCCACTTACATTCTCATTGTTCAAAGTGACAATTCTCTGAAAGTGGTAATCAGTTATTTTGGTTTCCGTTGCAACCCTTGACAATGAAAACAGAATGTGTTTTGTACTGAATTGTACCTCTTTGCTTTTTGGAATTGTGGCTTTATAGAAAAGCAACGTAAGCTTTGTCACCTGTGGTCTTGAATAAGTGAAGCGATAACCAATTGAGGACTCAACCATCTTTTTTGATGAGTCCAATCAAACAGCACGCAATTTTCTGAGGAAATGTTCTCCAATTTGACCTTTCCCCCAGCTTCTTCTAAGACATCCAGACAGTGTTACAGTGCCAGTTACCTTGTATGAACAGGGGATGCTGTATTCTTGGCATCGGTCATTGATCCATGTGTTCTCCCAGGTGCTGCGGTGACTCTGCTCGTAAGTATAGCATGCTAACAGGGTGACCAGTGGGACCAAGTAGAGGCAGCTGAACACACCTATGCGTATCATGAACTTCTTGAGCTTTTCCTGGTTGCGCTCGTCATGCTGTATAACTTGCCGCACATGATTAAGAGAAACGATGCCAGCGAGGATGAGGAAGAGCCCCACTATAACGCCTACGCACAGGGGAGCAATAACAAAGTAGCGTAGGGCGTCCAGATCGTACAGTCCTACGAAGCAAACCCCGCTAATGTTGTCGCCTTCGACCTTATTCAGAGCTAGCAGCATGACAGTTAGCGCACCAGGGATCCCCCAGGCAGCAGAGTGGAACCACACCTAAAAAGACAAAACACATACAAAGCCTTTGAACATTACCCTTGAAGCTTGTTAAAGCCTGTCACTTCTTAGCAACCCTCAATTTTTTTTTTGCCAACATGGGGGCCCACACATCTTTTCATCAGTTTTGCAAGACATAATCTTACCGCTTTCTTCTCTATAGCCTCACAACTCCATTTGGGGCCAGCTGCGAGGAACCAGGTGATGGTGAGTATGACCCACCAGACGATGCCGGCCATGGAGAAGAAGTACAGGAACATAAAAAGCAGAGTGCAGCCTTTGCTCTGAGAGCCTAATACAACCGTATCCAAACCAGCAGGATGGGATGCCTTGCTGCAGGCTGCATTGTTGCCCAGCAGGAATCCAATAAAGTATATGAGTGACACAAAGCTGTAGCAAACGGCATAGAAGATTATGGGTCGCTCGGGGTAGCGAAAGCGTTTGACATCGATGAGGAACGTAAGGAAGGTAAAGAGAGTGGCACCCAAGCAGATGATAGAGCAAACGCCAATGAAGCTCTTGGCAAAATCAATGTCATGGGGTTTGAAATACATATTGGAACAAGGTGGAGCACAGTCTTGAGCACCCAGGAATGATGCACCATAGCCGGGTTTGGTTTTTAACTGCAGTGGACACCAAAAGCCCAGGTCTCTCTTAGCAGATGTTGAGCTCATTGGGGTTGTTGCTGGAAGATTGAAACCACCCAGAAGGCCACATGAGTCAAGTCTGAAGAAATAAAACACACATTTAAATGGACTGAGAAAGATTATGTTACATGATTGCTGTGTTTGTTACTGACTTGTCACACTGCAGCTCAGGAGGCCAGATGATACCAAAAATTCGGATGTCCTCCTGACAACCGGACAGAACAGTCTCACACTCCTCTCGACATGGGAGAAGCACTGTGTTTTGCTCTGTGCATGCTGGGAAAAAGGCTTGGCACAGGAAGTGGTGGACATTTGGAGAACAGTGAAGATTTGCCAAGGGCATGAACGGCTGCAACAAGAGCAATGAAATGATGTTCAAAATATCAACGCGATCTTGACCAAACCAGAACATGATACGTGGTGCTTTTTAAATTACACATTTGTTCTTTGTCTATTTCACAATACACATATACACTCAACAGAAATATAAACGCAACACTTTTGTTTTTGCTCCCATTTTTTATGAGATGAACTCAAAGATCTAAAACTTTTTCCACATACACAATATCACCATTTCTCTCAATTGTTGTTCACAAATCTGTCTAAATCTGTGATAGTGAGCACTTCCCCTTTGTTGAGATAATCCATCCCACCTCACAGATTTGGCATATCAAGATGCCGATTAGACACCATGATTAGTACACAGGTGTGCCTTAGACTGCCCACAATAAAAGGCCACTCTGAAATGTACAGTTTTATATATATATATATATATATATATATATATACACACACACACACACACACACACACACGACTCAAAAAAGTGTCGTTCGCTACATGCGCAACACACACAACACACACTTTCTTGTGTTCCACTAATCACTCCAGGTCATGGCCTAGGTGCCTTCAATGAGCTTCTGAATTTTGAAAAACACCAACATGGCAAAACATTGTGACACACAATTCACAAGCAGCATTGTGAATTTCTCTTGGAAATCAATAAAGTATCTATCTATGACTAAAATTATTGACCCATAATTGTCACTGCTATATACTGTAGACCTGTCACAATAATCGATACATCGAACGATAAAAAAAATACAAAGTCGATAATTTTGCCGGCCTGGATAAATTGACAGAGGCCTTGGAGAGCACCACACTTGTGACTGGTTGGTGGAGCATATTTGGCACAGATCACCAGCTATAATATTATAATAATATTTGAACTGTTGAGAACTCATAAACCATTATCCCTGACTACCGTCAGTCCACTGATAATATTTAGAATCATAACAAACTGCAACACGGCCTACTATTCAAGCTATACTTTTTTCCACTCTTTGCTGAAATTCAGTCTGGCAGCAAGTCCACATCTCTGGGGCCTTGCACAGCTCCTCTGACAGTAAGCTCCATTGTTTCTCAAGGACCCAAGGTCAAGAAGTCCTTCTAAACTAGTCAAAAGAATGGTTTGATGCTACTTTTCATAGTTGAGGAGCCTCAAAAAAAATCCAGCTCTGTTACAGCACATCAGTGACTCACTACGTTTACAGTTACTGAAAAGCCGACAAATGGGCAACATAGGTTTCTACGTCTCATCTGTGCGGTCAGTCACATTTTCATATGTTCATAAATGACATCTGCTTTGGCTCTTGTGGTTATGGTGCTCCTCAAAGGCATAGAAAAAAATTGCTGGCTGCAGTTGTTCTGTTGCTCCTACTTTAAACTATTAAGCAAAGGCTCCAAAATTAAAGGTTTCTCTTCTGTGGTTTAAATATACTGTGGTGGCTTTGTTTGACCATTTGAAAAGAAACTTTCCGCTACACAGTATGGATTACATGTCAATGATGTCTAAATTCCATTCTTATTTCACTAAATAAAGTTTGATTAAGTAGACCTTTGTTCCTGTTGTGGATGTTCTTCTCATTGGTGAAATATATTTATCTATTAGTTATTTGCAGGAACCTTATTTAGGGTAATGAGAGGCATATATACTTTTTATGTTACCGCCATTGTCATTGTTGTCTACTTTTCACTAACAAAATACAGACATACAATTTTCAGTCAGTTTTGACTATGAAAATGAAGTATTGGTCTTAAAATATGGCTGTTTGATACGTTTCTACCCAACGAGGAAGTTTCAGGCTTCATGTCCGCAATAAAACTGGCTTCCTATAGAATGTTCTTCCTATGGAATGTTCAGGTTTTTATTTTATCCATACACTGTAAAAGGACGCGCACAACGGCTGCTCCCATGATCGATCAATGAAAGTGTATACATGTAGGAGGGACCTGATTTCCAATCAGTCTACAGTACGTGCGTTAATCCGACCTCTAAAAAGTCAAACACAATCGGATGTGTTTTATAAAAGCTGGTTTCAACCAATTTCATGCAATACTTTTTTTTTTCTTTTTAATACGTCAACATGTTTGTTGAATGCTTGTGGAATTTTGGGCCATGGACTAAGAGATGGAAGCCCTCCTGTTTGCTTACTCATCTGGATTTTGTAATAAGACACTATATAGTTTCTAAGAGGGGTTATGATTGTGTACAGGAGAGAAAGTTAGTGAGTGACTAACAAAGAGAGTGTGTAGTCTATGTGGAATGCAGAGCAGGCTTTGTGTGACTCTGGGCATGACCATCCCCTTCCTGTGCAAATCAAAGGATCCACACAACAAAGTCGATGAAGTTGCCTGTGGCCAAGGTCGCTGTGAAATCAGAAGCCTTTACCTTTGCCAGACGCCATACAAAAGATTCCCTCAGCACATAACTCTTCATGCTTGATACTCTAACACAACCTGTGTAAACCAAACCAAACCTCTAGCCTTTGGGAAGGCCACAACACATGATTCAACTAGCAGAGAATATGTCCTACCTATGCAAATTAGAATTCTACTTTTTTTCCCCAGATCTGTGAAAGTGGCGAAAGCTTTAAAACAAGTGTACACTGACACTACACTTTTCTAAAATGCCACAAAACAAAAATGCCCTTTCTGGCTAAATCGTATACATGTAAACATGCCCTTAATTGTCCTTGACATGATTCATCAACTTTGCTTAAATAAAATGATTATATTGTTTGTAACTATCTTCTACATTGTTAGATTTTTGAAAGCGAAGGGTAAATTTGCAAAAATTACATTTATAGTTTATAGCGTCAGCCATGACAAACTAGCTTGCGGCTCAGCCTCATTTATGGAAGTGACATCATCGGGGTAACGCCTCTCAGCTAAAGCAGAGTACGTAAACAAATGCTTCTCGAGGTAGCTCTTCGACTTTGTTCAGTATATTTTTCACCAAAATAGTAGTTATGCCAAAATGTTGTGTTGTACACAGTATACGAGTAACTGTAACTTTGTTTTCTTTTCCAAAAGAGGAAGGTTTAAGACAACAATGGGAGAAGCAAGTGCAGAGAACGAGAGACAGATGGATGCCCAACTCGAGTTCTGTTCTTTGTAGTGATCATTTCACTGACGACTGCTTTGAAGGAACATATTTACAAGAAGCATTTGTCTTGAAATTACGGTAGAAAAGCATTTTGAAAAACACGTCATGGAACTATAAATGAAATTTCGGGGAATTTACTGTTTGCTTTCAAAAATCTAACTATGTAGAACATAATTGCAAACAATATATAACATATTTAAGCAAAGTTGATGAATCATGTGTGGGGACTCTTTAAAGGCTTAAGTTAATGGCAGCTGTTAAAATATTTGCTATTATGAACTGATTAACAATATGCATACATCACTACATTTCTACTTTCTGTTAATGTCATTTTGTTCAACTAAAGCTTACGTGTGTTCAGCAACCGTACTAAAAAGGTATATACCCGCAGTTCCTTTTTATCAACAGACCATTCCCCCTGGACTATGCCATCTCTTGCATGCTAATTGTCTGTCATGGTGCTGGCTTGTCACTTAACGATCCACCGTTATAGCTCATGCATCAATGCACAGGAGTCAATCTGTGAGCGCCAAAGGAACACTGGCTTACGTCTGATCTGCAGTTTTAATCTAGGAAGTGGAAGAGCTAAAAACTATACAGCATGAACAAGACCAAAGACTATTTTAGCAAAAATGGTGGAATCTCTGAAATCTGAATCGCCGTCTCAAATGATGCTACGCTAGATGTCAGGATATCTCAGATGACCTTGTCGGACATCATCTCAGACTTGGGCGTCAAAGGATTAAGGGCATTCCTTTGGCTTTTTTGAAATAATTATTTCAAAAGAGTGACAAGCCATCACATAAGCATGCAGTCCAGCTTCAACATGCCCTCACTTGTTATCAAAGTGAGAGTTTTGTTGTTTTTTTACACTTTACAAGTGGTCATATCTTTTGTGACAGTAAAGAATGTTAAAAATTGAGATGCGTGAGGCGCATTGGCTTGTTTTATGGTTTTTCTGAAACAACTTACCTCCATTTTACTGGCTGCAATATCCTGATCGTAGTGCTCCATCATGTTGGGAAAAAAAGTCATGTTGTAGGACAGCCCCATGCACCGATGTACCTCAATCGGCTCACAGGTGAAGAGGCTGTGAGCACTGCAGCTTCCCACCCATAGCAGCACCAGGCACGTCAACATGAGCATTGTGAGGGCTGACTACAAGTTTCTGGATATTTTATTTTGTCCGACGTGAACAACAGGCTTCCTTTGGTCCAAATATGGAATTCCCCTGGATCGTACTTTTCCACCTATCCTGGGGTCATCTCAGGGTGGGCGATGGCAGTAGCAGAGGGTGCAACTTCCCCATCAGCCCACCGGATGTGCTTTTATATTAGTGAGCGGTATCCCACATCACTGTAATGACAAGAAAATACAACGAAAACTTCAGAAATTTTGCTGCACAAGCTTATATTTTTGATTGGATCATTTGATTTTCATGTGATATGTATTTACTTATTTATTGTACTCAACTATTCACTGTATTTGTACACATCCGTCATTGTACATGCTCTGAAAATATTACACAATATTCTGTGTATCTTATCATATTTTATGTGCAATATCTCAACACCGCGTACTCGATATTTTATATCTACATTTTTACACCTGTTACAGTTGGAACATTTAACTTTTAACATATCTTAATGTTGCTAGAAATGAAAGTGCAGCCACTGTTGTACACTGTGTGACAATAAGCAATGACATTAAACTATTTTCAAGCAAGCACATAACTTAACAGGGGCAGAGCCATATGGAAGGCCTGGCTTCACACCAATCAATCATATAGGGGGTGTTCAAACTTGTAGCTGGTATGGACCTTTTTTTTTTTTTTTTTAAAGATACTAGTGTTGGTCACTTTAGTGTGGTTTGGTTTGCTGTCACTTGGATTTTTGTCAGCAAACCAAATAATGCACCTAGGTAAGCATATGCATGAATGTCAAACCTTATCTGGACGGCCTATGTGACGAGTGCATTGTCCAACAACCTCACGCATGCATGCAACATGATGTTTTCTGGGTCACATACTATCATAGGACTTTCCTTTCTATGGCGGATGTTGGTGAGGTCGTTGGGCCTTCATACTTGTCTCGCTCAGGACTAGAGTCCACTGGCAGGCGGAGCGAGGCCCTTCTGTCTCTTTCAGGTGGTCTCGGCGTTCCTGTTTGGTTTGCTTTTTTTCATCCTGGACTGTGTTCACCTTTGACCAAACAACTAGTAGCGCAAATGGACTCGAGTGTGAACACACCCTGAAGCTCATTGTGCTACTAAGAACGCAGATGGAATTTAACTACTCATGTATCTACAGGTTTAACAACAGGTTTGCAAGTCCTGCTTTGGAACCCAGATGGCTGATGCTACAGTTGTTGCATGCTTCTAGTTAAATGTGATTAAGAAACGAGTTAACACATAAAATGTCCTTTGAAAAATGATTATGCATAGAGTTTTCTTATGTTTGCATCGGTGCAAACAGTTGCCCTTAAAATAATTCAACCTCAATTGAAAAATTAAATTTACTTTTAAGACGTACACACTTTCAATAGCTGGCAATTTCATAAAAGTGAGGGTTTGTAACACTACATAAGCTGAGCTATTTGAAGCGGTGTGTTTCTTTATTGCAAACTACTGCAAGCTTATAAACATTTTGGCTAATCATTACAAATTAACTGTTTTGGGTCAAATTGGGGATCAAATTAGCGTAACTTTATAAAGACCGTTCCGCACACAACAATAACAACAAGTTAGCAAAACAAAAATGCAACACAATCGCTTCAACATCAACAGCCGACGCAAGAAAAACATTTTATAAGTGTTTGCATTCTGGTTGATAAACTGTCTATAGATCTGGCGCGGCTTGAACATATTGCTTCCCGGTCTATAAGCGCCAACATCAGGGAGAGCGTGAAGTAAACCTCCATGCCTCAACTGCTAACCGTAGTTAAGGGGCCCAAAACTTTTAAGAACCGTGAAAGAAAAGAAAGGGAACAAACAGGTAAACTTACCAACAATTATCATGAAAGGCGTTTGCGCCACAGCTGACTACATGGATACACTTTAGAGTAATCGTGGAGGATATTTGATAGTTTCCCGAAAAGCTCCCAACACATCCCCCTTGGTCTGCTCCAGTCTCGTGCTGCCTTCAATACCATGGAAAAAATATTTACATATATCTTTCTCACGAGGTCATTACGCTAAATATATAGCAAAAATGTCAAAGTGAATACATTAACACATGTATACCTATTTTGACTTTTAAAAGTGTAATGAATGATTTTTCTGACGTTTTCATACACTGAAGCATGTTTTTGTAGTGTCCACTCGTGGTGAACCTGAAGGCAGCACGAGGATTGCTGTGGATTCAGGACGATACTGCACATTTTGGTATAGATTCGATACCAAGAAGATTCATATCCAGGATTGCCAATACCGATACTGAGACCTATACTTGTTACTGTACAGTACTTGGAGATTTTTAAGCTCATTGAATGATTTGCCTTTAATTTGTTGATCATACATACCCTCATGCATACACACACACACACACACACACACACACACACACACACACAGACATATAATTGTATTACAACACAGGGCAAAGATACTAACAACATATAGAATTTAATAATATCAATAAAATAATACAGCTATGTCCATGTTCCCTTTTATTGCACAAAATAGTTGGAGCAAAATAAAGTCAATAGTGCAAAATAACTACATATTATATTGGATGGATTTATGAGATATTTCATTTATAATTGATTAAAACCAAAACACTGATGCTGTATTGGATTAGTCTGGATCATGCTCGTTACATTACGTTACGTAATTACGTCTTGACGTCGTTCTGTCTTCATGAGGCCCCCTAGTGTCCTCACATTGATACGTTGCTATGTCCATGTATTCCACTTGGAGGCGCTATGTCCCCCCATTTGTCCACACTCATGTGACCACAGGGGAGGCGGAGTTTTGTTGTTATAATTTAGGTGCTACACTAACACAGATGAAGCGCCGTTTGCTCGCCGTTGTCGCTCTTTTCCCTTGTTCTGTCTGCTGATGTGCGTCAAAAGCGGAGTGCTCGGACATGAAATGACATTTTTGTCACAGAGGACGCGGACGAGGACTGGACGCTGATGAGGTGTGTGATCTATAACACTGCCACATGTGACTACGTGCAATATATTGTGTGTGATGGAAGTTTACGCCAGCATGGGAAAGACTGTCCTCCAGCTTCCCAGTTCATACAGCGAGGCGCTGGCCTGTTGCTAGGAAACCTTTTGACAGCTGGAAGCTTTTTCCAAAGTGACATTAAATGCAACAAAGATGTCTACTTATCTGGTTGCCCAAACCTCCCTTCATTCACCATTTCATGACTTGTTTGTGACTGAATCTTTATTTATTGTGTTTTCATCCGGGTTTTTTTGTCCCCAGATCATCACATTTACCCCTATATGAGTCAATCAATTCTCACTTATGTTGGATTTGTAGAATATTAAAAAAATGTGATTGTATGTCCCTCTTGTATCATGTAAGTTAATGTTATATGTCAGCCTTCCACTGGAGATGTAAGATAGCTCCCTCTCTCCGTCATCAGTCAGATGCATTTGCCTGTGGCCATGTATCTGAAGGTCACTCTTGAATGGATCGATAGCTACATCTTGCCGGGAAGTACTCTCAAAAGGAGTCAGCGGTACAGTCAGTGCCGCCTGCAGTAAAGACGATGCTTACACATACTGTATGTGTGCAAAATAGCCACATGAGAGGACCTGCTGCCCAGACTTATTCTTATTGTACAGTTAATGTGCAGTGGTCCAGAGAGCGTGGAGAGCCACATGCATTTCACAGTGCTGACCTCTGTTGCCTCATGTTTGATACCACTCGCACGCACTGTATGATATTCTGGAGGATCCAGTGTGTAATCTATCAAAAGGACATGGCGTCTGTTATTTTTTTAAGTCCCAATTATTTCCTGAAGACGTCAAACTGTCAAATTGGCTGCCACCGTGTTCATTTTCGTGACAATCAAAGTCAGAGTCAAGCAAGAAGTTGGCGCCAGTTGCATATTTTCATGCATCCCACGAGGTGTGTGTGTGTGTGTGAGGGGGGTTGCCACACTGCAGCTGAGTGGAGTGGATGGACTGACGAAAACTGACACTGTGTTCCATCCTATCAAGCTGATGTGTGTTGCCACCGAGGAGACTAAGGTCCTCAGGAGACGCAAAGCACCCCCTGCCACAAGAGTCCCTTCATCCTGCATCCAGGGGCATGCCTTCTGAACCAGGCCTCAGGTAAAGAACTGGCTCTGTCCATACATAGTGAAAACTAAACAGGGACATGTATAGCATTTTAAATGTCGCAGAAATGCAAGGGTATTCATCAAATGCAGGATATTTGGTATATGGCATTGGCCACTATAGCATGTATGTATTGGTTAACACAGATGTGTGCTTAATGTCTGACTGTAAGATGATGTGATCATACTGTGGTTTTAAGATGAATGGCAGTTTAACACAGCACTTGTATCAAAAACTGCCCTACAGTCACAATTCAGCCCTTTCGCTTTAGGAATTTACCATGCTAATTATTATGAGCCAGGCTGTGTTAAAGCTGGGACTTGGAGATGAATTCACTCGATAGGAAGTGGCCTTTCAGTGTTTCCCATACATTTCATTTAGACCACCACCAATACATTTGGCCCTAGCTGTTTGCCCTCACTCATAAACACATTATTATAACACACCTGGTCTGCCAGATAGTAAGAAAACGGAGCAGGAGCGATCGGTGTTGCCAACTTAGCGACAAAGTCACTATAATTAATTAGACCCCTCTAGATATGCTTTTTCAAAAAAGCGATTGGCAACAAATCGAGTAAAAAGTCATTCGAAGACTGACATGCAAGCACGTATTGCTCTTCTCAACAAGCAGTGGGTCCTGCTCTGGGCCCCTCCCCCATCTAAAGCACTCACAGGAGGCTCAGTCTTGTTTCTGACATTAAAAAAATGACAAAAGAAAGTTTGTTTGTTTTCTCAACATATTTGTTTTGCTTTTCATGTTTTTACTCAATTTTTGCTCATGAGTTATGGCCAATTATGCAAATTAGATGATTACATCAGTCCACCACTGACCCACCACCACCAAAAATAGATTGCAGTCCTGTGGGAGACACTGCCTTTGCTGTATTTTCTTTTTAAAAAATCCCTATTTGAATACCCCATATAAGCGGAAGACACTCATCCATCCATCCATTTTTTATGCAGCTTGTCCTCATTAGGGTCGCGAGGGTATGCTGGAGCCTCTCCCAGCTGACTTAGGGCGAGAGGTGGGGTACACCCTTGACTGGTCGCCAGTCAGTCGCAGGGCACATATGGACAAACATTCATTACACTCACATTCATACCTATAGACAATTTAGAGTTGCCAGTTAAACTAACATGCATCTTTTTGGAATGTGGAAGGAAACTGGAGCGGAAGGCACTCAATTTTCAGTTTTATTTTATTCATATCATCACATTTCTTAAAGTCTATACACAAATTCTACATAGTAGACATCCCTTATTGATTTTTACATAATGTCACTTCCCTTCACATCCATGCAGCAGAGTATATTTTGTCATTTTCTCCTTGGGTGCTTCCGTCAGTAGACTCCAACCTCCAAACAAACAGCCTGACTCATCATTCATCTCACTTGTGGCCCGTAATGCACACACTGGCATGCAAACCCACACACGCCCATTATGTTCTCTGTCTTTCACCCCATCACCACAGAGTGTGCCTCCTGGCAGGCTGCAGCACTCACAGGGATGGCCAACACTTTAAGTGGACAGAGATGGATTTGGATGGATAGGGTGGCATACTGATGATGGAGCAGCACAAGAGTTTAGAAAATGTGTACTGGCCTGGCCACATGAACCAAGAGCAATTACAGTGTGTCTACCTGTCACTCATTTAGACAGAGTGACTGACACATTCAATTCTCCAGTGTCTTATCAATTGTGGAAAATTAGTAAGTCCTGATGGGCAGATACAATCATCAAGCAATGGATGTCAGGATGCCTTTTACTGTAATGTAATATGTTTTTTACAGTAATTGTGTTTTTTTCCTGATGCCAAGTATGAAGGTGTTAAGATTTTTTTGTAAATTTCCCTTGTCAACCAGTGATAATTTGGTTGATACATTGCAAAGTCCAAAAAAGACCCTTTTTTCAGCCTCAAGACCTAAACTTCAGCAATTTGGACATGGCCCATAAACTGAGTATTTTTTTGTGTGCTTTATTTCAAACCTGCACACAAGGTTACATTGGAGTACACGTTATATTTACAGTTCTACAATTCAACATCTCTGGAAAAAAAAGTTGGAAGAAGCAGAGCATATTTAATCCTACCCCCTTCCCATATCGCCGCAATCACAAATGTACTAAAATGCATCATGTATTGCCATAAGATAATAAAAACAATGTATGTATGTAAACGTATGCATATTTAGTAGCAGTATGCAGTATATTGTGAATTGCAAAATCTGCCAACTGCAAAATCACATTAAAGACATCCAACAACTGGACAAATTTTGAACATTACATCATCTTGACTACAAGGAAATTAAAGACATAACTCAGATGGAAATCAACAACCCCACAATTAGATTAGAACCTAGATTATGCCACATTCAACAATATTAAGAAAAACATTTAATTCATTCATTATCACCAAAGTTATTGCTCAATTTATATGCAAAAATTACTTATGAATTGTGCAATTCAGTCAAAATTTGTACTCCAGTATTTACTGTACGTATATACTGTTTTGATTTATTTGTCTTCTTTAATGTTTTATTTCTATTTATTAAAAATGTATTTCTATTTTATCACTTTATACAAATTTTTAATCGTGTTTTATCCTTATTTTTCCATTTTTAATTCTTCCTTTTCCCAAACACTGCACAAGGTTTATTATAGTGTCATTATGTTAACTCTTATTTGTGTTTTGATGTACATATTTTTTTATAGCTTCCTTTCTTTTCACACAGGAAGTAAACTAATTTGAAATGACAAAATGTAAGCAAGGGAAATACTGGGAGTGTCAACATGTAAAAGTTATGGTGTGAATAAGTTCTCAGTGATAGACATGGAGAAGGGGTGGGTTAAATCAGCTCCACTTTTTCCAACTCTTTTTCAGACATGTTGACTCGTGCAAATGCACACACAAGGTGTTTCTTAAAATAACCTGTTCAGTATGTCTGAAACAAATAAATCATACCATACCACGTTGTATTCTTAATGCGACCCTGTCCTCATGCGAGGACATTGCTTTTGGTTGTTTGTATCTTAAAATAAGAAATGTAATCCTCTTCAACAAAGATATTATAAATGAAGAAGGGACTGCTCGTGCTATTTTACGTGACCAGTTCTGGGTGTACCCCGCCTCTCGCCCGAAGACAGCTGCGATAGGCTCCAGCATGCTTGCGACCCTAATGAGGATAAGTGGTACAGAAAATGGATGGATGGATATTGTACTTGATTTTAAAATGCAGCCATCAGGCCCATCTAATCCCAAATAGAAAGGGGAAATAAAAAATGCAAAAACAGGATATTATATTTTTTTAAAGCTTTGTGCTTTTTGCTTGTCCTGCATAATGTATGTGTCTCCTTCAGCAGGGAGATGCTGACAGGACAAAGACTCTGCCAGTCCAAGTCCCACCAGGACACCGTGCTCGCGGCTCTCAACCAGCAGAGGAAGGACGGCCTTCTGTGCGATGTCACGCTAGTGGCAGGGGAGCAGAAGTTTCATGCCCACAAAGCCATCTTGGCGGCATGCAGCGATTACTTCCGGGTGAGTTTGGGACCTAATTACATACAGTGGAAAGTTGCATATAAATGGCGAATTAAAGGGCTAAATTAACATTTAAGGTTACTTTTACTTTCACTGAAGACGTGATTCTTGATGTGAGCGTTCCCAAAGACACAATGTGGCAGTGAGACACAACACAGACACCGTCTTTCTGTTTTGTCATGAGTTATTTCAATTCAATTCAGTAGTGTTTTTGACCTCAAAATGCTGGCACTTGAAAACTTTCTGTGGCCATTTTGGGTTTTCGAGGTGAGAAACACTATTAAATTCAAGAAATAACTCATGGCAAAACAGGAAGGTAGTGTCCGTCTGGTGTCTCGCTGCCACATTGTGTCTTTGAGAACAGTCACATCAAGAATCACGACTTCAATGAAGTAACCTTAAATGTTAATTTATCCCTTTCATTCATCATTTATATGCATTTAGAATTATTTACTGCATGTAAAACTATAAAAACCTTTGTTTTGTGTTAACATTTTTGGTTTTCTGGAACGGATGAATTGGATTTGTTTTATTTCTTTTGGGAAAATATTGATTCAGTTAGCGTCCGTTTTGGTTGGAGTCAGACCTTCTGGAATGAATGAATGGCGCCAACCAAGGTTCCACTATACAGTTCAATTCATACACAGTTTTTTAAATGTCGTCAATGAAAACACTTGGTGACCAGTAGATGGTACTGAAGGGGCCCTGATTTCCTTTGTTGGACCAGTGTCCTCCAAAATCTAAGACACTGCATATCACAGTGATGGACTGTCTCACAGAAATGAAGCCTAAAATATTGCTATCTCCTCCGTGATTTTCAGCAGTATACTGTAGGTCACCGTTAACAATGACAAAGGCTGCAAATTTTGTTTTATTTCCTGAATTTTATTTTATTTTACGATAGCATCTGGCCATCACAGTTTCTGACGAAAAAAACTCCGGCCCACGGACAAATGTAGTTGATGCCCCCTGCCTTCGAACCTTACATAACACGACTAATCTAGGCAGAAAAACCCTTGAGAGTCTTGTGCATCACTTTGCTCATACTTTATTGTCTAACTAAATTAGAATGAATTAGACACACTATATTATTCACAGTGTGCCTACCCCCTTAGACCATGTACAGTTGCAATGAAAATTGTGCTTGCAAAAGGATGGTAAAAGGCCTACAGCATGTGTAGGGAACCTATGGCTCGCGAACCAGATGTGGCTCTTTTGATGACTGCATCTGGCTCTCAGACGTTTCTTAACACGATAACATTTATTTTATTTTAGTTTTTTCTGCTTTTAAAGTGAAACATTACAGAAATCACACCGTTAAAAAGAACTTTCAAAATATAAAACATACATTTTAATCCAGCCAAAAGGAATATTAGATTGAAAGGTAAAGAAGCAAACTGCCCTCCTTTAATCAAACAGTCAGCTAGCTAATTCTGCAGAGCAAACCCTTTTGACGAAGCAGATGGCGAAAAGAAAGAAAGACGAGGAATACGGTGCAAAACTATGCAGCACCAGAAATCGCATTAATGGTACGAAGTATTTTATTTATTATCGGATGGCTTTAGTATAACAATGTTATGAAAAAGAATGTAATTCAGAGACTTATTATACTGTAAAATTGATTGTCTTGCTTTAAAATGCACACATTTAGTTGTTATATTCAGTGTTAAAAAAAAGATTATGTGGCTCTCACAGAAGTACATTTTAAAATATGTGGTATTCATGGTTCTCTACAGCATCTGGTGGTACACATAAAACGACCGAAGCTACCTCAAGAAGTAAAGTCTGCCCTATCTCCTTCTGCGTTCATCTTATAGGCTTTCAGCCAACATGCTCTGGAGAAGGACAATACGGTAACCAGAGTCCACCACCCACAACACCTTTTCATTAATGGAAATCACTTGGGCCATTGGCCGTATTTAAGTAGTGCCTTTCCATACCAGTTCAGGGTTTCCCCTGGGATTTTTTGAGGCTGTGGTGGTGGGCTGCATGGGAGGGCAGACAGCCACTGCTGTGTCTGCATTTTTTTTTTTTTATTCTGGCAAATAACCATTTTTATGACTTATTTATTGATTTACTTATTTATTTAACTTTTTTCAACAACCAGCAGAACATGAACGGAGAACACTGCAAACCTGTGAATTTTATGGCAAAGTTGCTGAGAGCACTGAAATTGAGAGTCTAAAATGTCGAGCCTCCTTTTGTTACCTGACCTGTTTAGTCAAATAGTACTATGCGACTAGTACAAAAGTACTAAATTTTTTAAGATTTGACCCAAATTTTATTCGATGCCTGTTGTAGAGTAGTACGAATACATGGGAAACAAATTTTTCAATAGTATATTTTTGGGGAAAAAATAGCACAATTAACAAAAACAATTTCAATACTTTTGTTATAGAAAGTTGTCCTGTATGTACAGTATAATTTCAGAGTCCAGGGTTGTGCAGCAGCCACCTCACAAATATCAAATCTGCCCACTTACATTGCATTTTTTTTGTGCTTATACTGTCATGATGCTTATCTGAATTGAGCTTAAGCCTTGTTTCCAAAAAGCAGTAAGGGTTGTCTCAGTTTGGTCCGATAAGCATTTTAATGTGTGCCCTCCTATGTAATGGTGTAGTAGTTTAAAAAATGTATGTTCCAAATAGAGATGATTGATATTGGCTTTTTACTGATATCTGTCATTTTCCAACACTGATATCAATTCTGATATCAACTGATACCTATGTAGGCAGCAGCTATTTAAACTACAATGCAAAATCCTGCGTGTGATTCCGAGTGATTCTTCCTGAGGTGTGACATTAGACGAGAAGCATTGAAGGAAGACGCCTTACTACCCCCTCACAAATTCAGCAAGTGCAATGTCATGTTCCGCATGACAGGTTGGACTTGAGTTTTCCTTAGTTTTCATGTGCACTTATTTTGGTTTTCTGTTTCTGTTTGGCACAATGCACAGCTTGCGGTCGCTAGAACACGCGTGCAGTGGCACCAGTTTCTCATTAGTAATCAGTGCTACTATTAAGTGGAGCTGCATTACTGTATACGTAAAGAGCCGAACGTAGCACTTTACAGTCATTGCAAATAGCATATTTACCATCTGAAGTCAAACTTCGGAAATAATTTCAGACCATGGACAACAGGATAAAGAAAGGACAGGATAAATAGAAAGGGAAAAGGAAAGGAGAAGGAGGAAAAAATGGAGAAAGGGAAAAAGGGAAAAAAACTTTTTTTTTTTTTTAATCATTTGTGTACCTGTATACTGTATATGTAAAAATGTGCGTACTTGTGTAGGTGCAGATGTAGGTGTATGTATATGTATGCAAGAGTTTGTATGTACACACATGTATTAGCAATTGATGTGCTACGAAGAGGGGGTAGGATTAAATAAACTCTGCTTCTTCCTACTCCTTTTCAGACATATGCGCGTTCGAAATAAATTAAACCAACCAACCAACCAACACACTGAGCTAGCAAGGTTGTTTCCCTGTAGAGCAATTGGATGAGGTCTCACCCATGCGCTAATATACATATTGGAAGAAAAATAGATACCAATATGATCTGATATCTCATATTTATGCCAATATCGGCCGATAATGTCAGACATCGCTAGTTCCGAACCATCCCACTAATGTTACCCATTGCTGGGGTGCTGGTCGCAGCCGTATGCTTGTGCAAAACACACCTTTTTCATTTGATTAGCCTTTAGTCATTATAACGGTATTAATTGAATGGTGAGACAACACAAAGCTACATTTAAAACCTATTGTGGATTATGACGAAAGGAGGATTTTTGTTTAGCAGCACTGTCAGCACAATGCACTCTTCCATGTCAAGTTCATTTTCTCTCACTCACTGGCAAAATACATTTGCTACTGATAATGATGTCACCATGACCCAGGTGGTTTTGCAAGAATAATTTGAATAATCAGGGAAGAGCTAAAACTAGTTCCAGTGTTCATTTGCGCAAAATATAAATTGCCACAATAAAAAGGCTACAACAGCTTTCTGCATCTGTCTGCATCCCTCATGTTTCTTGTCAAAGCTTTCGTCACGTTAAGATAACGCGGTAGCTTTGGCCGTTATCTGCTGTCAGACAGATGAAATGGACTGCACAAGAAAAATGCACCAATGAGATTTGCTTTAGAGACACAGAGCAGATTAGGAAATCAAAACTAATCCCTCTTGAAAATGAAGGGCAGATTAAATTCATCAAAGTTGCCCTAGGATTACATCTCCTGTGTGAGTGAAGGTTATTTTTACCTCTCCCTCAGAAAGGGTGGATGGGTGAGTCAAACCCCTCTCCACTTTCTAGCCCTCTTTTACACTTTCTTGTTTTCCTCTTCTTCTTTCATCCAGTTTTCAAATGCTGCTATTTTACCGTCATGGTAAGTGTAATGTGTAGGGTTTGGATTATTAGATGAAACGACACTAGTAAGTGAGAAATGTTCATGTGTTAATGATATTATCTTCAGTTGGTCATCCACTCCTCCGCTAGGTTTAGTCAATTCACGTGTTCGCCCTCCTTCACCCTCTTTCTGCTGGGTTGATTTGATACATTTCCAGGTTTGGAAAGTATGGAAAATGGAAACTCAAGTATGGAAAAATATGAATGTTTCCAAGACGTAAGATAAAATTATAAATAATTAAAAAAGAAAGAAATAGATTGATCTGTTTTTCTGAGGTACTTGCTAGGGCAGCTATGTTTTGATGCGATGCATCCTGGAAAACATTTGGGAAGATTGACAAGTTGAATGGCCAGCCCTCAGCTCTTATCGTCCACCAACCCTTATACAGTATGTATGAGCTACATTACCTAGCTCTAATCTCCTGGTAATTACATGGTGACATACCTGGTATACATATTTAGAATTATGAAAACAAACCATGAATTATATCATTTATTTACGTTATACTTGGGCTGCAACTAACGATTAATTTCTGAGTTGATTAATCTGAAGCTTGTTGTTTTGATTAATGAAGTAATTGTTTCGGACCTAGACGGACCAAATCAAGATGAACCAAACACAGTTAGCGGTTTGATCCACAACGTATCAGAAAAGAGGCAAAAATGTCCATCACTGTTTTCCAAAGTCATGGCTGATGTGTGAATATCTTGTTTTGCCTAAAACACAAAGATAATAGGTCTGCTTTCATGGATGACTAAGGAAATTTAGAAAATATTTACATTTGAGAGGCTGAAATCAGGGTATGTTTACATAAAAAAAAAAGATTAATTGAATACCAAAACTGTTTTCATTAATTGAATAATCGATTAACTGTTGATTCATTGATTAATTGTTGCAGCTCTACTGATATACATCTATTTACTGAGTTCGGAAAAAGGCTGGAAAAAGTATAGAATTTGGAAATGTCAAATCCGTAGGACTCCCTCAACACACATACAATACACGTAGGGGTGACTTGGAAACATGAATGCATTATCCGACTCAGCAGACGTGAGTGATTGTAATGAAATACCTGACCAAGCGTGAGATACTTGAATGCGTCACCTGCCTCTTCCAATGTCGTCACATTACTAAGACGTCTGGACATTAAATCAGTCACACCAGCATTCTCTGTGTCTCACACACACACACACACACACACACACACACTAAATCTCATTAAAAGCTATGATTGTCCTATTGAGACATTACCAGTGACAGTGCAACAGGACTCACTGTCACTGCTGCAACCTCTTAATGAAGATGTGAAAAGTCGTACAGGTTTATGGCGTTCTATCATTACCTACACCCATAAATTAATTAAAAAATACAAATTTTGGTTTGTAAACATGAGACTCGCTTGAGAAATAGTTACAGTGTGGTGTGGAAGAATACAACTTTGTGATATGGGTGAAAAAAATTATTTTTAGTACAGACTTCGGTCTTTAAGCTTTTTTTTTTTTTTACATTTTTGCTGTTATTTTTTAAAATTTTCCAAATATTTCCAAAGATTTCAACTTTCTTCTGAAATAATCTTTACTAGCGTAACTAACTTTGTTCCTACAATATTTTGACTTTATTTTTTAATTTTCCAAAAAATACAACCTTATTTTGTTTTGTTTGTTTCTCATTATGGCTTAAAAACACCCAATTTTTTTCTTTAATATTTCAACTCTACGCTACTAAAATTTATTAAAATTAATTAATTAAAATGCTAGTTTTCCTCATTTTTAAGTAAGAAAGTAATTTTTCCTCGTACTACTACGAGTTTATTCTCGTAAAATTGCGATTTTCCTTTCTTGTTAGAATACAACTTTTTTCACTTTGGATTTTTGACTTTATTCTCGTACAATTACAGCTGTTTTTTTTGCCATTTCTGCTGTTGTTATTTTATTGTTCTTGTACATTTTCTTTTCGTAATTATGACTTTATTCCCACAATATTTTGACTTTATTCTCGTGACATTATAACTTGTTCCTCAACCTAATTACATTAAATTTTTCCTCTTCATATTTTGACTTTATTCTTGTAAAATTACTGCTGATTTTTCCATTTTTGCTGTTTTATTTTATTTTCTATTTCCTAGGTTTTTTTTTCATTAAATTATATTTTTAGAATGTGCCTTTGGCCATAAAGAATAAAAGGGAAAAAAAAAACTGATTTAGGTGTAAGATCCGACTTACACCAGTACTCGACTTAAATCAATCACGGTCTAGGAACGAAACTCGTATGTTACCCAAGGACATTTTAATCCATCTGATATTGATAAAAAAAACTGTGTAAAACAAAAAAAAAAACATAACAAAACAACACTTCTTCGGCCTTGACTCTACTAGGCCCTGGAAAAATGAGGTTGCCTGGCAACAAGGCAGATAGTCTACAATGTCTTGAAAAATACTCACAACCACACATTTAGTGTTTGGTGTGTCCTTGCCAATGTAGATAATGAACTTCTACCTTTGCAAACTACAGCTACAATAATACTAAAGCAACACACAATTGGGAGAAACAGGATTTTTATAGATACCTGCAGCTAAGATCCTAAGATATTTTGAAAAACATATTAAAACTGCAGAGGGAGTTAATGCGGGTCTCGTGAAGATTTTTGTTCATATTGTCCATGGACAAACAAATAAAAAAATGATTTTTAGAATGTATTCTTCCCTACCTCTCTACAATATATGTCAAAAATAAAATTCAGCAGGTCCCTGTCAAATTTTTGGAGCTGTCCAATTATTATTAAGTGTTGGACAGATGTTATTTCTGCAATTAAACAAATCATCAGAATAGAGATAAGAACCTACTTTCGAGGTCATGTATTTGGGAAACATACCAGAAGAAGTTAGAAGAGGTGATAGATATTTATTGCAGATATTGGCTGGTAGTAAGAAAGCAATAACTAAAAAATGGTTGTCAAAAGAACCCCCAACAATCGGTGAATGGGGAAAAAATAATTCAGTACATCTACATTATGGAACAAATGACATTTTTGCTGAGATATACGACAGATAAGGGGAAGAAATACTGGAAAAAGTGGTTAGCCTACCAGGAGCTTAAATGGCAAAGTTGTCCCTACGTACCTAGAGGATTATATACAGTATAAACAGGTATGGATACATGCTATGGACACAGAACGGACTACTATGACTCAGAAACCAAGACTCATTGGACCCATTTAACGCCCCTCCCCCCATTATGTGTTATGTACCAATGTAAACCTGGCCCGAGATCTGGCTATTGGCTGACTGTCTGCCTCTGCAAATGTTTATATGACGATTGTTGATTTGTATTAGACCTCATTATTGTACAGATGTACCTAATGTTGTGTCTTGTGAGTAGTCTAATAGGCGAGAGATTTTAGGAGCAAAAGAAGTCTAGCTTTACCCCACTTATTAAGGTGTATTTGTGATTATTTTGTGAAGTTGGTGTTGTGTGTAAGTAAGTTCCATTGTATTTTTTGCACTTTTCACCGACATAAAGTGGTTTAGAGACGGGTACAGATTGCAAAAACCGTAAGAACCCAGCATCAAATGCAGAAAACAGTGTAGCAAGGACAGCCGGACAAGTAAAGAAAAACTGCAATGACACAGTAAATACAAATTTGACCTTCAGCAGACTGTGTGAGTAAAAAATATCTCTCCTGTGTTATTGCTAGGCTGTGGCGTAACATTGACTTTGCAATTCATTTGGTGCTCTTATATGGCGAGGTCAAGTCAGTGTTATTTTTCTGATTGGTGACGATGACAAAGTCTTTTTGTTGACAAAGCTTTTTTCATGAAGGAAAGGAGACGGTTGCGAGCTAAACATGGCTTTTAATGACTACGACGTGACGAGTCGTGTGAGAGTTTTCGTTGACGAGACTGGACGAAATTGTTGGTGGTATATCAGATGCTTACCTTTTTAAAATGTTGCCCATCATCCACGATCCTTATGTGAGACATGAACACGTATGTCTTTCTCTTTTATGTGCGTTCTGAAGATATAAAAACAGACAGCTCATTACTGCACATAATGGGATCCACCTATGCCACCTACAAAGGCCGCTATTAAAACACCTCCAACAACCTCCAACGTTTTCTGGTTTTATATACATGCCGTGATCATGTGGTAACAGGTACATTCATGATAACATGTAATACTTACAGTATTTTGCCGTATTTTGCCCATTCTAAGCATTACCGGAACTTCCAAGTACTCGGCACATTGATTTCACTTAGCAATATGGAAACCAGCAACTACACCTAGCGTTAACTTTTCCAAATTCAGAAATAAAAACACAGAAGCAGTGGTGTCAGCTCAAATATGTAGCCTTACCTTTTGTGTAGTGGTCTGTGGCGTTGTGAGTGTGACGTTGACGCACTGAGGCCAAGTGGTGAAGCTAGTCGCTAGCTGGCTTGTAGTAGCTAACCGGTGTGTTCTGGCTAAGTGTCAATGCGGCAGTAATGTAGTTTGATCAGCTTAACAATGTTAATAATAATAATATGTGCTAATAATAATACGTATTTCACTTAAAATCCCTGCTATTTCATTTGTGTGTGTAATCTTTCGGTCAAAAACTAAAATGTTGCAATGCATCCTAGCTTGGCATGCAGCGCACTTCCTGCTCAACACGCCGGTGGCCGGTGACGTGGCCAATGAGAGCACTTTTGGGGGGAAACGATGCACTGATTTGTGGATATACTTTGAATACAATCCATCTGAAAGAAAAAGTGAATGCATTGTATTATGTGTGTGTATGTACTATGTATGTATATGTATATATAATACATAATGTACACACACGTGTGTGTGTTTTTTAAGGTATGCTATGCCTACATTTGATTTTGTATTCACCGGTAGACCGTTACAGGTTTGCTTTGTATACAGAGAGAGTAATTCATACAATTCCCAATACTTAGACATAAATGATTTTATTTATTTATTTTTACTAAAACGTTTTTAGGTTTTCGACTAAAACTATCACATACTGTAACTATGACTCTAAAATGAGACTAAAACAAGAAGCATGTTCATCCAAAAGACTAAGACTAATAATAAAATAGCTGCCAAAAACAGCGCTGGGTCAAGCGAGGCGTTTTCATATAATCAACAGATTAGTTGTCAAACAAAGAGAAAAAAAATTCTAATACTGTAAGTACTGGCGAGTACCCAAAGTTGCAGTACTGATAAAAAAAATAGCACATTTCATGTAAGCTTAGTTATTTCACTGTACGACTTAAAAGAGTGTATACTGGATGCTTAACGGAGTCTTGTGTCTCTGATCACATAAGAAGCCATGTTTATTTTGCCAGAAGGTCAGGCTGAGTGCAGCAGTGTACTCCCCCTGCAACATCATTGGGACTGCAGTGAACAAGACTCGGTGTGTTTCCGCATTGGATCTATATTCCAAGTCAGCAGAGCCATCCATCATCAGCTGTCCCTTAGCACCTACACCAAGGTCAGGAACATTCATGCTGGCGACAAACAGCTCTGCAAACACTGGCCGTGCCCACAGTAATAACACAAAAGCTTGGACGAACACGCAGAGTACAAGCAGTTTTCCCTTTTCACGCTCTGCCCGTGTCTCCAACCACTTTACTGTGTTTAACACTCATGCATGCAGACTGCAGCCCTTCCGCCATTCTTCCTCCGGTTTTGCCACAGGACTCCATGCTCAATGGACCAGTGGATTTTTAATTAGCTCAGTCTTAAATCAACGCGGCGGTGCTCACAGCAAGCTTCAAGTCCATCCTAGTCTTGCATGGCCATGTGCCGCAGGAAAAGGGGGCATTGCCGAGTTCAAGTTCGCGTGTGCCGTGAATCAGCAGGAATTGGATTGGGGTTTTGGGACGAATGTGTGCGTTTACTGGCCAGCCTCCGGGCCTTTGGGGCATGTAATGTGGTTCGACACACACTGAACTCTCAACACTGTTTAAAATGTGTGTTTGCCTGAGCTGTTTTTTCTCTGACGAATACACCGCATGGTGGCACTGTTATTAAATCCCCAAATTTGGCCCCATAAATCGGTTTAACGTGACCACAAAATTAGGCACACACCGTGTGGAGACTGACAAGCACATAATTGTAAAATGCGCCAGATGTGGTGGGTCACTGCATCCTTTTGCCCTAATGCAACTGGACTGTGACGGAAATATGTGGAAATAAATTCCTGGATTGATCTGGCTCTAAAAGGTAATGTGTTCGTCCTTGGTCTGGGCGCTACGCAAACAAACTAACCAACACATCAAATATCATCAAATCAAAATATAACCTGGTATTTTGGGGCTTGGTAGACATTTCTCAGACAGAAACACTGTTGAAAAGTATTACTTTCACTTTTATTTTTGTGGCGTCCTTATATTGCTAAACAAAGTAGTGGTATCCAAAATATTAGATTGAGCCCTCCGTATGATGCATTGCAGTTCTGCACCATTGCAGACTATGGCCACAGGCCACGGACAATAAAACATGTTAAATTTACGGACGGCACTGTGAAGTTTCAGCCTTATTGTTGTATTAAAGTCAGAATTCTCAGTCAAAAGGGATTACGTTCAATTGTACCATTGGGATTAACGGAGAAAAGACAAAATATGAATGGGTGTAAATACAGTATAAATATGAGGCAATCTGCATCATACTCATACTCATGTCTGCAACATCACCCACTTGCCTGATCAATGGCTTAAACCCTATCACAGTTATTGATTGGAGCAATCAATAACTTTGATGCAGAACACCAAACTGTACTTGCAATCAGCAGGGCCAGACTGCATGGCCGTTGAGTTTGCACGGCTGGTGGTGGTGCACACTTGTTGGTGCATGACACAAGGAGAGAAAGAGTTGCTGCATAACACAAGTACAGATATATATTGAGATACTGTATATAATGTATGCTGATGCAGCTCATTTTGCTGTCCAGCTGTGCAGCACCAACCCACAGATGTTAGAAGACCGGTTCCAGTCGAATGACTGACCTCCGTGTTTGGCTGTGTGTCTTCAGGCCATGTTCAGCTTGTGTATGGTGGAGAGTGCGGCAGATGAAGTAACCCTACAAGGAGTCACCAGTGTTGGACTGAAGCACGCCTTGGACTTTGCCTACACTGGACAGGTGAGCAAGACCACAGGTCATTAAATAGAGATATTTTAAATACATATAGAGGGAGAGAGATTCTTGTTACTTGAGTTATTTTTCCTCCCTTTTAATTATTATTGATGCATTATGTATTATTTGCATATGTAAAGCATATATTGGAAGCCAAAGGTGCTCTTTAAATGTGTGTCTCTTTTCATTTACTCTTCAGCTCCCCTTCCTCTTGTCAAATGTTGCACTTTTTAATCTTTAATAATCCTATCCTATCCTAAGTATATAGTGGTACCTCGGTTTTTCTTATTAATTCATTACAAAGGTCAGACGAAAACCAAAACATACAAAAACCAAGGCATTTTTTCTCATAGGGAATACACTAGAACCTCGGTTAGCGTCCACCCCAGTTAACGTGTTTTAACATTGAAGATTTACGCCAAAATTTTGCCTCCGTTTGCGTACATTTTTTAGTTAGTGTACAATATGGCGTGCGTCTTGTCATGTTTTTATTACATTGCGTGAGTCCAACTGTGTATTTCTATCACAAGCATCCTTAACTTGCTAACAAAATGGCAACCGTAAATCAGCTGTGTCGCCCGTCTATGATGTCATCAGCAGTTAACACAAAACGCGTTTTTATAGTTTTACAGGCCTAAAACAATTCTAAATGCATAAAAATGTCAAATGAAAGGGATAAATGATTATTTAAGGTTGCTTTTACCTTCATTGAAAAAAATGATGTGGCAGCGAGACAGCACACAGACACCATCTTATTTATTGAATTCTATTGTTTCTCACCTTCTTTATCATAATGCTGGTACTTGCAACTTTCTTTGGCTTCATTTTGGCATATTGAGGTGAGAAACACTAAGAAGTAGCTCACAGCAAAACAGGAAGATGGTGTCTGTGTGCTGTCTCGCTGGCACTTTGTGTCTTTCGGAATAGTCACGTCTTCATTAAAGGTAAAAGTAACCTTAAATGTTAGTTTATCCCATTCATTCATCATTTAAATGCATTTTGAATTGTTTTCTGCATGTAAAACTATAATTGTAAAACTATAATAATGTGGTTTGTGTTCACATTTTTGGCTTTCTGTCTGGAACGAATTAATTGGATTGACATTATTATGGCATTATAAAAATGTAATCATTAAGCGACTGTTTGAATTAGAGTCAGACCTTTTGCAACGAATAAATGACACTAACCCAGGAGTCGGCAACACACGGCTCCTGAGCCGCATGTGTCTCTTCTGCCTTTTAGTTGTAGCTCCTTTTACAATGCTCAAATATATATATATATATATATATATATATATATATATATATATATATATATATATATATATATATATATATATATTTTTTTTTTTTTTACACCCGAGTGGGGAAAATGGGCAATTGAAGAGATTTACAAATATCAGAATTTCTGTAAGGCCGTGAATGCATCATGGCTGAGTACTGACTGGTGATTGGATGAGTGCGAGTAAGGGAGGGGAAACCGGTGTTTGCCTGCTTGTGTTCGCTGTGACATGGCTAAGACATCTTTGCCCCCCGCGGTACGCTAACCATTAATATGTCACCCCCAAAAAGTTTTTAAATCTGCACGGACAGATTCCGTTGTCTTCCCTGCCAACGATGCTGACCTGCCTGTATGGTTGATATGTTTACAAAACGTGAAAAGACATTTTCCAAACAAGCACCCATTTTCTGAAAAGTAGTAATTTATTTCAGAGTAGACCTACTCGACAGTGGTCATCCCTGCAGTACAGCCGTGAACACGCTGGACTCGTACCGGCGACCACATAAGTCCACTGATTGATAGTTAAATCCAGCAGCATGAACCGGCGAGCGAAAAGGACCACGCTGTCAATTCACTGTGCTGCACATTCCTTGAGGCGTCAGGTCAGTGTAGTGAGCTTTGACCTATATACTATCACAACCCCGCTAGTTGGCTTCCATTACATGCACACTGCACTTGTGTTTGTTGATTCCGTTGTAACACATCAAATTGAGAAACATTACAATCTATGTGTTTTGCAGCTCCAGACAATTTTTCTTTTTTATAGAGAATAATCAGTGAACAGTTTTACAACAACAATGTGAAATTGTTATAAATGATGAATGGATGAAACTTGTTGGCAGTCACAACTTTCTTTGGCCCCATGGCCTGTTATTTAGCTGTTGCGCTCAATAAAAAATACACGGACAGTGAGTCAGCAACACATAAGGCGCTTTGCTTGGGCACTCAGTTTTGCGGAATAATGCAATACAGGGCAAAAAGACTAGTTTGTTTTGTGCAATATTGTATGAAAACTGAGACGTTGTACGAAAACATTTGAGTGAACATTTTTAAGGAAAACCCAATGACACAAAAAACGATGTTTGACTGTATTCGGATATAACTTAATTATTTTTTTATTGTTGCAGATAAATGTATGCATTAAATACATGCATATGTGTGAACTATACATCTATTCATGATCAGAAGAAATATAACTATTTATACAAATACAGTTCACTAGAATACTGGAGTTCACTACAGTACTGTAAATTAAAACATTGATGGAAAAAATGTAAAATAAAATCTAGTTTTTAATATTGTACCTACTGTCACTCTTCACCGGTGCCAACCACGTCACCTAAATAAATCATAACAAGGCTTTTGCAGATTACCACTTTAATCTCAGCAGCATAATCTCATTCAGCAGCGCGGCTGTGGCGGCTCAATCACACTGTACCACAAAAGGACATTTTTTTTGTCAACACCCAGCGGAACATTATTGTAAGACACACTCTGTTTGTTTTTATGCTGCGTTTGTACTCTCGCACGTCACAACAAGTGTGTGTTCTTTTTTTACGACCTTTGTTGACCTTTGTACCGTCAGCTTTGTTCAGTCCAATAAAGAGCCGAGCAACTCATGCAGTACACTGACAGGCCCGGAACCCGTGTTGTAATCACTCCTAATTTTATTTTCATGGTGGAAATGAGCAAATAGTAGCTGGTTAGGGAGTGTATGTAGGTCAACAGCAGGCTTGCAAGCCTCTCTGCATGGGTTGGCTCAGCTCCTGTCTGCCGAGAGGAGATGATAGCAGATGAGATGAGGGCAATATGCTTATCCTCACACCGTAAATAATGACCTACTAAAATCCTTCAGCCACATGTCATACGGGCCTGCAGGTTGACGAGACATGCTGTCACGGGATGTTTTTGAAAAACGTTGACGCCCCTGTTCTGATTTAAGCTTTTTAAACAGTGGGACTTCTAAAGTCGAACACAACAAGAAAGAATGGAAATAGGACTGTTTCCCGGGGGTTAGACTTTCACCTGAAAAGCTTTAGTCGCTCTACAGGCAAAGTTACAGGAACATTAGAGCATTTTAATTACCATACAGGTTAATTAAGTTAGCGACTACCGCATGTGAGGGACTTACAGCCACCATGCATAACGACAAAGGCTGTCAAATGAGTGCATTAATTCTTATATTAAATTATATTATATCATCTTATTAAAATGTTTAGTTTAGGGCTGTGTTGGACTATGGGTTTTCATAGTCGAGTATATTTGTCCATAGTCGACTAGTAGTTGAAAATTGTTTTTTAGTTTTTTAAGAGCGCTGCTAATTGCAATCCCTACAAATGCACAGCTCTCATTTGCAACTCTTACCACCGCTGCTAAAACACTCACATAAACAAGTAAACATGGTAGGTGTGCAACAATGTTCCCTTTTATTTTTATTTGCTTTGTGACACAGAAACAGTTCACATAGACGCACACTGTTCTATCAGCTCGAAGTGTGTGGCGGTCGGCTCCGGTACTCCACTGTTTAGTCATGTCTGCGTAAAAATTATGTAAGGAGTAAGGTAAGGAAAGTCTGTGCGGTGTTGGCTTCTGCTTAGTTTGTACCCCTCCTCACCTTCCTTGCCTTTGTTTACATTCTCAACGCCACTTGTGATGCGACGATCAGATTGATAGTCGAATCGGACTCCTCCAAAACGAATCGTCCCATAGTCTTAGTATAGTATTTTTTAATCACCTTAATCTAATTTAGAATTTGTAACTTTTTTTTTTTTATCTGTTTTTATGCATTGGGCTTCTTGTGCCCTCATTTGTGTTTGGGCTTCTTTAGCGTCAGCTGAGCAAGCATCAGCAACCATAAACTTGCCCTCCCATTGTAGCTGGGAGGGCAAGGTGAGAAGCTGAGAGTAGCAGAGAGGAGACATGAAAATGGAAAAGCTTGTCGGTCCATTGAAAGGGGAAAACAATAAAAATTTCAAAAACGCCCTTTCGGCACCATGGATAAAGGTAAAGTGATGTGCCTTTTCTGTAAGGAGTTTGCTTACCACAAAGCACCCACTCGGGAGTGTAGCCACAGCTAACGTTAGCAGTGAAGACTTTAGTAATTGAGCGAGTCATAGCAAAGTTCTTTGCCAAACTAATCTAGAGGAGGACACCTCGCGTATGAGCGAGACTGTGACCGACAGATTGACTGATATTCTTGCCAAGTGGATAGCGATGACCTGCACGTCCATAAGCATAGTGGAAGATTAGGGGTTAACAGAGGTGTTGCAACCTGTGTCCAATGACCCATTACACAAGCCACCATGCAGGACTACAGCAATGACCAAAACCAGCAAGATGTATGACGACAAGAAGAAAAACAAATTTAAGATTTTGGTGGAGGATTCCCCCAACTGTGTTGCTATAACCAGAGTTTATATGGACTGGATATTTTATTTGTTTTTTCTAATTACTGTATTTGGCAAACAGAACACAGAAATAGTCCCCCCTGGTGGTCGAAACTAAAGGTTGCAGGCAGCATTTGGGATTAATCTGAAATACTGTACTTGACCAGGATTGTCTGTTAAAGTCTGTTAAAAACAATAAGCCACTTTTTTCATCTGCCACAATAATGTAATGAATTTAAATGAAAATACCTCAAAGTCATGGCCTTTCTCAGCAATTTTTTGGTGAGACTGAAAAATGCATTAATTATATCAATTAATTACTCTCTCAATGTTTTTAAATCTCTCGATGGGACTAATAGAGAAATCACACATCTTACTTTTTAACTTTCTTTAATTTAGGGCTATTTTTAGGGCTGTCATTATGAACATGTTAATTCAGATTAATTTATTTGCGTGATTAATTTGATTACAAATTTTAACACATGCACCACATAGTGACTGAAAATCCTCCAATTCCACTCACAGGTGCAGATGCGTGCTTCATGCTGTCTGACTGTACCATTTTCATTTTTAGAAGTGCATGGGATGATTAGCTATTAGATGGGGTGATTAGCTCACTGGCCTTTGGACCTTTTTCCAAAGGTTACCGGCCCTTGCCTTAGATTGACTTTGAAGGCCATGATGCATGATAGCTATTTTGGATTTTTGTATGGTTGTAAAACCACATTTCTCTCAAAAATATATGTTGATAGCAGATGTCTGCTCTTTACAGGCTCATTACAGCAGTCGTTCCTCTCCAGGTGACAGCTTGTAAGTACTTAGTGCAGTAAAAGTCCAGAAAAAGCTCTCCTCACTCCCACACTGAACCAGACAACATTGACTTCAGCCATGTGAAGAGTTGAAGTGCATTAAATGCAGCACAGCTGTGGAGTGGATTGGATTTACAGAACATTCATAGTGGGTTTATTTTGAGCTGCATTCATTGCTTTGTCAGAAAAATGCTATGAAGCAATGGCATATCTTGACTAACATTTGTTTATTAATAGGGATCTTTAAAATAGTAATGTTCTATTGTTATTTTTAAAACATATTTTATATGGGGTCATCTCTGTCTGAATATGGTATACACATGTTCCATAAACCACAAGCAAACCTTAATGTGGTGAAGGAAAAAATGCTTGCAAATTTTCAAGCTGAATAACCTGTTCACATGAATGCTAATGAGCTGATGTTGGCAGAATTACATTATAAGGTGGACAGACAGTAACACATTTCTTTGTTCCACCAAGATGAAAAACACCTATTTTGCTCTTCTAAAACCCATACAGTCTGAAGGTAAGATTTTGCAATAACAAAATACCCATAACACTTCAGCCCACCACTGTTTGAGTAGTTGGGACAGTCAGACACTGATGTTGTCATTTTTCTCACCCCGTACTACTGATGCAGTCACGGCTCTGTGGTTAAGTAGGACAGCACTGCTCAGTGGATTAGCAAAGGTTTGCTTCTGCCCTCTAAAACCAAGGTGAGTCCACTCAGGCCACACAAGGTGATTTTGATTTGGTCATTTTTCATGGATTTTAGGAAAATGGATCTTGTCTGGGATCAGGAAATGCATGATAAGATTTCTGTTATTTTATATGATTGTGTACTGCAGGTTAGGCACAGAAGCAAACACAAGCAAGCTTTTAGATGACATGTCCTGCTCCTGTTCATCCAACTAAATAGGATTTGAGTTGCCATTAGAATTACGTGATTATGTGGCTATGCAAAAATAATGGGACTACGATATTCAATTTATTGGAAAGATAGTTTTGTTGTCTACGATTGGCTGGCGACCAGTCCAGGGTGTACAGTACCTAGCCTCTCGCCCGAAGTCAGCTGGGATAAGTTCCAGGATGCTCCCGCGACCCTGATAACGATAAGCGGCATAGAAAATGGATGGTTAGTTTTGTTGCATGTAATTCTTGAATCATATACAGTAATAGGAAATATTTTCAATCAAGGAATAATGCCAGACTTTAACCAGAATCTACTGTAAATTCCGTTGTATAAGCTAAATTTAGAGGAAAAAACTGATTTGTTCTTATATTAGCCGCACCGGTGTAAAAGGCACATGTGTCCACGTCATAAAATGGCATAATATGGCATGCACGTGTCTGTGAGGACCAGGCAGCTCTTTATTTGACAGGAGCCAATCATAAGCTTGTCTACCCATTGGAAATTGCAGGAGGTCATTACTCAATAGAACAGTCTGACTTACGGTTTCGTCTTACAAACAACATTAAACTCATCACACAGCAATTTGACACTGAAACGTTATACCTCAGAAATCTAGAATACAGAAATATAGAAACATACAAATTCTGTTATTGTATATATACGACTTTAGTATGAAAAAAAAAACATTTCAAAATTTTCCCATAATGGATTTTGTTTAAGAAAACCATTTCATTGGAGGAGCTTAGAAAGCATAGAAAATGGTGGATGGTGCTGCAGTGCTGTTTCTGTCCACAAGAGGGGGCCAGAGGACCCAGAGCCCAAAGCCCAGAGGGAAGCTGACGTCATTGCAGCGCCCCAATGAATGTGTTGTTCAGACGCAATGGCTTATGGGTAACTTTTAAATGTTTTTTTTTTAAGTCATATTGGGACATGTTTGTATATTTACATACTGTATACAAACCTTTTGAGTGTTAAGTTGCTATGTGATTAATTTGGTGTTGTTAGTAAGGTGTTCTTAGATGACACCTTGAGTCAGACTGTTATGTTGTTATACTGTTGTTATACAAGCTTGTTGTGAGTGCACTGATTGCTCGTGATTGGCCTGTGCCAAAGAAAGAGCTAAAAGTAACGGCTTATACACAGGAATTTACGGTAAACAAGACACATCATTTCTCACAAGAAATCACATATAAACATAAGCACATTACTTAAAATAAACACACTTAAATTGTTCAAATATAATTATATTACAATTAGGGATGTCCTCTAATATATGATGACTGATATTATCAGCCAATTTTGACATAAAAAATTAGCATATCTCATTCTTTTTCTGCAAAATTGATAATGACAGAGCAACAAGCTTGCTAGCTCAGGTGTGGAATTGTTTTGTGGAAAACACTCAAAAAAGTTAAAATCTTCATTTGAATTTTAATGATCAACCTACAGGTCAGACACACAAAACGGTTAAGTCACTCATGTATATTTCATTCCTGTGACTGTGCAGAAAACAATCGGCGTTGCAGACAGACGAGAGAGGGAAGACAGAGACACTCAACTTCCCACAATGCAATTGTTCTTAAAGGGCCAACCAATGAGGAAAAGAAATTGAAGTAAAAAAAAAAACAAACAAAAAAACATAAATATATGTAATATGTATATCAAGACCAGAAGGAATCAACATTTCCAACAGTCAGCTGGGGACGTTTGCAGTATCTGTTTGAACAGGTGGAGTGATGGAAGAGCTGAAAGTTTAAGGGAGTGTTGAAGGGAGTTCCAGTCCCTTGTTGCAGCAAAACTGAAGGAATCGTGGCCAAAGACAGTGTGGGCTATTGGAATAGACAGCATAAATATGCAATTTGCAATGAAAGTGGTTGTTATGCATAGCGTGAGGGGAGTAAAGTGTCGTCCTTCCTTCCTTCTAATGTAATATGTCTCCTTCATGCTGTGTACAATTTCACAGATTGTATTAGTCCAGAGTTTCTTACTTTGCACTTTACTTTGTATTTACACTGATGTCTGTGCAAGCCACACTGAAATGTGTAGCTTTCCAAATTGTACAGTAACCAGTATAAGTTAATTGGATTCTTATTTGTGAGTTTATTAAGGCTAACCTGCTTGTTGGTCGTAGGAGAGCATGTTATTTTAGTTGACTATTGATCATGAGTCTTTTAATGACTTGTTGAGAAGAATGTTTTATGTGTTCATTCATTACACGAGATGTGACCTGATATTAGTTGGAGGGAAGAGCTGCTGCCAATAGCAGTAGGCCTATCGAAAATGAAGTGCTGGAAAATATCGCTATACCGAATATCGGTTACAAAGCCAGTATTCAGCATCTGTAGTGTGAATAGTTGTTTGTCGAAATGTGCTCTGTGATTGACAGGTGCACCCCACCTCTCGCCCAAAGTCAGCTGAGATAGGCTCCAGCTCGCCCGTGTACCCAAGGAGGATAAGCTGTATAGAAAATGGATGGTGAAAGTGACGTAATTTAGATATTTTGCTTCGATGTGGCAGAATTTGGCAGTATTAAGAGAAGAAAAAAACGCATGGATTCTGACAATCTCAGACCGGAATGAGGCCTTTTCAAAATGTGTGCAGAAATCAGTTGCACATTGCATATTCAGTCATCATTTATCATTATATATGTCCTACCAATGCGAGCCTAACTTTATTGAAAAATAGGACGTCTCCACTCATCTGCCCAAACAATACTAACTAACACTCGGATATGTGTTACTTGAAATGTATATGTAAAATAGACACATGTATGCATAGAATTTGAATTAGGCACTTAGAGCTGTGGTGTAAGTACAGCCTAAGAAAGAAAGGAGTCTTGAAATAGGACAGAACTGATGTCAGTTATAAAAACAGAGCAGCAGCTAGAAATGATAAGTGCAGCAGGTGCGAAAAGTAATATTATAATGAAATAACAGCAACATTGAATTCATCCTGGAAATTGAAGACAATTAAGCCCAACAGACATGTCCATCAATGTAAATTCACTTTTACATTTCACTTGAAAGTACCCTGTCTAGACAGGCAGACCTGAGCATCTGCGCACATGATGTAAATGCCAGTCTCATGGTGACATGGTGAGGACCAATCCAAGTCAGTCATGTGGGAATGAGAATGAGGCAAAAACAACACAATATCTTCACATTTTTTTAAATTTATAATTATAATTGGAGATTCCAAATTGCCAATAGTTGTGAATGTGAGTGTGAATGTTTCTTAGTCTATACTGTATACTGTATGCCCTGTTGTTGACTGGTGACCAATCCAGGGTGCACCCCACCACTTGCCCCAAATCAGATAGAATCTCACCTTGACCATGGTTTTAGTTGCTTTTTTTTAAAAAAGGCTACAAACTAGTGATGTGTTGCTCAGCTCAACTAAAAAAAACCATGGTAGGTAGGCTACGTGCTAGCAAAACTACAGTCCTCTTACAGTCTGACTTAAAAGTGAAGTTGATGATAACATTCAGACACATACGCAAGTACTGGGAATGATTGTTTGTCTATATGTGCCCTGTGATTGGCTGGCGACCAGTCCAGGGTGAACCCCGCCTCTCGCCCAAAGTCAGCTGGGATAGGCTCCAGCATACCCCCGTGATAGGATAAGTGTTAGACTCCCACGGGGAAAACATGCAAACTCCACACAGAGATGCCCAACGGCGATTCAAACCCAGATCTCCTGACTGTATCTACTAGGCCACCGTGTGACCCTAAAGTATAACATGCATATTATAAAGAAAGAATAATCAGCTTCCACACACAGGAGAGGTGGATGTGTGGCAGAAATATCTGGTTTATCACAAAAACATATTGTTTGATTTATAAAGCTAGTGTGACATTTTCAGCACGGCAAATAGCTCCTGTTGAGAACCTTGTATACTTTTTCAAAGTTAGGTTTCTTCTCCATATACATGGAATAAATATGTAAAGGATTTATATGAGACATACTACGACTCAACAACCTTTCCTCTACTTTGTGCAGATTGTGCTGGAGCCAGCAGTGATTCAGGATGTTTTGTCTGCTGGCAGCCACCTTCAGCTGCTGGAGCTCCTCAGCATTTGCTCCCACTACCTCATCCAGGTACTAAAACGAAACACCAACTTCTTCTTCAAACATTCAGATATAATCACTTCACGCTGCAGAAAGTCCCAGCTAATTTCTTTTCATTTCACAAACATTGCTATTGAATGCAGTGATGTATGTACTTTCTGAGTGCAGTACACATCCTTACACATTAGTATCACTACTATTGTTATTTTTGACATTTGATTTATTTATTAGGGACAACGCATGTTAATCAACATCTGCAACAATACAGATGTAAATATGCCAGATTATAGCACAACTGCTAGTTTCCATCTGTAGTCCCCTGGGAGGTAACAAAGAAGTAACAATAAACAATGTAAAAACAATTCACAATGAAAAATAGAAAACAAAAATAAACACAGAACATGAAAAAGCTCAAAAAGGCTAAAAGTGGTCACAGTGAGTGGTTTTGTTTCATCCACTATTTCAGATTGGTTCTGAAGATATGTTAATATGTTAATTCACTAACTAGTCCGAGCTCCACACCTTCCAAGAAGACACTAGAGCGCTCTAGCTCTAATTTATGTTAACTTTCTTTATTGACGGTTAAAACGGAGCACACACATCTCCCCAATGCAACTCCTTTGCTGACAGATTTGTGTGTTATAATACTGGCTATGTCGACTCTGAATACGTTATTGATCCCAAAGGGAAATATGTGAGTAATCCAACTGAAGCCTCAAGTATTTTGCACACTCTTCTTTAAGGGTGTGCGTGCCACCAAAGGGGCTTGAGTCCAGATTACAGGCCCCCTCAGGACCTGGACCACCCTTGTAAATAATGCATGTGTTTTTGTAATCACACAGACCCAGAACTGTTATGTTCAGAAGCAAACACAGCGTAATGTCCCGTCCTGGTCATTATTGCTCTAAAGACAATACAGTATACACTTTTCAAAATGGCAAATACGGTGCTTGTGTGTGAGTACAATGTCAGAACCCTGCCATCAGACCAATCAGCTGTTGCTGATATAACAGTTGGTTGAAGACAAGGTCAGATGATTAACATTTATTACCCAGTACACGGTTTTATCAGTAATGACATTAAATATCAGGGAGCTTGCCACGATAACCCACATCCGTAACAGTGAACAAAGATGTGCAGTGCATATTGAAGTGACCAATACCACTCTTGCTGTGTCCAGTACTTGATCTTGTTGACATTATTCTCTGTTAAGTGTCATTTAATTATACTTCAGTAAATGTAACAAGAGTGCTTCTAGTGCAGAATGTGGTTTATCTTACTACATGTTTAGTGCAATGTACTCGAGAGCATATCTGCGCTGTTATATCAAAGGCTGCCACAAGATGGCAGTCTCATCCCACTTCAAGCTTAAGTTTACTGAGATTTTTTTTTTTTTTTTCCACACGTACGGCCTTTCTCCCTCACTGCTTTTTCATTACACAGTGAGATTGAAATCAGCTAACACTTAATGTAAAAACTGCACATTTGTGGCTTGTCTGATAAAGCGCATGCACTGTGTAACAAATGTTTTGCAAATGGGACTGTGTAGCATTAGTTCTTAAAAATACCACTTCAGCATTATTGTAACATTTTGGTTTGTACAGTCACTGAGAGGATGCTGAGATTTGGCACAGATTACCAAACTAAGATGAGGTCATTAGGTTTTTATTTTTATTAATATTGCTTCTACTGCACCTATGTAGGTCATTCTTACTTGAAAAAGCAGTTCATCAATTTGAAAGGAAAACTGCACTTTTTGCCCATCATCTATAATCCTTATGTGAGATATGAACACACGTGTCTTTCTCTTTTCTGTGTGGTCTAAAGATATAAAAACAGCTCAATAGAGGCAGCTAGTTAATGCACGTAATGGGGCACACGTATTCCACATTGAAAGCCCGCTATTAAAACACCTCCAAAAACCTCCAACAACATTTTTTTATGGTGTTATATACATGCTGTAACCATGTAGTAACAGGCACATTCCTTATAACATGTAATACAGTATTTTGCCGTACTTTGGTCGTGTTAAGCATTACCGGAACTTCCTTCCTGGGTGCATTGATTTCACAGAGCAACATACAAACGAACGCTACACCTAGCATTAACTTTTCCAAAGTCGAAAACAAAAACAAAGCAGCAGTGGCCGCAGCTCCAATATGCAGCGTGACCTTTCGGTAGTGTCCCGACGCGTTGCGAGAGCGGCGCTATGAGTGAGCGAGTGTGGTGAAGCTAGCCGGTGTGGTGTGGCGAGGTATCACTACGACATTAAAGTAGTTCTTCAGCGTAACAATGTTGCTACAGCTTGGTTACAGCAGGTCACATGATGTAAATGTAGCATTGATGCCGTTTTTTTTTTTTGTGTGTGTTTTTTTCAGGCTTTATAGGCAGAATATTTCCATCCCATTACGTGCATTCCTAGCTGCCTCTTTTTAGCTGCTTTTATATATTTAGAACGCACAGAAAAGAAAGACATGTATGTTCATGTCTCAAATAAGGATTGTGGATGATGTCCAAAATTCCAAAGAAATTGCAGTTTTCCTTTAAATCTTATTATTTGGTAGACCCTCAAATGGTGTTAGTTTTTCGTGGGATATGAATGCTCCCTGTGCATGTTCCCATCCCCTGCAGGAACTGAGCAGTGTGAACTACTTGGAGTTGTACCGTGTGGCCGACCTCTTCCACCTGCCTGCCTTGGAAGAGGCCGTGGTGGACTTTTTGGTGGGTCACCTCTCTGAGCTGAGCCAGACCCGGCAGGAGGAGGCCCTGCAGCTGCCTTATCGCCTACTCAAGGAGGTACTCAAGAGTGACCGCCTCACCTCGCTGAGTGAAGAAGAGATATGGAAGGTATGGGAGAGTGTGTGTGTGTGTGTGTGTGTGTGGTTCCTAGTTTTGCAACAGCTTACAACATGTTACATAAGTGAGACTGAATTTAATAACACATTGATGCAATTTCTGTTTAACACCTCTATTTTTTTAATGTGCGATTAATGCTTGCATGTCCTGTAGTTTGGAAAATAGGAAGCTTAAACGTATGTGTGAGCTGTTGAAAGCCAGCTACAGATAAAGCTGATAGAGCTTTAAAGTTCTGCAAGATGGTTCTGTTGACAAAAACAAAGTTATTTGTGTTTACTCAAGTCTCGTGGAATGGAATCTGTCTGTCGGTGAACTTCAATATTTATACTGTGTCAGGGCTCCAGACTAACGTTTTTTACAAGGAGCACAGTGGCCCCTAACTTAGGAGCACTAGCAGATAATTTAGGGGTGCACAACGAAACCGAGTTGCAAAGTAAATATTCACGTTTAATCTCATTTTTGCTGTATTAGTGATAAATACTAACATATATATATGTACATGTATATATAAACAATAAATGACATCCTGTTTCTGTCCATAGCTTCTGGAAAGCCTCATTGGTGGCATCATATACATTAGAACACCAATCCTGCACTTTTTCCTTCTTCTTTGGTTGTTGTCTCCTTTCTTCCTCTTTAGGAGTTAATGTGGTTTGGCAAACTAGCTCATTTGCACGTTACTGTCAACTACTGGGCTGAAGTGTAGAGCACAAGTTTGTCAGCAACAAAAAATATTCAATTCTAATCAAATAAAATCAGCAAATTAACTGGTAATATAAAACAGTGTAAAATGAGTGTCCGGGTTTATAATAGCACAGGTGTATCCAAGTTCCATTATTAAAACTACCACTACTACAAAAAGAAAGGAGAGGTGAACTATTTGTGTTTTATGTGACTGCCAACATGGGCCGCACGGTGGCCTAGTCAGGAGATTGGGAAGGTCTGGGTTCGGATCTGCGCATGTTCTCCCTGTGCCTGCGTGGGTTTTCCTCGGGTACTCCGGTTTCCTCTCCAAAACATGCATGTTAGGTTAATTAATTGGCGACTCTAAATTGTCTGTAGGTATGAATGTGAGAGTGAATGGTTTGTCTATATGTGTACTCCGTCCCTCGCCCAAAGTCAGCTTGGCTCCAGCATACCCGCGCGGATAAGTGAGGATAAGCGGCATAGAAGGATGGATGGTGACTGACAACGTTTCAGTTATACTTTATTTACAAAGCACATCTCCACTCAGTGTGCTCATTGTCTTCAGACACCATTTCTGAGTTGAACAGTTATAATAAATACCAAGAGTTGAAGCAAATATTCATTGGTAAGCTACTCAACACACTACGTGTTTATGTTGAACAACTTTAACACACAGCTAGTGTTTTCAAGACGAGAAATAATTATCATAATGGTGACAAGAGAGCAAGGTTGTTAAGTGACACTTTAAAAAAGTAAGTTAGCATGTACCCCACTAACGTGACAGCCCAAAGTATTAGTTTTTTAATTTGGTTAAAAGCTACCAAGCAAACAGGAAGCCAGTTGCAAAGCTAGGAGAATACACATCTGCAAGTTTAAGTATTACATGTGAAGTACCCCAGGGGTCAATATTGGGACCGAAACTGTTCAATTTTTATATCAATGACATCTGTAAAGTGACCAAAGACTTAAAGTTGGTATTATTTGCAGATGATACTACTGCTTTTGTTCTGGGGAAAGCAAACAAGAGCTAATTAAAAAAGTCACGGCTGAAATGGCCATATTAAAAAGATGCCTTGATAGAAACAGATTATCTTTGAGTTTAAGTCAAACTAAAACAATGCTATTTGGTAATAGCAGAAAGGACACGTACGACCAAATACAAATAGGCGGAGTGGACACTGAAAGGGTGACAAAAAATAAATTTCTGGAGATCATAATAGGTGAAAAAATGAGCTGGAAATCTCACATCAAAACTATACAACATAAGGTGGTGAGAACATTTTTTCTTGATCAAAAATCACTCCACACTCTTTACTGTTTTCTGGTATTACCATATCTAACTTATTGTGTGGAGATATGGGGTAATAACTATAAAAGCAATCTTCGCTGGCTAAATCTACTGCAAAAAAGATCAGTGAGGCTAATTCATAATGCTGCGTATAGAGAACATACAAATCATTTTAAAAATCACAAATATTAAAATTAGCTGATTTAGTACATTTTCAAACCACTAAAATAATGCATGAAGTTAACAATAACCTGCTACCCCAAAATGTCATACAATACTTCTGTACAAGAGAGGAGAAAACTAAACTTGAAACACTTATATGCGAGAACGTGAAAAACCCACAGCATTTCAGTATGTGGAATAAAATTATGGAACAGGTTGAGTAAGGAACTCAAACAATGCACCGAGCGAGCAAATGGAAAAAAAACATACAAGCAGTTGATGTTTGCAAAATACAAGGCAGAAGAGTCTTGAACTTGTTTTCTTATGCTTGTCTCTATTTATTATTATTTATTTATTATTATACTGATTATTATATTGATTGTGAAACAAATCTTAATAATTATATCATCATATTGTTACATTACCTTATAATTTTTCTATGTATTAAAAATCGCATATGAAATACAGGAAGTGAATAAAATGTACTGCACAAGATGTGGAACGGATGGGGGGTAGGATTAAATAAGCTTTGCTTCTTCCTACTCCTTTTGGACATGTGGAACGGTGAATAGAATTATGCGATGTATTCCATTGTAACTTCCATGCATGTTCAAATAAAATTAAACCATAAACCATAAACCATAAACGTCACTGTTAAAAAAATAAAATAAAAAAACATTTGGAGTCCGTAGGCCAGAGACTAGGCGGGTAACTATTGCTAGCTAGCTGCCGCCAGAGAGACGGTGTGCAGGCAAAATGTGTAAGCAAAATGTGTAAACATAGATGGTAGAATAGCCGAACTTCAATGCTAGTGAAAGTGAGTGATCACACACGCGGCATCGATAGCCTTAGAATGTGACAAGCTGTCGTCAATTGACTACACATTTCAAAGACTAGTTTTAATTCTCACCCTACTAAGGGATGTCCCTCGTCAACTCAATACGGAACACATACTTTTATCTGGTCACACGTGCGCGAGTAGATGAAAAAGTCACTCGCATTGTCTCATATTTTAGTTGCAAAATGTGACCATTTAGTCACAGTCTGCAGCCCTGTATGTACACTGTGTACTTGGTGGAGGGCGAGAATTCTGACCGTGTAGCACTGTGCCAAATGCTTACAACAATGTCCTGAATGTCTCTCTCCCAAATATTGTCTCATTCCATGGGAAGAGTGGCCACTAACAGGTTGTTTTGCACAAGGCAGGTGAATGACCTATTGTTATGCAACAACAACCCAGGGAACACACCCTCCGGCGACATAAATGGGGAGACTCCATATCTAAAAAATTTGAACTGAATTTGATTAACGGTGCAACAAACAACTAGAGGCCAGTTAACTTATTCAACAGGTGCAACAATCTGCTTCCTATTCTTCTTCTTTCCTCTTTAATCGTGAATTGCAACTACGCGAGTTAGTCCCTTTTCTCATGCTACATAGCCAAGATGGAGATGATTGAGGATCGTTACGGTCCATCGTGGCATGCTCACCATTTGTTGAGTGTTGTTGATCAGGTCACAGCATCAGTAGCCTAAGACGAGAAGCCCAGGCTTCCCTCTCCCTGGCTGCTTTGTCCAGCTCCTCCCAACGGATGTTTCGTTTCTGCGACGTTGCTGAAAGTCAAGTTTTAGTGTAAGTCGAAACTCATACCTAAATTATAGCTCAATTAACAACAAAGTCACTCACACTGTACACAGAATGGAACAGAACAGAACACATAAAGGACATATAAAATACAGTTATAAAAAGGTTAAATACAATAATTAAATTAAATGAAGCCGTAATAAAAGAGAGACCAGCTACTTTTATTCCTGTTGTTGTTTTGCACACTAGAAGGGGCGTTGCAATGGAGGGAGAGACGGGCTTTTTGGGAGGAGGAAGTCTCAACAATGAAACCACTACACTGCTTAGTTATCACTATCGATTTCATAGGAGCAAATCCTTTCATGTTCAAGGATACGATCTTTATCCTTAATGACTGTCGTGGCAGTCGAACGGCTTAGACCAAGCATTGGCTAATGTTGGTCGGCATTTCTCCTGTTTCCGAGCATTTTACGATGTGTGTCTAAAGCCATGGCGATGGCTTTCCTTTTCTTTGACACACTTTAATCAAAAGAACATGCTTATGCTTGGGAGACATAATGAAGGGCAAAAAGTGAAATAAAAAGGACAAAAATGACGGTGCCCTTCTTCAGTGTAGTGACTAACGACTATGTAGTCTTCCCCCTATGTATTCTTCCGCCTTGCACATGTAACTAGTTCTCTCTTACTTTTTGTGCAATACTAGTAATTTACAGTAGTGCGTTCATCACTACAAAACATCGTAAAGCGAAGACCTGTGTAATGATTCCAGTGATACTAATAATGGCATGATCTACAAAAAGAATGAAGGAAATGATTGATGCACAATGACATATGATCCAGTACAATTTTAAAAAGATGCAAGAACAAGGGGTTACAGGTTAAAACTTTTAAAAAGCTTTTGAAGGCTGTGTGCATTCACTGTTAAACAACTGCACAATTGTAACTGTAAAATAACTTGAAATAGAACAATTGCATACTTTAACTGCATTTACATACGTCCACGGATGTCGGGAGAACCACAGTGTTGGTCGGGAGAAGCCACCCGCCGTGGCCGGGCAAGACACATTAATGTCGGATACACTAAGTGAACAGCCGCCGTGCGTCCACGGAGGTCATGTGGAGTCACCCGCCATGGGAGGAGGTGCTGCCGTGAGCGGGCAATGTACACAGTGTACTTTTAAACTTGCGACACACGCACTCCTTCTCTGCCTTGCTCTTGCGACCTGGCTGCGTGCAGGGTTTTCCTGCGTGTACGCAGAAAATTATTTGCATCCCAATTTTCTTCTACGGGCTTTGCGTGCTGTCTGCAGGTTTGAAAATCTGTGCGGGCAATGTGCGTGTCTCTTGCGATTTTGCCCATTTTTGCACGTAGCAAGCACGTTGGAGCACATACGTCGGGATGTAACTCCCCCTTAAACTGCCGCCTCAAAAATGCTATGATATGAGAAACAGTAATCACATCTTGGTAATTGCATCTTGGTCCAAACCCAGCAAAAACACAACTACAAAAATGATTGACACAACACATAGCACATGCACAGTCTAATAGAACAAATGAAACACTGCCATCTGCATCTCATATACTGTTTGTTTGTGTTAGTCTGCAATCACAATGCTCTTTTTCCTGACTGTGTGTGTGTGTGTGTGATTGATTGTCATCCATTCATGCATGTGTGTAAGCAAGCGAGTGTGAGTGTGTGCCTGTCTGATGAAGTGTCAAGGTGTGTGCGTTGACTGTGGTGTGAAGCGGCAGTGCGGCGTGAGGACTTGCCGTTTTGACTGTTCATTTGCGCCAATCAGCCTCCCCCCTCGTGCCCTCCCTCCATCACTCTCTCTCTCCCTTTCTCTCTTTCGCCCCTTCTCTTCTCTGATTAGGCCCTCCGCGCCTCCATCAGGGCCCCAATCCCCCAGCTGTCAGTCGCCTGCTCGTCTGATTGAAAACAATCAGGCCTCTGATGGCACAATTACCCTGACCCCTTAACCAGCCGCCGCCGCCATAATCAGTGTCTGATTAGGCTGCTTTGGGCCTCCTTCACTGCGCCCAGAAGGTTAATTTGAGCATCAGACGGAAGCGAACGGGAAGCGGGGGCCATCGTCCGAAAGTGTGAAGGGGGGTGGGCACACCAATATCGGACCGATATAGCTTAGCTGTCAATCATCGTCACTCTGAGTTTTGTCAGAGTCTCTCACGCTTGGAAAATCACATTTTCTCTGGCTTTGTTCCTCCTTCTTCTTTCTTGCCATCCTTTGCTCTGCCTTCATGTAGCTCACCCCTCCCCTCTCCTCTTCCCTCACTATCTCTTCCCCTCTTTACCCTTTTTACGTACATAGAAGCATGCACGCACACACACACACACACACACACACACACACACACACTCTGGCACTTTTTCTTTCAGCATGGAGCGGAAGGAGTTGATTTATTCTGTGCCCTGAGGAAGTTGTGTGATGCGGCGTGACCTTCACAGTCAGCTGTCACCGTGCAAACCCGCACACATGTGTATACACACGCGCACACACACTGTCACTACTGAGCTATGAAGAGGAGAGAGGCATGGTGAATGACAGAGAACGGAAGGCAGAGACAGTGCAAAATGTGTTTGAAGGAAGAGTAACGCAAAAGATACGATAACAATGTATTTGCACACATATGCACCATATTCTTTTTTGTCTTTGCTGTGACACAATTTTCACCCAAGTTGCCCATCAGAACATTTTCTACTTAAGAGAGATCAGTCAAAAGCACTTTGTTTTCACGATAATGAAATCAGTAATCTCCAGACATCTTGCCCACATTCACACCTCTCAGCATCGAAGTAACCTTCCGCAACCCTCAAGTTCAATTACCCAGTTCGCATGCATGAAACAAAAGAGTGCGCCCATGGATATTTACAGTCTTTACTTGTGGATGTTGTGTTTGCTTGATTCTTTCCATAATAGCCTGCAGGCATCTTGAAAAATAATTATGATTAGGAGTCCTCCACTGTTTTCCCCCTCAAGTCTCCTTTTCGCTGTTGTTTGCGAATCTGTTTTTTTTGCCTTCTTTTAATGATTTTTTTTAAACTGTTTTGAATTTCCTCACTGTAGGACTAAAATGGATTATTGTATCTATTTTTATGAGCGTGAGCGCTAATAGATCTTATTACTGTGTGACAAGATGTGAACCTCATGGAGCACATTTTTGTGTACTTTTTCTGCACATCAACATCATAGGCAAGACATCATTGAAAAATGACATAATTGAAAAACAATGATGTCATCCTTTTTTGTGGCTGTCCATCTCTTGGGGGCGTATTTTTATGACATTGTGGGATTGCTATGATTTTCTGTGATGTACTCACCAGTTTGTAGTCCTGCCTTTTTCTCACAAGCTAAGATTCTGAATGCAATGCACTGTTGTCATGATGTTAAAAAAAACAACGGACTAGTTAATTTTAGTGCAGTAGAACCTTGGTTAGCGTCTGCCCCGGTTAGCATGTTTTCCGATTGGTCGAAAATCTGAAAGTCAAAATGATCTACCTGTCACCATAGAACATAGAGCATCTATTGAAATCTAAGTGGTAAACGTTGCAACTACTATGCTAATTTTTTTAGTTTTAGAATCATTCCACAAATGGTCATTGAAGCAGATAGCTTCTAAGTCCTGCACGTACACCTGCGGAGGTGTGGGTTGATGGTGGCCATGTTTAAAAATAATCTTGTTTATATTTTACAGCACTTGCTTGTCAGTTTTGGGGTAAATATTAAAAGTCAATCCAACTCACGTTGGAATTTAATAACAAGTGTATCTGTCAGAAAAATAATAGAAGTGCCTTTATCACCGCTTTTGTCTCCCCTTTCTTAGTTTGTGGTTATGTGGTTGGAACATGACTGCCGATACCAGTACACTGAGGATCTTCTGCAGCATGTCCGCTATGGCCTGATGGACGTCTCAACCCTACATCATCTAGCCTGTAGCCACCCTCTGGTCCAGTCCAGCCCCACTGTTGCCACCCTGGTGGAGGAAGCCCTGAATTACCACCACGCCACCTTTGCACAACCACTCCACCAGTCAGCGCGCACCAGGCCTCGCTTCCAGTCCCTTACCCTCTACATAGCTGGCGGAAGGAAGCGGGAGGTGTGCAGAGTCCAGGAGTTACGTTACTTCAATCCGGCTGCACAGGAGCACGTACGTGTGGCAGGCGGGTCAAACTGGAGCGAGCTGGCGCCAATGCCCACTGGGCGCAGCCACCACTGTGTGTCTGTAATGGGGAACTTCCTCTTTGTTGTGGGTGGAGAGATGGAGCATGCCAGTGGGAGGACGTGTGCGGTAAGAACTGCGTGTCGATATGACCCCAGGGCCAACCGTTGGACAGAGATAGCCCCCATGAAGGCTTGCAGAGAACATTTTGTACTGGGAGCTTTGGGTCAGTACCTTTATGCAGTTGGCGGCAGGAATGAGCTGAGGCAGGTGCTTCCCTCAGTAGAGCGATACTGTCCCAAGAAGAACAAGTGGACGTATGTGCAACCTTTTGACCGCTCACTTTCCTGTCATGCTGGCTGTGTGGCTGAAAACCTGCTCTGGGTCTCAGGTACAGTACACACCAAAGGTGATCTTTATTCTACACCTACACTATGTGGGCAAAAGTACTGAGGAACGCTTCTTAGTCCAAAGCAATCTATCAGGGGTTGGACCCTTACAAAATTTGTGGGATTTTTAAAGTTGGGATATTTCCATGGAAATGAATGGAAATATACTGTACTATATGTGAATGCGTTGGTAATGTCACGGTACGTAATGCTGCCTTTCATGCAGCCCGTGCGGGTCCATTTCCAGCCAGTGCCCTAACACCCAGCAACTGGAGCTTTCAATCATGTGAGTTGGAAAAACTGTACTTGCTGTGCTTTTGTTGTGCTATGTTGCAACATAATCCGTAATGTATAATACAGTATAACAACATTTTTATGCAAATTCAGTTGAATGTCTAACTTGTACTCTGCATCCCTCGGGACCAGGAATCCACTCAGACCTGAAAGAGTTGGGGGATTCTAGGAGATGCCATATTACACTTTTATTAATTAATTCCAGCATGCCTGTACTCAGTGCACAAGCCAAAGTCCATAAAGCAATTGTTGGTTGGGTTCGGTGTAGAAGAACTTGCACAGAACCCTGACCTCTAGCACATCAGACTGCTTTGGGATAAATTAGACCAAAGACTGTGAGCCAGGAGACCCTTTCCTAGGTCCAACATCAGTGACCACAAGCTGTTGCAGTACTTTTGTCCAAATAATGTGCACACAAAACACCATTTTTTGGCACGCTCATCTTTGCTATTTTATTTTTGTTTACATTTTTCACAGGTGGAGTGACAAACACAGCTCAGTACCAGAATCGTTTGATGGTGTATGAGCCAGAGCAGGTAGCTATCTGTCACCAAGGTGGTGGACATATGCACTATAGCAGGTGTACCCATTATGTCGAAGGCAGTGTGGGTCGATCACATGTGTCACCCACGTCGTAAACGTCACTTTGTAGATGTCATATGACGTCAGTCAGCTGATATTAAGTTCCCCTCCTGACACGCTGCTGTGCCTCTGTGGCGAAGTAAGTGGTGAGCAGACAGCAACACACAGTTATGCAACTTTCATCTATATTGTTCCAATTACGGTTTAACTAACTTAGCAGCTAGTTATGTCGAAAAAAAAGTCAGTTGTTTGATGGCTCTGCTCGGCGTTCCGGACTGCATTATAGAAATGTGCAAAAAAGCACACAAAAGTGTAGAAAAAACTACACTTTTGTTTGTGAAACTCTTATTTCATGATTAATTGGAAAATTTGCCCATTGTGAAACCTTTTTAATATGTTGTCTTGACTTCGGATGCATTATCTTTGCGTAATCAATTTAATTTGTTAAACATAAGACATAAACTGTATGGATAATGAACGCTAAGTAGCTGTTTTGAGTAGCTGTTTTTTGATGTGTCATTATCTTTATTGCCATATTGAATTTAGTTGTGAATTATTGAACAATATCAACTATTTTGATGACCTGAAAACTTTGAAACTGTGGGTGTGAAATACTAATCATTAGTATTTGGTATAGTAGTTTAAAAGTTAGATTTTATATGTATGTTATATGTTTTATAGTAAGAGGCAGATAATTTTGACTTGCATGCTGAAAAACTGTGTGCACCCCTGATATACATGTACAATGTACATAAATACTGACATTTATAAATATACTAAATAAGTATGAATAAGTATTAATGTCCAACGTTACCCATATTCAGTATTTGGTAACTTTCATGAGAGTTTTAAATGGACCCCACATCTCACTGTGAGGAAGGGGCACTGCATAATTTCTACTAGCCAATCAGCAAAGAAAAAATAATATCAGTAAAGAAAGTAAAATCCTATGTGAGCCCTATAAAGGCATTCCTTTCGCATTAAAATCTTTAGTGCATTATGAAATCAAATACTGTATAATAAAATAGGATTTTAAGCATGCAATATTCACACACAGTCAATTACAGTTTAATGAAGTGAGCTGCAGTGTGTGTTTGTGTATGCATATGAGCCAGCTGTTAACGAGGCCTGCGTCTTAGTAAGGCTACAGATAACGTGGAGGTATGCGGCATGTATAAGTGTGAGGCGTGCATCCATATGGGTCCGTGTTTGTACACGTTGGCCTGGAAGGGAGGGAACGGATGCACGAGAGAGCGAGGGAGAAAGAGAGAGGCTCATTTGTATTCACCGTGAATTTACATTCACCTGCCAGAGCAACGGCAACCCCTCCCCACCCACTCTACCCTCAACAGATGGCCACCCGTCAGCTCCCGGCAGACGCACACACTCTCATTCTGTTCCTCAATCAAGCCCTCACTCCCTTTCACTCACACACACACACACATTCTCCAACACAAAATAAGCTTCAACACACTTAGTGAAATGAGCAGGGGCTGTGTGTGTAAAATGGAGTGGCTGAAACATATGATTAGAAATAGGGAGGGAAGTCATTAGTACAAAGCAGAGCCCCAGTGTCACGTTATTTATCTACTATACTGCGCATACATCAATTACCCATTGCATAGATATGCTTAAATATTAATATTCCTATTCATCTGCCTTCCCTTCACCTCTCTCCCTTCTCATACTACATACATTTCACCTCCTTCACCTCACTTTCTTTCTCTGTTTAACCCCTCGTTCATCTCCTCTTCAGGACCAGTGGTTAGCCCGCAGTCCCATGTTGCAGAGGCGGGTCTACCATGTCATGGCGGCGGTGAGGAGGAAGCTGTACGTCCTCGGGGGCAACGACCTGGACTACAATAACGACCGGATTTTGGTGCGCCACATTGACTCCTACAACCTGGATGTGGACCAGTGGACACGGTGCTGTTTCAGCCTCCTCACAGGTGAGGAAAGTGGGGGATGCTCGCAGGTGAACCTGCACACTCCCCTTCAAAAGTACTGGAACAGTGAGGCCAGTTTAGCTGTAAGGGTCACAGGGGTGTCCAAACTTTTACCACTGAGGGTCGCATACAGAAAAATTGAAGGAAGCAGGGGCCACTTTGATACATTCTGTACATTAAAGAAGCTAAAACCAATCCATTGTAGTTCAATATATGCTAAGATATATGAACAAAACATCCACATGCTTTATGTCAAGGGTGTCCAAAGTACTGCCCTGGGGCCATTTATGTCTCGCAGCTGTTTTTTTTTTTTTTATCATTGGCCCTCAGCACAAAAACTGTAAAAAGGAGCTACACAAAAGCTACACTAATTAAATATTATTCACATGAAAAATTGCAGTGCACTGAAATGTTGGAAGATATACATACATGCAATACGGATTATGTCATGCAAATATTATACATGATAGAAAGCACAAAAAAAACACAAACACAAATATAGAACCAAAAAAAAATCCATGGCCAAATGCATGTTGTTTTTGTTTTTCAAAAATAAAATATAAATGTTGCATACATTATGTAATAAACAACGTTTGCCCTTTCTTTGTATACCCAATTTTATGTTTAAAATTGGACTAGCATTATACACTCCAGATCAAAATTTTAAGATCAACTGAGAAATGTTTAAAAGTTACATATTTTACACTGGTTGGCCACGCAGTCAGGAGATCGAGAAGATCTGGGTTTGAATCTCCGTTGGGCATCTCTGTGTGGAGTTAACTGAATAACAACACAGGTGGCCCTCTGTTCATGATGTTTCCTATCACGACATTTTGTGGTTACGAACATACGCCCATAAATTAATTTAGGTGCTTAAACAGAAGACTCGCTCAAGGACTAGGTACAGCGCGCACCGGCGGAAGAATAGGCTCCACGCCTCCTTCTGGGCGGAAGAATACAGTATGTGTCAGCACAGCCACAATAAGGAGGAATAACATCACTTATTAGTTAACTTTTTGGACTTCATTATGTCTCCCAAGCAGCAGTGCGCCAAAGAAAAGGAAAGCCATCACCATGGAAGTGAAAACAAACATCATAAAAAGCTCAGAGAGAGGAGACACGCCCGCCATTACTGGCCGCTCGTTTGGTCCCGACTGCTCGACTGTTTCATGAACATCACAAAGGATAAAGATGAATGCTAATGAATGCTAGAGGGGTTATGGATTCTGTGCGCTGTTACAAGAAGATCTGGGAGGAAAGGAGGACATCTTCCAGACTAGCCTGCGACAATATTTTAAGAAGGTAGAAAGGCCCAATTACCTCACTTGGTTCAAACAAATTGGAAGTTGTTAGAAGACTTGTTAGTCCAGTGACCGTCTTATTTTATCCATGAAACAAGCTTGTCAAGCCTGTCTTTTATTCTATCAAAGCTCATGAGACAGAAAGTTGAGTTTGTTCATTTTCTATATCTGCTCTCGTGTGAGTTCTCTCATATGAGACGATTCTTGGATGTTGTCTATATTATGTCTGCAGAAGTTCAAGACTTGGCTCTCCAAAGACTTCCACCCACCTGTGCCTGTCTCTGTGTGTTTGTCTCTGGCTGAGTTGTCCTGTGGGAGTTAAGACTGTCAGTGTGTCTTCTACTTGGCGCTCAGAAGCATTCTCTTGCTTCTCCTCCCCAGGTCAGAATGAGTCTGGAGTAGCAGTCCATGATGACAGGATCTATGTGGTTGGAGGCTACTCTATTTGGACCAATGAGCCTCTGGCGTGCATTCAGGTAAGCAATGCCTCCAACATGTTCAATTTTTCAGAAAGGTGATTTATATTTTGAATTATAAGATTGTTTCATTCCAAATGATCTAAACATAAAAACCTTCAGTTGGGATATTGTGTAAAATTATTATTTTGTTGTTGCTTAAATTGATTTATTACCAAAATACATATACAGTCGTCTCTCGCCACTTCACGGTTCACAAACGTTGCGGCTACCATCATGTTTAAAAAAAAAAAAAAAAAAACATTAATTACTAAATTATGTTCTTTTGTAGTTCAATACAGCCTATTATTAGTCAAAAAATATGCGTATTGAAGCAAATTTTATGTATTTTTTGCCTAAATTAAGCATTTCTAAGCATAAAAATGGCTAAACAAACTTAAACAGAAATATAAGATATTCAGAAGAGGCATTCAAAGACGCTGTGACTGATATGAAGTATTCTACACTGGTCACTACGTATCAGTAATGTTACTTTCATGTTCGATGACACACACACAGGACTTGACCGCCGTAACAACAGGCTTTTATTGCAAGTTTGAATTATCTACTACGCATACTATTGCTGCAGTAACCCACACCAAGCTAAAACTCAACTCTGAACCCCTGATGTCACTTCCTATCTACCCACCACTCAGCTCCCCTAGCTCAGTGGTTTCCATACTTTTTACAGTCGCGTACCCCTTCAGACATTTGACCTGAAGCCATGTACCCCCTACTCCTACATACTTAAAAACATACACTTTTTTATCTTAATTTACTTGACTCATTGAACATAATTAATTGTCTAATTTTATAGTAATTCTGGGTCTAAGGTTTGTATTTTGCACGGTCACATTTTGATAAAGTTTCACATGAGCACTGATAAAAAGATAAGTACCGTAATCATCGTACATAGCTTTTATTCCAGTCTGCTGTTGGCATCCTCCGTTTGAATGGGTTGAATTTAAGCTTCACTTTTTTTGTCCACTCGTGGTGGCTATGGTTTAAGTCTGCATATTCATTTAATACCAAATTGAAGGGGAAAGTTTAGCAATCATGATAAAGCAGTATCGGATGTACAAAAATACATCCAACCAATGATAAATCCTCATTTTTGGGGGGTATCCCCACTAACAGTGACAGATTTTCACCGCTGCGCCCTGTGCGAGGATCAATATAAATGAAATCTTCAAGATTAAACACTCAATGCACAAAATAATCATCAAACTTACTTATTTGTTCATATAATGCACACCGCGCAATGAAGAACTTCATGCTTTGTCTCCTTTCTGCTCTGTTCTTGCGCCATGAGGCGTTCACTCGTAATTGAGTGTTAGGTGATTATTGTTTTTTATTCACGTACCCCCTATTAAAATTGCCGTACCCCACTTTGGGAACCTAGACAACACATTTATAGCACCACACACAAGCACGAGTCTTATTTTCTTATGTATGTCTTAAATGGCTTATTTACTTTTATTATCTTTACTATATTGGGTAATGTGAGTGTAAAGGCCACCTATAGGGGTGTTAGTTCATGTTTAGAGGGCTCTAATAATGTTTAAAAAAACGTATTTAGAAGGTTGTTAACAGAGTTGCTATGCTCTAGCAATGAAAATATTTGGTTTACGATAAAAGGGGGATTACTGTAAAATGAATTATATTAAATGTATTTTATTTAAATGGATATGCTCAACATGGAACAGGTTGTGAAAAAGACACATTCTAAAGGTAACAGTTTTTGCTCGTCTTTAGTGAAGATTGGCATTCAGGAACATGAGGTGCCTCACATTTTGTTTCGTGCTGCTCATTTTCCTGACATTACCATTGCGTAGTCTCTAATTATGTAGTAACGTTCTTTCAGTCACCCGTCTCCTGCCCACCTGTTTGTGCGCTCACAGCTGTGGTGTGTGTGTGTCACATTTTGACCAATCACATGCGGCTTTTACAGAAAACCAGACGAGAACAAAGCCATCTCAGTCACTTACTATTGTGAGCTACTGTGTTGTACTTATGCCTATTAAGTGCATTTAATATATATTCTTATTTCATAAACAATTTATTTAAGTTTACAGTAAGAGTTTCAACTCTTACTGTATGCTGCAGGGACTCGAGACGGCTGCTATACTGTAGTTGGTAAGCTAGTAAGCTATAGAAATGGCTCTCCTCCTTTACGGAATTCCTTGGCCTTCCCCAGTTTCTGAGTATTGGTTGATTGGATATTGTCATACTAATCCTTGAAAAGACCAGCTGCAGTCAATCATTACAGTGTTCCCTTGTTTTTTGCGGGGATAGGTTCCCAAAATAGCCCGCAATAAGTGAGATCCTCGAGGTAGCCAACTTGTTCACAATTATTATATATGTTTTATATATGGCCATAACATTTTCTCACATTTTAAACACTCTTAAAGTTCAAATTTCGTTTCAATTTGAATGATCAATCTACTAGATTGGACACAATAAATGATGAAGTGACTCACGTGTATTCACGCCCCTGACGGTGCTTCGTCCTAGCGCCGTTCGGCTGTAGCCTTTTTGTATCCTTGTTAAAACATATTGCTCCTGCCGTCGTCCGCCTCCTCGTCCTACTCCATGAACCAAAGATTCATTTAGCCGGTTAGCTGCTTCTTCTTCTTCGTTTTTTGTTTATTGGTGGTTAGCAAGCAGCGCACGCAGTTACAGTAGCTAGCGACGGCATGAAGGGGATTAATTGACAATGGTCTACAGCCAATCAGAATGCAGATCACAATGGGCGGGTTCTCCCTTAGCCAATAAGAACTGTTGTGGCTGTATATTTGGCCGGCTATTGTCTACTGTGGGTTCTTAATATGCTCCAACAGGCAAACAAACAAGGTGGAGCTATACACATCTTCAATGTGAGTATACCACCCTCTACTGGTAGCAGTAGTAAATACAATAACAGACACAACAGAGCACCGATTGATTCCCGCGAAACAGCGACTCCGCGAAAGGTGAACCGTGATGTAGCGAGGGAACACTGTATTAATAAAAAGAAGCCAATCGGATGGGGCCTTGTCAACTTAAAGGGAGTTTTTTTGACATGAAGTCATCCCCATCAGCATTGTAGTCCAATAACAGCGAGCCCCCCCCCCGGTCTCCTAAGTCCAGTTGTGGTCAGATTTCCGTGATGAAGCACGTAGTTCCACTTAGTTGCTGGGGACAATTCAGTAAAGACTCTGGCTTCTCAAAACAATGTGTACAAAAGATTAACACATTTGCATCACAAAAATGCCGTCTCAGAAAACTCAAACCTCACAAAACGCTCTGCGTCATATTTGTCTCCCGCGTGTTCATGTGAATGTGACGAAGACACTCGCATCTTCTAACACTGTGGAACACATACATAAACAAGATGGCCGCCGCGCCCCGTCGCAGAAGTAGATGTGAGGGTCTTCGTCACATACACATGAACGCACAGTCGACAGTGCGCAAGGATACGCCGGGAGACAGATATAACACCGAGCGTTTTGTGAGGTCTGATTTTTTTTGAGAAGACATTTTTAAAATAAAAACTGAAAAACAGTGGCCAGTTGGGTCTTTTCCACGTCTCTTTTAAAATATTCTACATGTTTTTAAATGTACGTATTCCGCAGGTGCTGGATCTGAGCCGAGAGGGAAAAGAAGAAGTTTTCTATGGGCCAACGTTGCCATTTGCCTCAAATGGGATAGCAACCTGTTTTCTCCCAGCTCCATATTTCACTTGTCCCAACCTTCAGACTCTCCAAGTACCCCATCACAGGATTGGTGCCGTTTAATCACAATGCAAGCATTAAAAGGGGATGGAGGAACATCCTATGTGGACACTCATCGTCTTTTCAACATGAACCTGATTACAGTATCAATGCTTTCCCAAAATATAACCATTATGGTGCAGTGATAAGAAAAACAATCACTCCAAAGAAGAGAATATAGAGAGGCTGTACATGTATATTTTTAACTTGCCTAATTACTCACTATCTAACATGTTAATAAACCCCAGCATTCAGATGGCTATTTTTTTTGTTGTTGTTGTTTACCATCTCAGAGAAGGCAGCAGTTTGTGTGTGTTATCAACCTCCGTATGTGAGAAATGCATAACATGTCACGACTTATCTACTGTTAAACAATATCTGCTTAATATTGTCAAAGGTATGCAAATGCTCTGATAATACATAATTGTTTGTTTTACCAAAAGAGTGCGACTCAACTGATCCCTTGTTGGTGAGAGTGTACAGTGTATCAACTTTTCAAAAATAAATATATAAGTCAACTGCAATGGGATTTATTAGTATTATTATTATAGAAGAAACGTAGATAGAAAAATGAGGTGTTGATGATTGAGCAGAAATAGAGTGAACAGTAAATTGAATCACTGCATGAATTCTCCAGCCACCACTGAGAGTGCAGCAGAACAGCAATGTGAGACCAAAGCAATGCAGTGAAGTGAGGCTGGAAAATGACAGAAAATGAGACTCGGTGATTGTGGCAGACAGGAGTGACACTTTGTGTGATTTGGCGCAAACTAAATGACACTGCAAGAGACTGCTATGGCTTGTAAAGGGACATAAAATACTCTCTCCTTTTACACATTTTTTTCCCGTACACAATCCTGTTTTGGCTTGCCCAGCATGACCATCTTACATTTTGAAATTCAGAAATCCAACCTAGAGAGCTCCAGAACCGGACTGTCTGCATTACTTCTCCGCTCATGCCTGGACGTTACATGTCCAATCGCAAGACATTTTCACATGATTCTAACATGTTATTGCAAGCAATGTTGTGCACAGTCTTTGCAACATAACAGTGCTAGACAACCTGGCTTATTGTTCATGATTACAGTTACACTTACCAGCTGCATCCGCTCATGGCTAAATGAGAGGTGCAAAATATTAGAAACACCTCTCAATTGTAGACTGCAAAGTGCAAACTTCAGCGACGTTAATGAACATATTGTTAAATGAATACATTTCTAACATTATCAAGACATGCTACCAAAACATACAGTATATTAAACAATATTTATCGTCCTGCTGTGCCACCCCCATCTAAAAGCACTCACAGATGCCTTAATCTTGCTTGTGACATAAAAAAAAACATAAAAGGAACAGACAGAACAAAGTTAATTTGTATTTCTAAACATATTTGCTTTTTCCTCACTTTTTGTCTCCCAAGGAGTCCAAAAAAATGACATGCACATCCGTAACGGCCAATTATGCAAATTAGATGACATCATATTCCCCGCCACAGAAAGCTTGTAGTCCTGCATGAAACACTGAATTGTATTATGTCAATTAAATATGAACTTGTTTAATAAGTCAATGTTTCATTTTTGAGTGCATTTCAGTGATAGAAAACAAAAATTGCTTCAGTCTCCAAAAGTTCAACGCAATTGCATGTAATTAAACACAAAAACATGAAGTCAAGCCAACATTAACACTTTTTGTGCACTGACACAGCTGTCATAAAAATGTTATTGTGTCATTCACGAGGTTTAAGTACGTGTATTCCCCTTTTCTGTTTCTGATCAAACGGAGACATGAAAAAAAAAGCTTGGAGACGATTTTGGTCATTGTTTTAGTCTAATTCCAAACTTGATATTTCTGCCTGCCCGCTCTCCCCGAGTAGGCACAGCAGTTTCTTATAAGCACTCCTGTTAAACAGAGAGGAAGCAACATTAGTTGGCCCATTAAAGTGGACACGACAATGTGTGTTTCACATGCTTGTTCACCTTAAGGTGGTGTTCTTGCCGAGTCCTCTCTTGTGTTCCAAGTTTCTCAGACTGAGAGACAGGGTAGGAATGAGAGCTTGAACAGCGGGGGGATCTAAAACAGCCACTGTCTCTAAAACGCTGTAAACCAGCCTGTCATAGACTCTCTCATTCTCCTCCACAAATGACCTTGGAGCATAAAAAAACAGTGCAATCAAGACATGAGACTGCAAAGCACTATTCAGTCAAAGTTTTGGCGGTGGTGTGTACCGCAACACTGTTAAGCATTACCTTAAGACGGTGATCATGTGCAGGCGAGCTCCCTCTGCAGACACCGCTGCACAGCGCTCCACCACAAGTTGGACTGCATCCGTGCTCGTCTTCTTGACTGGACAAAAATATCGTAGAGGGGACTATTCAGAAAACCTCAAAGAAAATCTTTTTCCTGAAATAAGTCTCCATTTAAATGAGGGCATTTTGCTAGGAACATACTACGATATAGTGTGATATATTCTGTAGTTTAATTGGTTTTAAATCTTTAAAAAAAGAACTAAATGTATGATGCTTCCCAAAGAGGGGTACATGTACCAAATGCCGTAGGGGGGACGTAAATAAATATTAAAAACAGTGTGACTGCATTAACGCTCAACACTGAGTTACGCATGGCGCCTGAACGCTTCTGTACTTTATGTGTAACATTAGTTGCATCGTTTTACTGATTATTCCTTGTTTGCAGACCACAGGAAACACAGCTAAAGAGCATAAAGATCACAGGTCATTAGAGGTGTCAGAAGACCTTGTGTCACAGGATCTGGCAAGAATAAATCGGGACAAGATTTTTTGTTGTTCAGAAAAAAGATGTCTCGTAGGCACTAGGCCTGGGACGATAATAAATAAATGAATTAATCACACAATAAATTTAAATGGTCTTGATAATTTTGCCGGCCTCAATACATTGCCATGTGCATGCGTGTCTGTTTTGCCTCCAAACAGGTACGAAGACGATTCACTTTGTATACTGGTTTCAGCACCTTGGAATGTCTGTTCCATAGAACAATGGCATGAATGGAGTGAGCCCTTTTGTCAGTCATACAGTCTGTCTCAGTGGGTGGAGGCGGGGACGGTAGTATACACACATAATGCACAAGAGTGTAATGTAATAGAAATCAAATTAGTAGTTGCAATACATTGTCATATAGTTTTTAATTGTACTTTTCTTAAAAGTAATGTTAAAATGTTCTCTCGTCTCGTTCAGAGTGTCTCGTGACACCCCTACAGCTCACCGCAGTTTGTGACCACTTGTTATGAATGATATTTTTCTAAACAGCTACTACAGCACATACAAACCAGTGAATTTTACCCCTGCCTGGCACATGTCCTGGTGTATATGCGTACATTGTTGGTAAAAATGGTAAATCTGCAAAGATTTCCTTTTCCAAAAAAATATCAGATAATCATATCAAACAAAGATGTTTTATGTGTGCTTATTGTGGTTTATATTTTTCAAGTGTAGGTGTAGGGGGGCACGTGACTTCAGGTCAAATGTCTGCAAGGATATGGGACACTGAAAAGTTTGGGAACCACTGCATTGGAGGATCCTAACCCCCAAAGATTGGAAGAGTGTACAAACTAGCCTCTAAAAATGAATTATTCTAAGGGACTCTGTGTCCAGAAAACACTGGAGCCACACAGCTGCATACTAGATAATACAAGCAGTCGCCAACTCCTAAAACATAAGTGATCATGACCTTACCCTGTGGCTCATTGAAAAGCATCAGGCAGTGCAGTAAAGAGGGGAGTGGCAGAGTGAGTAGGGTGGGGTCCGAGTCCCTGTTACGCCTCAGAAGTTCCAACAGGAACAACAGGACTGACGCTAGACGAGGTGGAGGGGAATGACCTTTGAACTGAAGGAAGTTCTCACTGAGAGAAGAAAGAAAAATAGAAACATTAAATAGTTGGTGTAAGATTACAGATATGAGTCTTGAGAAATGGTCTAGTGGTCTACCCATTGAAAATGAAGCCTGATTTAATCGCAGCTTTGGAAATTTACCAGATCACCTCCAGGATGGTCCTCCTCAGGGAGGCTCCAGGGATGGTTGGGCTCACCTCACATGCACCAAGAAGCACTGGATGATTAGCAATGGTGCCAAAAGAAGGTGAGGCAGGAAGGAAATGGTCAAGATATCTGCGGATGATGGAGCGTAGCTGCTGTTTTAGGTACGCTCCTTGCGACTGGGACACACTGGATGCCACTGACAGGCCCTACAGGGGTTAATAGCGGCATGATGTTGACTGCTGAAACAAATATCTTAAATAGTAATTTAACATTGTCGTGTTTCCTGACACTCCCAGGCAGGACATTTGTATGCAAGTACAGTATGTACAGTATAAGTCTTGCGTAAGGCGAGGTCACACTTAGACTTTTGTACATGACTGTATGTTTGTGTGTGTGCATGTGTTTCACATTGGACCTAACCTGTAAATATAACGGTAGGCTGTCCCTGAGAGCTTTGTCCTGCTGAGTGAGGTTGTGGGGGAGCAACAAGCGATCTACAATGCGGAACAGCAACTGCTGCGCTTTGGATGTGACCAGCAGGGGGCTCCAGTGCTTCACGATGCAACCTGACTCAGAGAGATGTCCCAACATAAGTAAGAAGAGAAAGGTATACAACTCCAAGAGCACGATACACACACATTTTCTGAATTGTGGCTCTTACCAACAGCCCAATAGGCCAGCTGAATTCCGTTGGGACTCTTGCTGACCAAAGAAGGTTTAATATGTTTAAGGATGTCTCCCATGTAGTCCAGAGCTCTAGTCACCATGGCTGAACGCTCAGACAAAACCTGCAGTCTGCTGTACACAATGCCTACAGCCTGACACAAGAAAGAAGCAGATAAGAGAGAGAAAAGTTTGGAAACATTTGCATGTAGGTGCTGTTCTACCAGTAAATGGGAGGGGTATGCCCAAAACACAGCTCTCACTCACACACACACACACACACACACACACACACACACACACACACACACACACACACACACACACACACACACACACACACACACACACACACACACACACACACACACACACACACACACACACACACACAGGGCAGATATTTTGAATAGTTTGCTGTATTTGCATGGGACTCACAGAAGGAGTTAAATCCAAAAATGACATACCCTATAATCTTCAAGAACACACAAGGACGCATGCATGTTGCTATGGCAACAGCACATCTGTCACCTGTGCATGTGCGTTACCTTTACAAACATCTCCAGGGCTGATGTAGGCTCCGTCCTGGTGCCTGAGGGAAGGAGGTTGGCCCTCTGCAGGAGACTTTCCACCTCAGGAAGCATCAGTACCAGTCGGGTCAGCTCACACAGTTGCTCCTCCAAAGCCCGGTCTAAGAGGTAACCCAGACACAAAATACAGTGTTTTAAACATTAACTTTAATCTCTACTGTAAATTGTAATATAGGTAATAGTATAACAATAAATAGGATACAGTTTGAGTGCACGACCTTGATTTAATTTTTTTATTCATTTGTTACACATTGCCTAGAAAAGTATGAGAATCGTCTGTGTAAAACCTGGACCGTATACAGTACACAAATTCCACATAACCATCCATCCATCTTCTATACCATTTATCCTCACTAGGGTCACGGGGGTATGCTGGAGCCTATCACAGCTGACTTTGGGCGAGTGGTGGGGTGCACCCTGGACTGGTCGCCAGCCAATCGCAGGGCACATATAGAAAATCATTCACACTCACATTCATACCTATGGAAAATATAGAGTCTCCAATTAACCTAACATGCATGTTTTGGAATGTGGGAGGAAACCGGAGTACCCAGAGAAAACCCACGCACGCACGGGGAGAACATGCAAACTCCACACAGAGATGCCCAACGGAGATCGAACCCAGGTCTTCCCGATCTTCTGACTGTGTGGTCAGCATGCCACAGAAGTTCCACATAACAGTAGCACAATATTCAGCTATTTTCTATAACACTTATCCTGGTAACTGTTGCTGCAAGATGGAGTCTATTCCAGCTACTACACCCTTGACCTTGACCGTAAGTCAATCACAGGGCAACTGTGAATGTGAGTGCTCATATTAGAATGATAGAATGATACCAGATCAAACTTCCTTTGTCATTGGTGATGTTATGTGCATTGGTGTCACCTGTTCTGCTTTCAGATCCTTCAAGGCACTTGTAAAGGTGCTGCTGGAGAACACATCGGAACCAGGCCCTCACTGACAGACATTGCGCAGAAGCTGACACAGTGCCAGCAGGTTCGCCGCTAAGCGAGGACACCAGCTCTCTGAAGAAGAAACAGACAGTCTAAGCAAGAATTTTAAAATTAATTAATTGCAGAGTGCTTAGTATAGGTCTTTAAGTTATTTTTTTTACAGACAGACTATCATTATTATCTGACAGACCAGGAGGAAGACAATGAGAAAGCTTTGTAAGAAAGCTATGTAGTGGCAGACGTACCTGTTTTGAAGTAGATGTGGAAGGTAGCGTGTGACAAGAAGTGGATGAACCATGTCATCCCAGCCAAAGCATTGCAAGATGGAATGAACTGGATTAGGCTGAAGGTCCTGAGGAGCACTGGCGGGCAGCTCAAAGGCCAGAAGTGTGAAGCCTGAGGACATGAAATAATAATTCTGAATAATAAGGGTGTCCGTGTGGTTTGTGCATGCATGATCCACGTGGAATCTTTTCTTTCTGCATACTACCACAGCTAAAAATGCACCTTTCTTATCATTGATTCATTAAAAATTCTTTAATCAATTCACAAGTTATCAAAATATAAGTTTGAACTCCTTTTCCCTGATCTCTCCCTCCCTTTCTTCTTTCAGCCTCCAGTCTCATTTTTTTCATAGTGTGTGATGATGATAATGCTGCTGACCTGCAGCAGCATCTGCCAGTTGCATTGGAGGGGTCTGGGAGAGGCGTAGGTTGCGGAGGAAGGGGAAGAAGTGCGCCCAGAGGGCTGCTGCTACCGCTAGGTGGGGTTCTTTCACCACACTGGTGTTGGTAGTCGTCCAGGTCAAGGTGGGCCCTGGCTGGACACAGCTTTGATGTGCTCGCCTAAAAGAACACAAAAAAATTACTCAAATGCAAAAGCCAAACCTTGTGTGCAAGATTACAGCCAACCACAACTACACCAGCCATTCTAAACCTCATTCCTCTACTGCTGCTCTCTCTGTCACTGCTTCTTAAGTGTTTTGTCTTTCTTCCCTCCTGGGGGATTACTGGGCGCTGTGTGCCCTGTGGTGTGGAGCAGCAGAGAGGAGGATGGGTGATATTATGGGTATAGAAGGGGAGCCTAGTACTGATAGTCTGTACACACAATGTACTTTGGCTCTTCTGGCTCATCCCTGGCCCTAGCCGCAGCCTCGCTAGCAGCTCCACAGTGGCTGGCATTAGCCCAGATAAGCAGCTGAAGGAGCTGTAATCCCATTTAGACTGGAGGTGATCCTCCTGTCCCCCCTCCTCTGCCCAGATGGGGGGGTGTGGAAGCGGGGATCGAGATGTGCTGCAAGAGTAAAAGTGTCGGAACCCCCTTCCTCATACACACACATTATCCTATCCCCATCTGTACACTCACACACACATATTTTGCTTCTTGCCTTCCAGCAAGGTTGCATCTAATCCAGAGAGAGCAGAGACAATCGATTAGACTCTGAATTCATTAGCCTCGTTACTACTGCAGAATGGGCCTTTCACACCCATCAGCTCTCATTGTACAAGACATCGTCAGAGACCCCACTTAATCCTGCTCACTACAAACATACACATAGAAACAATTTTTACATTTATGTCTTTATCCTTCACTGATAATGTTTTTTTCTTCAAGCCTTTAGATTTTGCACTTTGTTCGTCCTTGAATGCACCATAGTTGTGTGCTGTAAGTGGCTACACCGTGTCTCAGATTCCATCTGTTCATCAAACATCTTACATCATCATTCATTAGCGGAGAGTACATAATACATACATTTTGTACTTTAAATGCATTTAATAAGTGTGTCAGGCATATTTGGGGCTTAAAACTGGATCGCATCACAAGTGGACAATGGCAATTGAAGAGAGAAGGGGAGGGTTCTGGAGCTTAATCTAATCTAATAATGACAAGAGTCACCTTTATTGCAAATATTTAGCCAATCAATTGGCCGGCTGTTTGATTGCCACCTTTTTGCTTAATTTTGGGGGATAGGCGATTCCCCAAAAAACAATCTAATCCACCAACTTTACCTAATCTGAAATTCAACCACTGTCCCATTTTGCTCTGTCAGACTGACGGCTAGCATTTGAGCTAAGATTAAAGCTAGCCAGAGCAAAGAGTCATGCAGTGGCCCACTGACCCACACAGTGTTTCTGAGCAGTGAAGAGAGCCAAGCTACTACAAGAAAAATTATGGAGTTCATGGCTTTGAACGTTCAGCCATTTTTGGTCACTGTGCACTTTATTTTTAGTAAGAGGCTCAAATCAGATCTGCAGTGTAACCTGTTGTGCAAGTTTTGTTTATTTTTAAAATGTGAAATATAAGACGGAATAGAACTCACATGATTTAGTATTTTGGACAGCAATTTTCGAAACTTTTCATTTATATTTGAGGGAACGACCTCATGTGTGGTTAAAACAACAAGTTTGTATTGTTTCACGAGTATTGTTCAATGTTTTTCAACAAAATAAGAGTGGAACATTGAAAGTGTATGCTATCAGTTATTTTTTAAAATTAGGTTTTGGCCAAAATCGTAACTGGCAGGTCAGGTTTTTTAAAGATCGGTGGTTTGCCAGAAAATGGTAATCAGTGCACCCCTATATATTGGGGCAAATATTGATCCGAAATCAGAGAACATCAACATCAAGCAAGTAGGAGGGTTTGGAGGAGGTCAAGAATAGACATTTTTATGGCCGAATCAATTCCTTGCGGTTTTTCGTCATTCACTGGTTGTCCTGGAACGTAAGCCCCGTAAAAATATTTACTGTATTATTTTCTCTTTATATCTGATAAGAATGTTTCACTTTGAAACTGCCTTTCACAGTTCAAGACTCAACTTCAGAATATCAGTATCGATACTTTCCTGCCTATTTTTGAAAAATGACCCAACCTATCCAAGTAGAAAGGCTTGGCATCAAGTAAGATGTCATCATGACCTCAAAGGAAAACGCTTCACAGGGAGGCCTTCCTTCTATTAAGCCTAAGAGATTGGAGTTAATTGTTTGTGCCGAAAACAGTTCCAACTGGTTGTGCCACTGCCAGCTCACCTCATCAACCAGTGACACCCCCCACCTTACCAAAACAGAGGGACATGGGAAGGAATAAAACTGAGGAATTAGGCTGGAGACTGGCTTCTTGCCTAAGAACCATGGCAACAGCCATCAACGGTGAAAGCTCAAAACCTCCACTTCCTCAGCCACTGGCACAATAATTATCCTCATGTGCAGAATCCGCATGGCTCTTACAAGGTATAATGATGAGCTGGCTGAATTTGCTGGTCATCATAGTTACAAATTAATTGTGTAACAGAGAAAGAGTTCATCACAAATATACCAAGAATTGCCAAGCAAGCTGAAGAACCACACTTAATTTGCGGTTGTAATAGGGACAGAAAGCATAGTATTCTTTTTTTTTTTTTTTTTTTTGGTAAATGGGTCAGCCCATGCTGACCACATAGGGCCTCTGGGATTTCTGTTCTTCACTCTCACCTTGGTCATTAATGTGCAAATGTGTGCCCTCCCAACCGTGTGATCTGAGATGGAAAGTTAGAGAATTAATGGTGCTAACGAGATACTGTGTTATGGGAGAGTATACCAAGTTTAGTGTTTCACTTTTGGTGTGTCAGCTTGTGTCTGATGGGTGGGACGTATTCGCTCAATAGCCCCGTTTTCACCACAAGAACTTTTCTCATTTACCTGGAATTTTGAAATATCTTGTGTTTCCACCAAAATTACCCAGGTAAAAAAAATTGTCCCCAGAGCCTAAACATTCCCAAAGTGTACTTTGTAGCGAAGTGTCTTTTCAGAATCCCAGGGACTTTTGAGGTGCAGGCTGTGTGCTGAAGAACGCTGATTTGTGTAACACACTTGTACCCTTTCTGTTCACCCACCATGTTTAAGTAAGTGGGTGACTGCAAACTTGTTTATTTCAGTTTTACCAACTTCATGTTGATCATTTGGAAAATACTGCAAAAGAAGAGAAGCTACGAGAAGTAAATGGACGACTCTTTTAAGTGTATTTGCAGTGTATTTAGGTGTATTTGTATTCCTCATTTAGTTTGTTACATGCTGTAACAGTCCTAAGCCAAATGCCATTTGTTTAGTTCGCCAACAGAAAGTTAACCTAATGCTAATATTAACTTGTCAACAGGCTGACACTAAAGAGAAAACACACACAGAATTGAATGTGTTTGTGTTGTCGCCGTGAGGGGTGACACTGTGTGCAGACTTGTCCAGAGACTCTTGTTTTATATCTTACTTGCTTTGTAATATACTTTAGTAAAAAAAAAAAAAAAAAAAAAAAAAAGGTCTGACCCAATATCACTTCATTTACGTGGCATCAATGCAAAAAACACTCCCCCATAGATCTTCATGATTTGAATAAAATACCCTGAACTTGAACGAAGGAAATACTAAACACACAGAAACCCTGTTCTAAATAAATTAATAGCATCCTTCCTCCAGTTTCACCTCTTGCTGCTGCATCTCATCTGTGACTCTCACCTTCACCTGAGAACCTGTAACTAAAGCCTGTGTCCTACAGGTGAACCTGCCGTGGCCAGCCTCTCAACATACCGTCAGCTTTGCTGCTGTTCCCATGACCATGAGAGGGCCACGAGAGTCCCACGAGCCTGTAACACTATTCTGGACTAAATAGGTGTCTGGCCTCCTGAGACCAACAGAGGCCTGTATCGAGGTGCATGTGTTAACTATGTCAGAGAGAATATCTTCAAGTGAAAAACAAACATAAGAGAAGTAGAGATACACTAGCACTATCAGATGATGACTCTTACCTGAGCTGGGCAAGAACTGTCTGAAGAAAGCCAAGTACAGAGTTCAGTTCAGACTGGCGGCAGGCTGGCAGCAACCACACAAAGCCTTCGTTGAGAAGTTTTTCTTCCGATAGTTTGAGACTGTTGCTCGTTTCGAACACTTCCGCTACCCCCTCCAAGTATGATCCTAGGGGCCCCCAGAGTGCAAGTTTACGAGACATCTCTGTAGTTTTATTGTAGAACTCCTTAGCTGTCTCACTGAAGGATGAAGCCAGCCCGGTCGCCAGTGGGCCTACATCCAAGCCCCTCTCCTGGAACAAACATTACATCTTGGACACATTACTTTAAAAATGTCATCACTAGACCATGCTTCAAAATGTTATTGCTTTATGCACAGTATTTACACACACACACACATCCGTATACTGTAAATACATATACAGTATATTCATGTATATACAGTACATATAGACAACAAGTCAAAGGTTTGGACACATTTCCTCATGCCATTGAATGAGAAAGTGCCTCCAAACTTTTGACTGCTAGTGTATATGTGTGGGTGGGTGTATGTCCAGATTGTATATAGTAGCTACACTCATTTGTTTCATGTTTACCAAATGTACCTGAAACAACAACACCAGTGCCAGTTGTCCCCTCCACACCAGCGTGCGGTGTCTTGGTGGGCAGTCAGATGGCAAGTGGCCCAGCAGCTCACACATTTTACTGGCAACGTCCTCCAGCTCAACCTTCTCAGCGACCACCAGAAAGAGTAGCAGGAAGTTCATGAGGCCTGCCTCCGACAGTTCCTGCATCTTCTTTGAGGAGAACTTAGAGAAAATCCTGAAATAAAAATAGACAACAATATTAGTCATCAGCTATAACAGCCAACAATACAGCCCTGATGTTTTACACTATGGCTGAATACAAAAACATGGTTGAAGTGCTTTTTTTTTTTAACTGCGTTTGATATATGTGTGTGCGTATGTGTGTGTGTGCGTGTGGGCAAAATAAAGTGGGAGAGGGAATAAGAATAGAGAACCACACAGCATGCTGCTAGATACCAGGGGTACTGTGGAGAAATGCCTTTAAAGATCATGTTAAATGTCAGAGACACTCAGATACACAGCAGTAGGTGCTTAGTCCCTCTCTATAGCCAAACCAATTTACTGCAACACCAGAGCAGGATCAATATAAAAACACACAAACACACACACATATGCTTCGCATTTTGCTCACCTGGTAAGAAAAAAAGCAGAAGGCTAGCTAAAGCCCTGCTTCCCCCTCCTAAACCCACTGACAAACAGATGCAGCCTACTCAGGTGAGTAGAGAAGCTGCTTGGGTCAAAACACCAACAGTGAGCAATCACAAGACAAACTAGTGTAGGAAGTATAATGGACATACAGCAAATGGGCAGGCGAGGATATTACGAGAAAAGGCATTCAGACAAAAAATTGCAACATTAAAATAAGATCATTTGGACCTACTAAAGAATGTAAAAGTAAAACGGAAAAGTGGTTCCCATTCATTCTTCATTTGTGGTGGCCCACCCCAAATACATTTGGACCACCACAGATAAGATCAACATGGCTCAAGTCTGTCACATTGGTATGGCCATGGATGGGCCCCCTGAGGGATGAGGGGGTATAGCGATAATGGGAATGGAAGGGAATTGGGATCTGGACTTGTTCCAATCCAGTCTATCTCTTGCCTCCCACCCACATTCGCCAGCCCCCACCATACAAGCTCCCAAGCTTTCTGTGTTGGAAAGTACAGCAGCTTCATTAAGGCGAATTAACCACCACGCTCGTTAGTTAATTAGCCCCCATGTCTGCGATGCTACTGAGCACATACCAGACAGAGGGAAGTCATTAGGCGGACTTATCTCTGGATACCTCACTTTGGCACTCAGGCCGGCTGGGTGCCAAATCAAGAAATCATCAGCAACTCAATTGTGACGTGTTTGTGATCTTTTTTCTTACACAGGCATGACCACCATCTAAAACAACTTCTTTGAAACCACGCCACCACTCTAGAAAAAGCAGGGACAGATTATGCACGTTCTCTCTATGCTGAGGAGCAGGTGGTTGACTCCTGATGAAGCACCTCCTCCACTGGAGGCCCAAGTAAATATCACGATTCACTGGAAGACTGGCACATGCATCTTCAGTCACTTCAATGTTAGTGACATCTATTTGTTGTTAATGTCAATTGTCAAACTTCTATCTTTACCTTCCTTTAATCTGTCTCTGTGGGACTCCACCCACTCTGTCCTGGGACAGGCACAGGGCCAGCACTCGAAGGAAGATATGGAAGGAGTTAGCCGAGCAGTACAACTGGGTGTGGCCTAGAGAGCGGAGGGGACATTGCGCACAGCATTTGTGCGACTGCTCCAGCAGAGACAGCGGAGTCTTGCACAAAGTGCCCAAGCCGCTCAAGCCAAGCCAAGGCACAGTGAATGAGGCACCCTAAATTGGAGCAACACAACACAATGTAAATATACAGTACAGCGCTTATGAAATTACAGTGTTTTAATGTCACGTAAATTGAATCTCTGTGAGATTAAAAAAAAAGATAGATATAACTGCTAATCCACATTTCCACGTTTATCTACGACTATTATACAGTGTTTTAAAGTGAAATAAAGATATAGGCAACTGTTAACTCCCATGCCCATCACAGCATCCCCCTTCACTTCATACTTCCATGCAGAATTTACAGGGACTAATTCTACATTAAAATAATTTTAAAAAATGTTCCAAGTAATGTATTTAGTATTTTATATCTTGGACGTTTTGAAAGCAGCTAAACTGTCACATAAAATGTAGTTTAGTCCCTTTTATTAAGTCTAGTAATGTGATGCATGTTTTGATTATTTCTTATTTTGTTTGTAGTCAACTTTAGTCAGTTTAGTAGGCTTCTGCTTGTTTGTGTTGAATGATATTTTGGGTATTATAAGAATTTATGTTAATGTACTGTATATAGCCTGTGTATATCAATGCTCTTATTTCATATATCGGCGGATATATACTGTAGGTTATCTGCCAATATATCGGATATCGGCTATAGCTAAGTGGAGGAGAGTTATGATGCTGATTTTAAGATAATGGTTATCATTGACGCAGAGCCAACAATTATCCAGCAGCTAAGAAATATGGTTACCAAAATATGCTAAATGAAATATGTCTACGTTCCTACCCTCACCTGTGGTAATGAGCTTTGGGTAGTGACTAAAAGAACAAGATTGCTGGTACAAGTGGCCGAAATGAGTTTTCTCCGTAGGGTGGCTGGGCTCTCCCTTAGAGATAAGGTGAGAAGCACTGTCATCTCTGAGAAGCTCAGAGTAGAACCGCTGCTCATCTGCATTGAGAGGAGCCAGATGAGGTGGCTTGGGCATCTGGTCAGGATGCCTCCCGGACACCTCCCTGGGGAGGAGTTCAGGGCACGTCCGACCAGTAGGAGGCCTCAGGGAAGAACCAGGACACGTTGGAAAGACTATGTCTCCCAACTGGCCTTAGAACGCCTCGGGATCCGCTGAGAGGAGCTGGACGAAGTAGCTGGGGAGAGTAGCTGCCCCTGACACCTGACCTCGGATAAGTGGAAGAAGATGGATGGATGATACTGAAAACTTGACACCAAAAATATTCATGTTGCGTTTTTTTCCGCACTTGAAAAAGAGGGGTCATTTATATTTGGGTAAGTACAGTATTTCAGTACTATTATTAAAAGCCAATTACGCATACAAACATCCCACCCCAATAAGCACCTTACTCCTGGCACTCTCTGCAGTTGTGTAAATAAATGTCGCAGCCACTATATGAGGAAAGAGTACCACTTAATATTACTATTGATTACAATACTAACTGAATTCAGTATTTGACCTCACCAGGTTTTTGCTGAAGAAGTCCCAGAGGGTGGAGACGGCCCTGGTACTAGGTTTCCATAGCAGACACAGAGAGAGACAGCAATGGACATGCATCCTGATCTGCTCCTCAACAAGACCTCCCTGTTATTACACATACAGACACATGCAGACCAATGTAATCACTATAAACTTACGAAGACATGTTTTCAATATATTTCAAATGTTTAAATATGAATGCTGACCTGGGGCTTACAAGTAGTAAATTTAAGCAGCTCTTCCGCAAATGTCCAATTGTCGTCTATAGATTTCTGAAAATGTAGATTAAATAAGATGACATAATACAGTAGGTCGCTGAATTCCCCATTACCTTCCATGTATTAGTTATAAAAAATAAAAAAATATATATTATTACTGTTTGAATATGGACAACATGTTACTAAAATGATGTGATTTCAAATATGTACACTCACCTCTGCAAGTACAATCCAATGTTTAGCCACATGAAAGGTGCAAAATATTAACAAGAATCAGTATGTTCTTGCTCACAGGCACAGGTTTACATTAGGTGTACACCTGTGCCTGTGAGCAAGGCACATAACCACCAAAATAATGCAAATAAAATACTAATGTGCAGTTTGAACCTGTTGCAATTGTGCAGGTGTACCTACTGTAATAAAGTGGTTGATGCCAATATATAACACAGGTATATCAAGGCCATTTTTCTATCTTACATATTATAACATTGTAGTGTCTTGCTTCTTACCTCATCCTGGATTATGCCATTATGACTGTACTGCCCCAACATTGCTAAATGAGTGATCAGCCACCATGTGAATCCTAAAGGGTCCTTGCAATGAGCAGGGAGGCCACGGAATTGCTCAGCTGCTGGTGTCCCTGACACAAGAGGCTTCAACAGTGAGTTCATGTAGCTCCAGAAAGACTACAGGAATAAGATTTACAAGTTGATGAATTTGGTTGGGGAAAACTGAAGATATTATTTGCATAAATATCTGCACCACCTGTGAGTGGAGCCTTTTGTTCCTATATTCCAATAGGTGAATGACCAGGATCCACAGCTCTTTGGTGCAGGAGCAAAGGTAATGATGGCTGCTCAGAACCTCTGTAGGCCTCACCTTCAAGAAAACAACCAGATTTATTTTAATCTATTACAGTACACTTTCTGTGTATTTTAGTTACATTTTAACAATCCACACAAACTAAAAATACTAAGATGCAAAAAAAAAAAAAAAAACAAACTAAGATGTTTGCCACCCACCTTGCTGTATTTGCCCATGGCCAGACCAGTGAGGTCACAGAGGAGGCTGCACAAGTGCTCCTCAAACAGACTTGTATCAGTCAAATTCTCTCCGGTCAGATTCACAAACTGATGTGCATACACCACCTGGCCTGGGTAGATGAGCAGGTAAGATGGTAATTGGGACTCATTACTGTTAAAGGTCAGCAAATAATAGCCTTTCAGCTAGCTACAGTACTTATCACACACCAGTTAAAGCTGGTGTTTCGCACAGAACTGCAATCTATCTGTGGTGGTGGATTGTAGGAAAGTAGCAAAGTAGATGATGCCATCATCTACTTTGCATAACTGGCCATGACGCACGTGCAAGCAGAGTTACAATGTGATCTACTGTACGGAGTTGGAACGACAAGCTCCATTCACGGACAGTCCCACTATAATGTGTTTAAGAGCAAGGGTGAAGAGGTAGCTATTTGTGGCAGTCCAAATTCATTTGTGGCGGACAATTTAATGTATTTAAAACAATGTAAATCACTTTGAAGAGAGAAAATAATTGATAAAGTATTGTTCCTATATCAGTTTGTTTGATTATTTTTCATTTAAACATTGTCCCATAATATATTTCAATGTACGACAAAAACAATTACTTAATTTCTACATCTTTTATTGAGCCGGTATATGATACTCTATTTCAAGTATGCAAACATACCGTTCATCTTCTGACCAAGTAGGTGGAGGATCTCCAAGACTGACCAATGGATGTCAAGATGAAGGTGCAACAGATGCCAAGAGGGAGGAAAAATCTGTGCAGATAATACAGAATACACTCCTGAACAAAACCTTTAGACTGTATGAAAATCAGTAGTTTTTACATTAAAATACAAAAAAGGTTAGAGCTGCAAGCAACGTTCAATGCGCCCTCCCGCAACTCGGGGTTCATGCGAGTCTGCAGGCACATAGGCAGCCTTCAATATTTTGGGGTTGAATATTTCACTTTTTTTTGTCCCATAACCCTCAGGATCTTTTAAGAAATGTAAAATCACTATCTTACTGTCTCCAACCCCAGCAGAAATAGCACATTGCAAGAGGCCTTGCTTGTGTAGTTCAACAACCCTGCCATGTTCAAAGACAGGAGGTCATGATAGTGTGAATGTCCGACAGAAAATGATGTGAAAGCCAGATGTAGTCTTTTTAAGGATGCAGAATTTTTGATCAGCTGATGAAGAGGGTGTTTGAATTTTCAAAAAATCTTTTTTTGGCTCTTGTTATGGTTTGTTCTTACTGCATTTTGATGTTCCATTTACAATCTGCAAAATGCAAATACTTGTAATTTGTCACCCGGTCTTAAGATTTTATTTAACAGGAATGATTCATAGACATATTTTGTTGTGTTTAAGTCCCTGTAACACATGATTTCCATTATTTAAACCATGTGGGTTTAGGTGTACGGCAACCATTAAAGTAATTAAAAACCACATGTCCAACCTTTCCTGGATTCTGTATTGTGAAAGCATTCTGAATGTTAGCGGGGAGGTCTTTAAGTCGTCCAATGAGGAGTGTGATGGCGAATAGCTCCTCCAATAGAACAGATGAGAGCTGACCTTCCAATTTCTCATAAGGGTGGGAAGAATCGGCATCCAGACTGCAAGAAACCCTAAGGTACCTGAAGAAATACATTAAAATATATATATTTTTTATAGATTACACAGAAACCCATCAGTTACCTTATTCAGACATTTAAGTGTCATGGCCAGGATAGTGTAACATAAAAATTACCTGTGCAGAAAGACTTTGACATACTGAAGAAATGAAACACACTGTTGTCTAAGCTCTGATGCTTCATTGTGGAGGTTGCCTTTTTGACCTAAAACACACAAGGAAAAACTTTGAGTATTTTGCAATCAGTCCTATAGCCAATAAGTTAACCTCAGTCAGCATGAAAACAAATTTACCGCCACTGAATTCATTCCTGTGACTTAGTGCGAGTTACAGATCACAACTGTAGGGGGAGGCTGGGGAAAAATTATTTTAAAAAACATAACTGACCTCAGTGTATGAAAAATGGGCTCTGATCCAACCAGTTATTAAGCAACAGATGTAAAAGGGTCTACAGCAGTGCAACATGTGATTACATTTTGGAAGACAGTCAGTATCTACTGTAGATACACACATTCGTTTTCTTGGCAAAGGTACAGTATGTATTCCTTGAGTGCCTTGTAGTTACAAAAAATTTGCTTGAGTTACATAATACATTTTCTATGCAGACGGTCTTTTGCATATAACCCATTGCCCTTTGAAAGTAAGTTTCACTTTTTCTTCTATGTGCCAATACTTGCATGTTGAAAGTCATTTAATAATACGAGGTTGTTTAAGTCAAAACACAGATAAATATAACTGTATTCTGTTTTTGTCTGACATTCAGGAATGTGCTCTTTATGTCTATAAATAATATCTATTTTCAGAAAATATTAATCTCATATTGGCTAATTAGTTGGCCTGGAGATATACAGTACTGTAAATTAGGGGTGTCACGAGACACCCAGCTCACGAGACGAGACAACACACGAAACTGGTTCCGTCAGAGTGAGACGAGGCGCGATTTACACAGTACAATGAAAAAATATATCACTGGACAAACATTTTTATTTAACCGAGTCACAGAGCCATGCAGGGGGGGTTTGAAATGTTTATTGTCCCACAAACTGACACTAAACAGTATTATTGTCAAACATTTTTTAGACCAAATAAACCATTAATGTGATGATAATATATAATAATAATATATCATAATATGCAATATGTCCTTTAATACGTCCTCTTTCGCTGTTGTAAAGTTGTGGAATTGCCGTTTGTGACATGTATTTTTCACAGGCAATTTGTACCGTCTGTCAAACGTTTGCAGCATTTCTCAAAATGCTGGCTTTCAACTTTATTAAAGAGCAGCATTTCTTTTGCGATGTGGCAAACTACACTTTCTGTGAATGCACATCATTTTGCGCCGTCCCGTTTGTATTTCCTTTGTCGACCGAACGTCTCAGTGAGTGTTGGCTGTCAGAGCAAAGGCTCTGCATCTCGATGTGTAGTTTTTTTGTTTTTTTTCTAGATGGGAAAACTGGGTCAGGTGGATATGTCTGAGGTTGGCAAGTTCTTTTTGTTGCCATCACTTTTGAACAAATTCAGCATACTGGCTCGTCCGTGTTGATGGGCTCACCTTGCTCATTCGATTTGAAGCCAAAATATTCCCATATGAGGGCTGTGGCTGTGGCACAAGCATCTTTTCCCCTCCCAATTACTACTACGTTACGTTCCATTTCTCCTCACGAGGCTACACTCTTCTGCTGTGTGTATGCTAGGTGCTCCGCCTCCCCCCACAGTGACAAAGCAACTGTATGACTGACAAGAGGGTTCATGCTGTTGTTACATGGAAGGCCATTATTCAATTAAGCATCTAGATAGTGAACCAATACACAGAGTGAACCCTCTTCCTGTTTGTTTGAAGGCGAGAGATGAGTAAAATAAACACACTTGCACATGGCAATGTATGGAGCAGGGAAAAAAAATCAAGTTAATTCTTATTTATCATGTTATTCATGTATTTATTATTCCAAGACAGCTTTCTTCTGAAAGAGAAATCTCGTCATGTTTTCATCTCGTGACACCCCTACTGTACATAAATTCATGCTTACCAAAGTCATGTGAGCTGCACTGTGCCAATGTCTCAAGCCTGCATATCTTCTGTCTGAAATACAACAAAAAACTGCAAATGAAACCATTATGAACATATTAAAGTACATTACAAGTTATATCTTTATGAGGTATCACTTAAAAAAAGAAAAACAATCATTTAAGTGTGTTCCTTTGAAAAGCAACCGCAATTTCTGCCTCCTTTTACCTGAGCAGGCCAAAGAGCAGCTTTGTAGTTTCAACCAATGCCGTCTCTGTAACCCATGTAAAACCAAAGAGCTCCACTGTGTCACCTTCATAGTCGGCAGGGGCTGGATCGAGACTCAGCAACAGCCTACATAGTGGATCCATAACAAATAATTGTGTATTTCATTTATTTTTCTTTTGTACATACAGTAGGTGAGTTAAATATGGTAGCTGACAGGGACAAACGCACAGCAACATCTGAATGCTCTAAACACAGAAACGACACGAAACAAAAAACACACATGAAACAGGTTCAAGGAGAAAATGCTGCAAATTAAAAATACTGCAATTACATTAACGCTGAAGGACGCTGCAAATGGCAAAAACAATTGCATGAGGGAAATGCTGTAAGTCCATGACAGAAAATGGAAGTTTGCAGGCTACCAAAGCAGAAGGACCTGAGGGATGTCCATGTCTTAAAAGACTGAGCAGGATGCCCAGAGGAAGTTGGCTGACTTTTGAAGAAATTCTTCACTACGGCTTTGTTAAACACTTGGTCATAATATTTTACAGTATCATAGAGAAACCAATTGACGTAGCTAATTACAATGGGACCAGTGAGACCTGTGTTTTCCTGCAGCACTTGCTTTATGGTGTTTGTGTGTGTTTGTTTTCAATATTTTCTGTTTTTGGAGACGTTGCAGTGTGTTGGCCCCTTTTGGCCACCCTAGTTAAAACCTTACATGATGACATGTATTATTATTTTTTTACCTTTTCAAAGAACCTCTAGCAGTGTACCCCTCACTTGAGAGTGCTCCAGTCGGATCCTCCTTTGGTTCAGAGCAGTAGAACCAGGGTGGTTTGGCTGAGGTTAGTTCACACAGACTGTTTGTAGGAGAAACTGGAGGGGTGAGTGATTGGCTGAAGTCGTCTGCCATGTTGTTCCACACTTTTACCTTTAATATCAAAAGGACTACAATGAGCAACATACAAATAGAACAAAAGGTAGCAGTAAAATAAGTTAAAATAAACAGCCAATGAACAACACTTATCAACTTAAACTTAGAGTTAATTTTTCTAAGGTTAGCGTACCTTTACTGTGAGGTGTCCTTTAATGGGCCCCGATCAGGTTTGTCGACAGAAAACTGAGTTCAAACATGTATACCAAATAGGCCGGATAGATCAAATGGATCTAATCAATAACAAATACTTTACTTAGTGTAAGTAATATCCCGTACATTTGTTGCAAAGTACAGAACTGTCACAATTGCCATCACGGCATTGTTTAGGTTCCGGGACTCTCCCGCGTATTCGTACTGCGCATGCGCGCAGCCAATTTTGAGCTCATTGATTGGTTCGAAGTTTCACAGTAGGCGCGGCTTCATGAGTTAGTGAAAATGGGAAGAGGTCTCACTCCTCCTGTTTTACGGAGTCCAACTCCGGACAACTCGGGACCGTGGATTGTGATTTAAGTTTTTCAGCATTGCTTTCATGCCATGTATTTGCTAGCTTAGTAAACAGGTCATGAACATATGCTTTGATACTTATTTCGAATATTGCTAGACATAATTTTCATATTATATAAATCGAATTGAATTACACTAACCACACAGAGAAAATTTATTTGTTTAATTGTTTAATTTGGGTTAAAATTACACAAATACTTTTTAACATTATGAGACATACTGAGAATGTACATGCTAGATAATGGGAAGTAACCCCAGTAAGTTGTCTTACAATGCAATGACACAGAAAGTGAAAGACAGACAGAAAAGACAAAACGAGTTTATTCTATTTGCATATGCGCAAAAATATGTTGAGGAAATTATAGGTTGCGTGGAGAATGATTTGACCTAATCAGCTATCAGCGATACAACTGGGAGATTCTTAACAATCAATGAAAACCCCTTGATCCCTTAATGTATTGTACTTGTTTTGTGTGGGAAGCACATAATGTTTGCTTTCCAGAGAATATCATGTTTAACTGTTATTCATTTCTCCCATGTTGGGACCAACAAAATATGAATGATCACTACTTGACGTTGCATACGCAGGCACCATGGCGCTGTGGCACAATTCAGCTTTTAGCATTGTTAATGCACAAAATGTATGAAATTGGCCCCCGGCATCCCTACATTTTTCTGTATGCACCTGGTCTACTGTTTGACTTGCCTGACTTCAGTTGCAGATAACGTGGGTTCAGTCCCCGCTCAGTGACGGGGTGAATAGAAGTGTAAATATTGTGCTTTGTGATTGGCGGGTGACCAGTCCAGGATGTACTCCGCCTTTGCCCAAAGGCAGCTGGGATAGGCTCCAGCTCCCTGCGACACTGAACAGGATAAGCAGTAGACAATAGATGCATGGATGGATGTCTTACAATGTGCTTTTGTAAGCATATTGAAACTGCATGGGTGAGATGAGATTAAATTGGTGGGCAGAAAAATCCCAACAATGAACTGCTAGCGAAGAACGTTAGGTTTACGTTATCTGATCCTTTAGTTTGTCAGTGACTCTGTAACGATCAATTGTCCATAAATGGGCAGTTGACAGCCACTGGACTTTACTGAAAATGCCTTGTTCAAGGGCAATTCAACTTTGTTGATAAATGGCACCATCTCTTATAGTCAGAGCAGTGTTGCACTTTGCAACCTTTTCTGTGTTCTTGTACCCCTATTCAAACAAAAGTAATATCATTGAAAGGACACTAACTCTGAGCAGAAAATATTTGAAACTACTGACCAAAAAAATGTTTTATAGCACCCTGTGAAATGGGTTTTTTTTTTTACTATTTACATAAACACTATTTACATAATCCTAGTATTTGTTTGACCGCAAACGGCTTTTCTTTATGTTTAACAGCAATAATCTTCAGAAACAATGTTTTCATATAACTGGTCGTTTGACCTCTAAAAATCCTTACGATCCAATTTTACCATTAACTTCATCTCTTTAAGCAGAATAGTCGGAGTCCAGTAATGACTTTGCATAATGAGTCACTTTTTCCCCCTTTTTTTCATTGGGTCTGCTTTCTAAAAGATCTTTGTATTGTACAGGCGAGAGTGGTAGTCCCTTTTATCTCCAGAAAAAAACCCTTGTGGCTACAGTTTGATCAATTAAACTCCTGAAAGCACCCCCGCCCCTCATCCTGCTGCCTGAGAGGAATATAAAGTTATCAGTCTTCCCAAGTGATATGAGGATAGAAATAAGTAGTTTGTCTATAAAAATGTCCAGGTATTTTATCAGTGTCCCAGTAGACCCAGAGGCCCTAGCACTATTCAATGTACCCTCCTGTTTTTTCTCCCTCCATTCTCTCCTTGTCTACTTTGTCTCTGCCCATGGTCTGCTCCTCTCTGGGTGGGTGTACGCTGCTGGGCCTGCACCTCAGTGGAATTGGCTGGGACTCAAGCCCTGAGTTAGGTAATCAATTTCAATCAGAGGCTTGAGAGATTGGAGCTGAAAGGTGCTGTAGACTTTAAACATCTGTCAGCCGATCTAAAACAATTCAGGGGGTGTGCACCTGGTTTTGGCTTTAAGTGGAAGAACCAGAATATACTGTATATACTGTACCTATTTTTGTCTGTTAACCTAATGCACTATGGGAGTCTGCAACGTCAGAGAAGTGACAACAGAGAGAGGCAAGGTAAAGAACTTTACGAGGCCAGTTGTGCTTTATGAGTGGAGTAAGTCCACACAGTGAGAGAATTACTGTAGCTGCTCTCAGAAGCATTTGCATCAAGGCCAGGAGATTAAACATGTGGGTTGGGAACCGGAGAGGATGTGTTGTCTCGCTTGGGGCCCTTGATGCCAGAGTTCTAGCTTTCAGCGGACTGGGTGAATGATATCTCCTGGACGTTACACTCTCTGGCTACAGGTGGGTGGTTCTCATGCTGGATGTGGCACCCACTGCGGATTTCATGCAGAAGAAAAGAGGAGGCGGGTGTAGGCAAGTTGTTTTGCAGTTGCCAATGTTCAGTACGGTGTGAAGTGATACTGGATGGACTCGTGGAGTTCATTGTATTGTTTCTGTTATGGTAATATTAAAATTGTAGACTTTTCTCATTAGATATTTATGATTTGAGTCATGAATTGACTCTGAAGAATCAAATGTGAATGTTCATATGCACAGTGGTCCCCGTGCAGGTACATCCCTCTGTGTACGCAGTTTGCATCTTCTCCTTGTGCTTGCTGTGATTCTCCAGGTACTTCAACATCCCACAATTAAACCCCAACCTTTTTGTCCAAAACAATCTCCAACAAACATTATTAGAACTTTTTTTTATTGAAATCATTTCTCAATTTCAGCTATGATTACCTATCTTTTCAGAAAAAAAGAACTGTTTTCTTCAAGACCCAAACAATTATTTATCATCACGGTTTCACTGATAAATCATCACATCCGAGTAATATGTAGAGCATCCTGTCAAACTGCCAAACCTTTGTATCAACTGTATCTGTGTTTAACAGCTGTTATCTTTATACACTGCCGTTTGCATAGAACTTAACTTTAAAAGTAGAACCAACGGTTGTTTTTTTTAAATTTGAAAGATAATGGAATTGACTTTTGATTAATTTATACGTCTTCACAGTGGTTATTTTGTTTTAAACTATCCCTGCACCATATTGTCCTGTTTTATGGGAGTCAATATTTATTGTTGGTCGTGTTGCAGTGTTACCCAATGGCCACAGAGAGGCATCATGGACCAACCGTCATTGCTTCCTTATTGTGGAAGTGGATGGAGCATCCAATCTGCACCATTGTTGACTAGCTAGCACATATTTAAGGTCTATATAATCTATTCTACATACTGGCATTTTGTTTTCACTTGCTATAGATGTTTTCGGAGTTTTTATTTTTAATCCCATTTGCACATGATGTCACAACAATACGGAATGGACAATCATGGAAAGCTGATTGACTTCTTACTTACCTGTCTGCTGAATTTGTTTCCATGTATGACAGTATCACGTCTGATTTGTCCAAATGTGTACTTTGAAGTTTACAGAAGTTGTGTGGGCACTTTCTGTCCGTTTTATTTAAAAGACATACACTCGCAGCTGTGGGTCAGTCACAATTCTGTTGGGAAAATGGATTTTGAAATTAAGCAATGATTATCTGTTAAACGACATTCACTACCAAAAAAACTCAATAAGGATCCTTATAATTAAAAATAATTACCTGGAAAGTTTTTGACAGCAATGAAGGATGGGCACAAACCTACTTAGTGTCGATTTATACTAACTAGTGACATCTCTTTATAGCATTTTTGTAATTAATTCATATTATATTATATTAACCTTGCATGTCCAAACTCTGGCCCAAGACCCATTTCCGGCCTGCCTCGTTATTACCACCAGCCTGCAGTATATTTTGTAAATAACATTTAACATGGCTCACATCAAGATTGTACTTATTTCCAACACTGGGTCGTACTAAACTAACAAGGCAGAAGAACTCAATCAAAGATGAGTAGTGTCACTAGTGAGAAAAAAACAATAATGTATCAAACTCGCTAGGAAAAAAAATCGTCCCTTAAGTCAAGTGGAAGTGTAACTGTTTAATGTGAAATGATGTTATTGCAGTACCGAATGATGACAGCGTTCAAAGACACGATGAAAACAATCAAGTGCGTGTCGCCGGGACCACAAAAACTTAAGCAGACGCTGCCCTTCTAGCTTATCAACAATCGTTTGCTGTGCCAACCATATGCCACAACCACTAGCCAAGTAATGTTATTGCCCTGTTGGTCGAGCCCATGAGTGTAAAGAAATTCTTTTATGCTGCCAAAGAGACACAGCTTCAGTCAATCATGATCACTAATAGTTTAAGTTATAGAGCTTGGCCTTGTCAAGTTTTTCGAATTTTGCATCCAGTTCTTGTTTCTAAAAAACATTTAAGATGTACTGTATGTTGTATTATCATTCCATCTTGGAAAAAGAACCATTCAAATAACATAAAATAGAAATAACAAAAATATAAACACAACATTTAGGTTTTTGCTACCATCTTTCATGAGCTGAAGTCAAAAATCAAAATCTTTTTCCATGTACACAAAAGGACTACAGTCGTACCTCTCCACTTTGTGCTTTGAATTTCGCAGCTTCACTCTATGACGGCCATTCATACCGTTTCATGCTTGAATACGGCCTATTATTAGTTAAAAAAATGCGTAATTAAGCATATGTTTTGTTTTTTTGGCTAAAATGAAGTTTTTTCAAGCATAAAAATGATAAAATGAAGTAAAATACAAATAGAAGGCATTCAAAAGATGCATTCAAAGAAGTTGATGTGTAGGATTCCACTATTCTGGTCACTAGGTGTCAGTAATGTTACTGTAATGTTCAGTGAGACTGTGAAATGCACACCTCTCCAGATGTGCCCGATGCCATTAAATGTGAGCATTTGCCTACTCAAGTCGATTACGACACCACACTTCTGTCGGGTCAAGAACCCGATGAGGACAGCGGGCATGCAGATGAGCTGAGACCCTGAGACTCTTTCGGATAGTTTGTGCAGAAATTTTCCCTTTAAACCGATTGTTGCAGTCGCTTTCTGGGTGGCTAGTCTCGGACGATCTTGGAGGTGAAGATGCTGGATGTGGAGGTCCTGGGCTGGTGTGGTTACACATGGTCTGCAGTTGTGATGCCGCTTGGATGTACTGCCAAATTCTCTGAAACGCTTTTGGAGACGGCTTGTGGTATTGAAATGAACAGTAACACCTCTGGTCGACATTCAAGCAGCCAGCATGCCTACTGCACGTCCCCTCAACACTTGCGACATCTGTGGCATTGTGCTGTGTGATAAAACTGCACATTTTTAAGTGGCCTAAGGCATACCTGTTCAATAATCATCCTGTTTAATCAGCATCTTGAAATGCCACACCTGTGGGGTGGATGACATTGAAAAAGTTTTAGACCTGTAGGTTCAGCTCATGAAAGATGGGAGCAGAAATAAAAATCTTGAGTTTATATTTTTGTTGAGTGTATTTTAGAACACCACTAACCATTTTTTAAAATGTAGAAGTTGAGGGAATCCATAAATCACTTCCAGAATAAAGAAATGAAATAATAAAACCTATTTAGAGCTTTTCAAAGGGGAGTTTTTGCCGACTGTTGATTTTCAAAACGTACATTTAGTAGCTCAAAGGTCAGGTGTGAATCTTTATAGGATCTTTTATGTCATGTTCATTCAAAATATGGTTCATTTAGGGTCAGATATACATTCTTCATGGCAGACCATAAACAACTGTGATTTAGAGTTATTGATACATGATACTGGATGTGGGTGTATATGTTGTCATTATTGACAAATATGTGGGCAGTGTGTGCTGGCTTCGTGTGCGAGGCTGTGTGGAGCTTGGCTCTGGGGAATCAGGATGCAAGCTCATTTTAACCTTGGCCCTGGCACTGTTGCTGCTTCTGCTGCCTGAATCATGAATAAAACATCTCTTTGACCTTTACCAGGAGTGTATTGGACAGTGCATCCCTGTCTCTGTCTTCCTCTCACATTGTCCCTAATGTATGCACACACACATCATCCTCCATCACACCGCGCTCCTTTCACACACAGAACTGAATCCCCCCAGCACATGTAAGGGATATTTTTGTAAACAAACTATACACATTCACATAAACAGTATTTATTCATAGACACTGACACAGTATTGCACCCAAAAATGGCATGCCGTTAGTTTCTCTTCTTTCTTTTGCATTGCATGCGCACATCAAGTGATTTTTATTATAATATTTCTTGTTCTTTTATTAGGCCAATGGCAAATCAGCACAGTACATAAAATACCTGTAAATCAGGTAATTAGGTGTTATTCCACAAACACCTCCAACAACCCCCAGTTCCACAGTCCCTCATGTCCAATCTGCTGGCTTGCCTCTTCTCTAAAAGTGACACTAAACTGCCTTGTGTATACAGCAAGATTGTACATACCACATTAATCGCGACAGTTGCTGAATTGTGATTTATTCACGTAAAACAGTGAAGTGAAAAGAAACTTCTGACAAGCGCACCACCTGCATAGGAGGATTATAATCCAGTGGTGATGCTGAGTGGAATGAGAATCAAATGTTTCCGATCTGGCACAAAACAATATGCGTTCAAAAGAGTAATACATTTGCATCACAAAAATGCCTACTCGAAAAAATCATACCTCACAAATCGCTCTGCGTTATATTTGTCTCCCGCCGTATCCCTGCGCACTGTCGCCTTTCCATTATTGTGTATGTGGCAAAGAGACCGAAATACGACCAGAACTGGATTTAGGAGACCAGGTGGGGGGTGAGTCGCTGCTGATGGGGATGTCATACAAGTTCATGTCAAAAAATCCAAAACTATCCCTTTAACATATTGTTGTTCCCTTTGATTTAGTGTGCATTGCTCTCTCCACCCAGTCACTGTTGTTGTGTCCCTGAGCAAGACACTTGACCCACCTTGCCTCCAGTGTTGCCCAAACTTGTGTATGAATGGGAATGAATGTTTGGTGGTGGTCGGAGAGGCTGTAGGCGCAATGTTTCCGTCAGACTACCCCAGGGCAGCTGTGGCTACAGATGTAAAAGCGCTATATAAAATGTAATCCATGCATTGTTATTATTATTATATTTTTGATGTATTTTACGTATTTCTTGCCTAAATTAAGACTTTTCCAGCATAAAAATGGCTATATGAGCTGACATACAAATATAAGGCATTCAGAAGACACATTCAGACACTGCGAATTATACGTAGTATTTTACACTGGTCACTAGGTGTCAGTAATGTTACTGTAGTGTTCGCTGAGACACACAAATACGGAAGTTTGCATGTTCTCCCCGTGCGTGCGTGGGTTTTCTCCGGGTACTCCGGCTTCCTCCCACATTCCAAAACATTCATGTTAGGTTAATTGGCGACTCTAAAATTGTCCATAGGTATGAATGTGAGTGTGAATGGTTGTTTGTCTATATGTGCCCTGCGATTGGCTGGCGACCAGGGTGTACCCCGCCTCTTGCCCGAAGTCAGCTGAGATAGGCTCCAGCACACCCCCGCGACCCTAATGAGGAGAAGCGGTATAGGAACTGGATGGATGGATGGATGGAATAATAAAAACAAGGGCCACTGTTGCGGCTGTGGCCCACGCAAAGCTGAAACTCAACTCTGAAACCCCAACGTCAGTAGTTATCCCTGGGGGTCAACATGGCCCGTAGGATGTATGGGCTATGGGTCAGATTTTTCTCCATACTCATTGCCACTTCTCCTTCACTCTTGTTCTTTCTGTTTGTTCAGTTCATACCCTTCCAGCTCCAAATCCAGTCTTTTGTCATCATCATGTTTCTGAGATTGCAATTACTTTAAATGATTCGTTAAATTGGCTCAAATCTTACTTGATTTTGTTGAAATTGGTGTATGCATCTGCTGTTGGAATGAATAATTGATCACTTATTCTCAGTTTTAATTGTGCTATTATATCATTTCTCCGTGTAGTATCAGCAGTCGTTACTAATATTGGAAAGTGAATGAGTATCCGGGTCTATGTCATTCTTCAAATGCAGTCCTTCAATTCCAATTCCTTATCCTCTTATCCGGTGTTTTATAATGTTGTTGTTCTCGATCAAGAAAAGCGTAAACACAGCAAATGCAGCGATTCTAGTAAACATAATGTGATTGTAATGGCTGTGTTTTATCATTGATATGGAGCCAAAGATTGTCAGAACAACAATGGCTCTCATCACCAACCGAGGCTGGGATGTATTACGTTTAATAATGGCCACGGCATATAGACGTATTGTGCATCTACCCAATTCCCTCCACAATCCAATGCAAACAAGCTGATATGCTCATGGTGCCCTGCTGGCCACACCCAGATCAGGTCACAACGGTGGTCTGACAGGCTGCAGGCATATAACTTCACGATACAGTTTACGTATGACCCCTCAGAGCTGGAGATGGTTCGGTTCTAATGCTGGATGAACAGGCCCCTCTGAGCAGGCATTTGCATCTGTTATCATCTGCACAGGACCCCCACTATTCCTGATAGACTAAAAGTTTTTTGTGTTGTGTTGGTATACAGATGTTTTAAATGTGAGGTCATATTTCGTATTTGTTGAACGAAATTACTGCTGTTCTTGGGGATGCAGATTGTCGTTTGTCTTGTGCACAATAGCTGTTTGAAAATGTAACAAAGTGGTGAATTTCAATATTTGCAATTAAAGTGACACTTGGCCCCTTGCTGAAGTTGGGACAGGTCAAAGTGGAAGCGCACAGGTGGCGAGGTCAGCTGCAATTTGAGTCCTGCTGTAGAGCACGCAGAGGTCCAAGACCAGGTTGCAACCTGGTTAAGGTGGAGTGGCTTCGGAATATTGGGGGAGGAAGCGCGAGGAAGATAAAATGCTGTCATCCTCAGGAACGATGACCGCTTTGGGGTCTGGAGCCGTAGCGCTATACTGATTTTTGTGTGTCCATAGCCGTGCAGCTTCTCAGTGCCCGCTCTAATTGACTGTCACAGAAAGAGCAGCCTGACAGTGGACTCATTGACCTGGAGGCTGCAGTGTCCAGTAGTAGCAGCGGACACATGTTGTCCTGTTTCACTGTGCACCACTTAATGCAAGGTATTTGGAGGGGCTGCGCTGTGTCCGGGATTTGAAGGGGGGGTGAGCACAGAGTGACACACTTTGGTGAAGTGGTTTAGTTTACCACAGCACTGGCACCCTTTCCCGGTGGCTGGGTCAATGCGTGCTTGGGGAAGGAGGAAGAACCGCACTTTCCACTGCTGTGGAGCCCTGCCGTCTTGCAATGTTGACCTCATGGTCGATGTGAGGGGAAGTGGGGAGAGCTGAGGGCTCAGTGTCTGTGCCAGTGGAATGCGAGGCCGTGCCCAGGGCCCTATCCGCGATGCTAACACAGCAGCAGACTCAAGCTGAAAGGCCATTTCCACCGCCTTTGACAGTGGCAGATCGTCCTGTTACATGAACAGCTTCAAGTGTTGCGTGCGCTGCTAGCTGCTCTCAAATCTCCTCATTTCCTAAACCAGTCAAACTCATAAAGGCTAGCCAAACATTGGAGGTTGTATTGGTGAACCGACTCACCAATACGACTGCTGTTGGCAATGAAGGAAGATGATTTTCTGAAGACACTATCAAGCAGCAAAATGTCTGGCTATCAAGGTGGCACAGTTTGCATACGGCTTTTAGCTTAGCATCGCTAGCACCAGATAACCCCACAGCTACTATGAATGTCTTAGAGGACTCATGCATGAGGTGAAGTCAGGTAAGGAAGTGAGAAATGGAAGTAGAGGTGAGAACGGAAGCTCCATCCTCATTGCTAATACAGCGTTTAATCATGCAGGACTACAACTACAAGGACTTTATTGCACATCTGCAACCACTACGTTAACAAACTTGAGCAGGGCGCTTTTCTGCAATGATGTCACACTGTCGTAACTCAGTGACACAACGGCATATGGCCGTATGCTACAGAATGGCTTATCTACAATCATTACGAGGGACACAGAAAGGGGTGCTCTGACTAGGCAGGTAATGACAGTCATTACCGGTGCACGGTGTCAAAGACAATGACAACATTCTGGTGTTGATTTAAAATAGATGATTTTCTCTTTCTTTGCTTTCACAGCATAGGACAGCTGTGAACTTCTGAAACTGAAAACAATATTGAGTTTCAAGATGCACTAGCACTCAAAATAGAGGCGGCCTCGTGTTTACTTGTTCACAGCTTATTTGTTTGATGTCTTGCTTAGTTAAAACTTTGCAAATCAGGTTTGAGTCAGATTAGGTTTCGGTGTCACATTAATTTTTTTTTCTTTAAAGAGCAGTTCTAGGTGCTTGCAAACGTGTGTGTGGGCAAGCATGTGTAGTGTTGTTTTGTCTTGAACTCTGACATCACAAAGTCCCTGGTCTTCAACCAATGGTGAAAGGCTCTCAAATTCCCCTTTGCTCCTGTGAGGAGGAATACTGCCTGCAGATTACCATATCATTACCATATCATTAGCATAACATTACCGCTGCACAGCTTGGCTCACTGTCTCGCTATCAGCTCATCGAGTGATCCAATCTCCAATCCGCTCCATGCTAGCAATCCCCCCATCCCTTCACTTCCCCTCCGTAAGTACACTAGAGGTGTGTTTTCCATCTAAGTAAAGCAAATGTAATTGACGTGGCGTTCAGGATTTACCAGCTAAATGAAATCACACAAATGTCTAGCATTCAGCGACAGCGGGGACTGCTGTCTAAGACATTCAGGGAACTTCTTCTCATACATCTGCATTGCATTCAGAATATTGTGCATCCTTTGGAAAATAGCCCAGGTCAGATGCTAAGGTAAGTCTACCCTTACTCTAGCAATATCACTCCAGGCTGTCATGACCACATGTGTATGTACCTCTCTACATATACAGCATATGTGTCTGTGCATATCAGAAAAAACACATGTTGCACTGGAATTAGCACAAAAAGGGACAAAGGAACAGGGAAAAAGGGACACCAATCCTCTAATGGTTGATCATGGGTCCATTCCATTACGGAGTACGAGAGTGCACTCTGACTCCTCAGCTCAAAGAGAGCAGAGGCAGTGAAATGAAGGCAGGTGTTGGCTAGGGGCAGCATGGAGGGCAACCCTGTACCAGATGCATGCTGGGAAATACAGATCATATCCCTCCCGCCTCACCTCCCCCCACCTCTTTGTCGATTTCTATTTCCCCGTGTAAGATGCACATGGCATGTGAATAAAGTATGCACATTGCACACAAATGCACACACGCGGTTTCTTCCTATCACAGACTTTTGTCCCCCAATTTAATTCATTCCATTGAGCTTTTCTCCATTTTCCTTATCTCTTTCTCCTTCTCTCTCTCTCTCTCTCTCTCAGCATCGCGCAACTCATTCACTCTAGCCTATCTCCATCTCTTTCATATTTGCTCTCTCTCTTTGCTTACTGTCCTCCACTGCTGACTCCCTTCCCCCACGCTTCCCTGCCTGACTCATACCTTACTCTCATTTGTAAATGAAGGAATCTTGGAGAGGGAGGACTTGACTGTGGGGAAGATATGGTCTCCGTCTCAGGTGGGAAACTCTAGTGGGAAATAAAGGTAGGAAAAAGTGTAGAATGAAAGGGGGAAAGGGAGGAGAATACCCTGACCTGCCCCGCAACCCCCCCTCTGGCTAAGATGATATATAGCTCCAAAGGCCACATGTTGGCCGTGTGATGGATTGAAGCACTTTGTAGGAAAATTACGGAGAGCGCCTTAGCACACGGGAATCTAGCGTCTAATAAAACTGTTCAATATTGAAATAGGGAGTGAGCAAGAGAGAGAGAGAGGAAAAGAAGATGACTGAAGATGATAAACATGATAGAAGTACAAGATAGAAGTAGTAGCACAAAAGTTGACATTTTGACATATTATTTTTGTTTTCACACAACGTGGCTGATATTAGTTGTTTGTTATGAAAGTTAAAGACAGACAATGATGTTGTCTTGTTTTTATATGGCGCTACCCGACCTGTTTTAAGGTATGGAACACACACACACACACACACAGTGTTCCCTCGCTACATTGCGGTTCACCTTTCGCAGATTTTTTTCAAATGCGTTTTTTTTTTTCACAGCGTACGATCGCGCATTGTGTTCTGCGTCCTTGTGGTGTATTCGAGTGATCTATTGGTGCTCTGTTGCATGTGTCTGTTAGTGTATTTACTACTGCTACCACGCAGTAGTAAATAAAGTGGTAAACCACGGTGGCCGAGTGGTTAGCATGTTGACATTTTGTTTTTGTATTGTTTGGGTTTGCAGTTCTTTTTAGTTTGCTGTGTTTTTTTCTTGTTTGCTTCTAAACCTCCTCTCCCCAAATTAGAGCAAAGCAGTGATTAGTGTGTTTTCTATGACATTTGTGTAATAATGTAACTTTTTTTTTTAATACAAAAAAAAGCTTGTCTTCAGTATTCTTGCCAAATATTCCACCTGGTCTTTTGTGTTAATTTGCCAGACTTTCTTGTGTTCATACATATAACAGGACACCCTCTGTTGGACTTACAGACCAGTGGGCCTTATGCCCCGCCCTCCTTGCCCGTTACGCAAGATTTATTCTTGTGGGGTAGGGATGGTTCTGAGAAAGGTGAAGGATCAGCCCAGAATTGCAAGGGAATAGCATGTTAATGATCTCTGAGGAACCGGGACCACATCGTCACTGTCCTGTACTGGATTGAGATCCAGCAGTGTCCATGATGTCCACCTGCTCAAGAAGTCTGCCAATGAACACCTGAATGACTCAAAGGATGCTTGGAATGTGAGGTGTTCTGATGAGATAAAAATTGAGATGTTTGGCATCAAATCGACTGACTGACTATTGCTGGATATGATATGAAAACGCTGAATATGACCCTAAGAACACAATACTCACTGTGAAATATGGAGATGATAACATTCTGCTTTGGGGCTGCCGCTTTGAGCACAGGAAGACTTCATCACATTGAAGGGCTGATGAACGGGGCAATGTAACGTAGAAATCTTGGAAGACAATCCCCAGGCCTCAGCCTGAACACTAAGGATGGGTCACGGATGGTTCTTCATGCATGACAGTGACCCAAAACAAATGGCCAAGGCAACAAAGAAGTGGCAGAATAAATCTGTGGAGGGAGCTGAAACTTTGAGTTGCAAAGTGACAGCCTCGAAACATTTGGGATTTGGAGAGCATCTGTAAAGAGGAGTGGACCAAAATCCCTCCTGAGATGTACGCAACCCTGGTGACCTACTTTCCCCGGCTAGTACTACAACAAGTCATGCTTGGGGATTAAATATTTTTTTCCTCAATCAAATACAAATTAATACACAAGTATAACATTTATTTAATGTTATGGTTTTTTTTTTACATTTTGTCTCTCTGTTCCAATATACCTACCATGAAAATTCTGGACTGTTAATGTCTTAGTGAGGGGGTACATTTACAAAAGCAGCAGGGGATTGAATACATACAGTATTTCCCCCAATGTGTGTGTTTGATCGTATCATTCACTCATTTAGTTTTTGTAAACAATGGTGCATTCACAGAAATTAGTAAAAAGAAAAATTCGAGTGGTCTAAAAATACAGTTTATTCTTAATGATAGCTTATGACAACTCCATCCACAAAGTATTCAGAAACCTGAAATCCTGAAATGTTCAGTACGCCCCCTCTTGCCAGTACTGTAACGAACAAGGTGTTGACCCCATTTATCCCCTAGACCTCCCCTCTCCATCACTCAGCCCTCCTGCTCTTTCTCCCCTCCGCACCTCCTTAGTTGAGGTGAGTTGAGTCCTCGGTCTCTGTAGTGTGTACACCAGGTGCTGTTTTTAGAACCAGCAGCCTGACAAGACTCTTGAACATTGCGCCACTGTTTTTGGCCTTCATTCATTTCTCGCAGATCCATCTTTCCATAGCAGTATATAAAATTGTGACTCCCTCGACAGTCTGTCCCTGTCGCACTCGAACTATGTCAGTTTCACCCCAAACAGAAGTGCATTTTTGGAAAGCGGTACTTTTGTTGACTTTTTTCTGTTGTCTGCTTTTCAGGAAGCGTTCTATTTCTGAAGTGATGCTGATGTCCATCCATCCATCCATTTTCTATTTTGGGAGCCTATCCCAGCTGACTTCGGGCAAAAGAGGCGTTGAAATCAATTTGGTAAGTATACCATCTGAATGGACCATAAACATATGCCACCTCAGCATTTGTTATTAGGTTCAGTAGGTGCGCACTTAATTATACATTTAATGACGAAAAAGGTCAGGATTTACTTCTAGTTGCTATGTTGCAACAAACTATAGGACTTCCCAATTTATATGGAGCCTCCATACATTAACACGGGGTGTGAGTATAAGTGTGTTTCAGTGTTTGAAAACACTTGATTGATTTGGCGTGATTAGTGTTCTCAGTGACTGGTTGGTTGATGGGGTGGATTTCCCCAACAGTGCGCTGTGTCAGCCAGGCTCAGCGTCCAGATTGGAGAACATGAGTGAAGGAGCAGATAATTTATAGTGACAAGGCACTCCCTGCCTTAATTGCAGCCGGTGAATTAGATTACCTTTTCAAAGTGCCTTCATTAGTAGTGAGAGAGTCATACCAGTGGTCCCCTGATTGGCCTCATATTGTTTTGCTGTGGCCCTTCTCGGCTCAGGCATAACGTGTTTATTTTGGTTGCTACCTAATTGTACCCATGTAGTTATACTTGTCATACAAACCAACATCAGTATATCATCATTATTCAGGTTTCCTGTTGTTACACTTCACAAGTTTACATGCACTGGGTCAACTTTGATCTCTGGCTAGTATACATTTTTGGCCAAACTATGTTTTTTGCATCCGCAATTTTGAGTGGGAACAATGGGTAACTTTACAACACTATACATCCTACTGTATGTCTATTCACTTCTGATTTAAAATATGTGCTTTTTTCAAAGGCGGCTTTCATTAGAAAGAGGCACAGTTGCGGTATTTTGTTTACTGTGTATTGTGTGTAATTGTCATGGATTAATACAGTAGGCAAACAGGCGGTCAACTTTTATTCAAACGTGAATACAAAAAGGAAGTCTTGGTGTTTGGCTTAAATATGCCTGTTTGATATGTTTCACCCAGTGTGGATTCGTGTCATATCTACAGGTTTAAAACTGGCTTATTAAAAATGTGTTAGGGTCCCAGATGCTGCGAGTCTGCCACAGTGACAGGAGCCTGTGCAAAAACGTTACTTTGGTTCGTGATCGATCCAATAATGTGTGTTAAGTGAACTGAGGTCTTGCAAGATTTGCTGACCTCTCATATGACGATGATTTGAGCTCTGACTTTTTTGTGGCTTTAGAGGCCTATTTTTCACCTATACATTTTGGTTGGATTAATTAATTGTAAACCTCAGGGCAGGTGTGTCCAAACTTTTTCCACCAAGGGCTACATACTAAACACTGTTTTTTTTTTTTTTTTTTTCTATTTCCTGCTATTTGTACTTTCTACTTGTACATTTTCTTCAATTTCAACTCTATTCTACCAAAATGACGCTATTTTTCCTCATTATATTCAGACATTTTTCTCATAAAATTCCAACTTTTTCTGTTTAGATGACAATTTTTTGCTTTTAATATATTGACTTTATTCTTGTAAAATTACAGCTGTTTTTTTCCCGTTTTGCTGTTTTTTTTTTAATTTTCCAACTATTTCAACTTTCTCCTCGTAAATTTTCTTTTCTTGTAATTATGACTTTATTCCCATAACATTTGGACTTCTCGTAATGTTATAACTCTCTTCTGCGTCCCAATGTTCCAAAAATTATAACTTCATTCGTTGCGACTTTAAAAAGCTCGCTATGAGCCGGATAGTAACTAACTTCATCACATATTTGCTCACAGCACGTCACCTCCGCGCTTACAATGCATCAGGCCACTTCCCGAAAGCTAACGTTACATAACTGAGCTGCTGCTGTGTTTTTATTTTTGAGTTTGGATAAGTTTTAACGCCAGGTGTAGCGTTCGTTGCTATGTTGCTATGTGAAATCAGTGCACCCAGGACAGACGTTCCAATAACGCTTCAAATGACCAAAGTACGGCAAAATACTGTATTACATGTTATCCTGAATGTACCTGTTACTGCATGGTCACAGCTTAAAACCTTGATGGAGGTTTTTGGAGATTTTTTAATAGCAGGCTTTGTAGCCGGAATAGGTGTGTCCCATTACTTGCCTTAATTACCTGCCTCTTTGCTGTTTTTATATTTTTAGAACACACAGAAAAGAGAAATATCTGTGTTCATGTCTCACATAAAGATTGTGGATGATGGGGAAAAATTCCAAAAAGTGCAGTTTTCCTTTAACGCAATAATAATGTAATTGCTGGCAAAAGTATATCAACAAAGTACTGAGCAAAGGCTGTCAATACTGATTAAAATATATATATATACTTTATGTGCAAACATCATGTTGTCATATGAGATGTTGCGTGTGGAATTTTGAGATATAGAATATGGAAAAAATGAAACACTGAATACTTTCCGGATGTACTGTATGTGACAGTAGTATGTCATAGTATAGTATCTCTAACCTGTAAAGAACATTTCTGAGACAATTCTGATTCTGATCAATTCCTGGGAGGAGTTTAAGATGCAATCCCTGGAAATCGCCGTCCTTTTGAAATCAAATTGGCTGACTCCCTGTTCCAATTTGAGCACCCTGAGACTTCCACATCTGAATCTGTCAGCAAAACTGGTGTCAGTGGCAGTTTTTATTATTTTGGGGTGTCCAGTCTTTCCCAGTACTCTATAGTATTTTCAAGGACCTAAATGCTAATTTACATTCATAGTTTTGTTTTCTTCATCAATAGAACGGTTAGTGCATTTCATTGTGACAAAATGTTTGTTGTTTTTCCATGAAGAAAGGTTGTTGTTATTTGTGTTTGTTCTTGGTAAAATCTATTATTGTAAGCAACGTACTGGTTCAAATATATAACATTTTACATTACATCTATTGTACAGCATATTGTTGTAATGAACACTGTGTAGGTATACAGTATTTAACAGTTTAACAGTTTTGTACTGTCATGGTTTGACAGATTTTCACATTGAAATCTACACACAGTTTTCACAGAGAAAGAGAGGTTATGATTAAGCCCTGATCCCATTTTGCTATGCATTTCGAGTCAGTGTTCCATCCCCAGTAGCCTACTCCCAAAAACACACTAACATCCCCATCTTCTTCCTGTGCGTCATCCGTGGCCCCAGTCAGCCTGCAGCCTCCCTGCTGAGTTTAATGGAGTACATCAGCATCAGGGGAGTAGCATGTGCTCAACGCTGCTCAGCTGGACTTCCATCATGAGAAAGTTTCTGTGATTATTGTTGGAGTGAGGCTCCACCACACATGTCGGTCTGTGCTGATGATTACCATGTCACAATGTCGCCACGGATGGCAGGGTGAGCGCAGTAAAAGGAGGAACAGTTAGGGTAGAAATCGGGATAAAGAGAGGCACTGAATAGAAGGAAAAAACCTTCAGGAGGTAACCGGGATCATTGGAGAAAGCTAAAAAAAAAAAAGGAAGAGGAAGAAGCACTATGGTTGAGAATCAACAAAGGGAAAAAGTCAACGTGAGCAAAGGAACCATCAATTCATAGCAGACAAAGACACAGGGAGACACTGAGGGAATGACATAAAATAGGAGAAGCAGAAGAATAATGTGCTCCTTGAAGAAAGAGAGGCATGGGGGAAATTTGCAGTGGAGAAAAACGGGGGGACAGGGAGGCTAGTCAGCAGAGAGGGGTAAAGAGTGAAATTAGTGTGAGAATTTAGCAAGTGATGTGTGTGCTTTGATTGTTTTCTCTCTCTCTCTTTCTCTCTCTTGCTCTTCCCTTTCTGTCTTTCTCTAAATGGTCGTGATGTGGCCTGTATCTGCCAGCAAGAGGGAACTCAATTTGGGACAATTTACTCTGCAGTCCCAGCCCTGATGCACCTCGGGGACACAGAATAGAGCGAATGAAAGTGAAGGAAGATAGAATCAGTAAGGTGCGCGCGCACACACACACACACACACACACACACACACGCGCGCGCACACAAACGTGCGCCTTGTATACAATTGCAGTCGAGTAGATTTCACTTAGTTAGCTCTAACTCTCCCAGGCAGTCAGTGCGATTGAGTTTATAAGGCTTGGAAATGAAAGGCCCAGGATAAGGTTAGATAAAGTGTGCGCTATTTGATTTCAGCCCACCTTTTACAGAACCCGCATTAAAAAAAATGGCTGAGGGCATACCCTGAAATCATGTTGTGTTGTGTCATCAAAACTGAATATGTTTGGCCATATTTACAGAAATATCTTTACTGTCCCTCTATAATGTTGAAAACGACATCATGCCATATTAGTTACTCTATTTTTCTGGTACCTGACAGAGCAAATTGGGAAAAAACAGACATTTCTGCAAATACCAACAGGCAGGTGGGTCTGTTAGCGTTGACAGACAGCAGGGGGCGCTTTCGCAGAGAGAAGACTGGCAACTGTTATTTCCAGCTATGCATGTTTACCTGCTAATGCATAAGGAGTGTGCTGAATAGATTCCCCTCAAATGTCTGAGTCTACAGAGTTGATCAGGCCAAAGAAACCACTGTTTTTTATGACCTGATTGGGATTGTTTGTGTAACACTGCGGGAAGTAGATTTGCAACGCTGGTAAATCAGTGTCATCAGCTACTTAGACATGACTGTGTGATACAATTGCATGGCCACCTTAAGGTGAACTCACACCCTCACTTTGATTCTGATTTAACGCAGCATGTGTATGCAAATGAAAATTCATTTGGACCGGAGCTGCAGTTTTAATCAGTGTCTAGTTGATTAGTCGGGAAGGTGGAAAAAACAGTCATGACTGAAAGTTATTTACTCCTCCTGCGGATCCCTTTGTGCCCTGTCTCTTGCCACCTTCAGCCAACCTTTCTGCTTCACGCTAGCGGTTCACAATGCAGCTTTTTGTCGGGCTTATGTTACCAGGGAAACCGTCACCCACTGAGACATCCCATGACAGCAAAGAGTGAGAGAGGAGAAATGGGAGGAAAGGGTCGAAGCTTTGGCCCCGTGCTTTCTCCAGGGTGCGCCAGACCTCTGGCCTCACCCTCAGCATTACACACAAAATACACATCACGCACTTCAACAATGACATGCATGCAAACACAAACAACAAAGAAATTAGAAAGATGAACATTTTTTAATAATTAGATGCCTGTCTTTAAGTCAAGTACAGTAATCCCTCATTTATCGCAGTTTATTGGCTCCTGACACATTAGCAAATTTCCGCAAAGTAGGATTCCTGATTTATAAATGGAATATTTCCATAGTTAGAGCATAGAAAACCTGTTTACTTCTAAATATGTTTTTTAACATTACCAGAGCCCTCTACACATGAAGTAACACCCCTATAGTCACCTTTAAACTCATATCACCCAATATCGTAGACATAATAAGAGAAAATAAGACATATTCGACATAAATAAAACATAACATAGACTCACACGTTAGCATTAGAAGAGTTCCTTGTTGTTTTTTTCCGGACAGCATACTTCCTGCGGTGGCTATTTTCTCATCAATATAATGTAATGGCGGCTGAATGACAACACGTCAGGATGGCTGTAAATTAGTCAGCCTTTTTATTTGAAATAGACACAGGGAACTGTGTCTTACAGGTGATGCTCCAAACACATCAAGCACAGTTTAACACTTCCTAGCTCTCTTTTTCTACAAACCTGTTTACTAAAAGCTACCTCTAAAGCCTAGGTCACCACCAGATGTATGATTTTTTTTTTTGGAATTCCCCAAATTGCTGTGTTTTTCTTTGTTCGTGGAGAACGTAGTTGTAGTGACCATGGAGGCGTAAGATCTCAACACGCATGGAGGACGTACGAAATATCTGAACGTGAGTTAGCCGCACTAATTCCATATGTGGGTTGCTCGTGTGGTGAACGACACACACAGGAGTCCACAAGTGCAACATACAAAAAAATGTACATTTTGCCCAAACCTGACACCAGCAAAATGTACGAAAGACACACATTAGCCATTCAGACAACGCACAAAGACGTGTTTGTCGTGTTTTACGACTCAAAAATCAGCATGTCACACATGTGTTTGTTGCATTTTTTTGGACGTTGACCGGCTGTAAGAGCCCGTACGACACCCCTATAGTACGACTGGTTTTGAACTAGGCTTAACCCAGCATGCAGAATGTTACTGCCCTCTCTAGGCCACACTCTAAACAGCAGCTCAGAATTACATAATACACCCGGCGCTACAGTAACATTACTGACACCTAGTGACCAGTGGGGAATACTACATATGACGTCTTTTAAATGCATCTTCTGAATGCCTTATATTTGTATTTTTGTTCATTTAGATTTTATGCTTGAAAACGCTTAATTTAGGCCAAGAATACATACAATTTCGTTAAAATATGCATTTTTTAAAATACTAATAACAGGCTGTATATAAATACCACAAAATAGCAATAATTTATTAAGTAATTTATTAATTTGTATATTTTTATTTTGATGTGAAATTTGAACCGTAATGTGGCGAGGGACGACTGTAATTAAATTACACATGGTGTAAGTGCCTGATTTGATAAAAAATAAAATAAAAACTAACTTATACAGGACGATGTACAATTTTTGTAAGAACGCTGAAGGACATCTACAGCTCTGACAAAAATTAAGAGAAAAAAAATTAAGAAAAATTATCCGTTCCGCTACCTCCGTTCCAACTGAACAAAATAATAAAAACATTTTCCTGTTTTCAGAACTCAAATGATGGAAATAATTTTTTTTCTCATTTAAAAAAAAATCCAAAATATGAATGGTTTAACTCAAAAATCAATATTTAATGAAATAACCCTGCTTTTGCAACCACAGCTTTCATTATTCTTGGCATCCTCTTTCACTTTGCTGTGGGGTGACTTCATGCCACTCATGGTGCTAAAATTCAAGCAGCTCTGCTTTGTTTGATGGCATGTGACTATCCATCTTCCTCTTGATCATGCTCCGGACCTTTCTGTAGATTGGACTGGCCATGACAAGGTCTTGATGTGGTAGTCTTCCCTCCACACCTGCAGTGGCGGAGCCAGAAATTTTTCATTGGGGTGGCCAAGGTGAGACCATTACTCACGTAGGGGTGGCAATAAATTGATACCTGAAATGTCTAGATCAGGGGTGCCCATTACGTCCATTGCGAGCTACCGGTTGAGGGCACATGTCGGTCGGGGCACACGTACCCCCAGGGGTACGTCAATTGTGATAGGGGGTACGTGAATAAAAATGAAAAACTATTAGCGCCTACCACTCACAATTACAAGTGCGCCTGAACACCTCACAGCGATAAAAGGAGACGGTGCATGAAGTTGTTCATTGCTTGAATACGGCTTCATCGTTGGTTGTATGTATTTTTATTATTGTGATTATTAAACTTTACCCTTCAATTTGGTATTAAGTTAATATGCTGACTTAAACCATAGCCAGCGTGAGTGGACAAGAAAAGCTCAAATTCAACCCATTAAAACAGAAGGATGCCAACATCAGAGTGGAATAAAAGATATTCAGGGTGAGTACGTATCTATTTGAAATGTCTGTATCTATTACAAATGTCTGAAAGGGTACTAGACTGTAAAAAGTTTTGGAACCACTGGCGTAGACGTCACTTTGTAGAACTCATATGACATCAGTCAGCTGACTAAGCTCCCCTCCTGATTCGCTAATGGCCCAGATGAAGTGGTGAACAGACGTTGCAAGCTACACACGGAGATGCAGCGTTCATCTTTATTATTCCGATTACGGATAAACTAACTCAGCGGTAAGATGCCAATATCTAGTTATCCGTTCAATTGTAGCTGCTAGTTATGTCGAAAAAAAATAGTGAAATGTTTGATGGCTTCGCGGCGTGTCCTGAACTCCACTATAGAAACGCATGTTTTCTGCACTTCTGTTTGTTAAAGTATTATTTCATGACTTTTCTTTGTCTTTTGCATAATCATTTTCATTTCTTGTATTTCTGTAATGTTTGATAGCAAATGCTAATGCATGAACTGTGTGTCTAACGAACGCTACCTAGCTATTTTGGCTGACGTATTACCGGTACTCAGGTTATGTACACAACTATTGACAAATGATGTGTAATTATCTTTATTGCCATATTGAATTGAATTGTGAATTACTGAACGATATCAACTACTTTGATTACCTGTAAACTTTGAAACTGTGAATGTGAAATACTAATCATTAGTATTTAGTATAGTAGCTTCCAAGTTTACCAGTTAGATTTTATATATATATGTTGTATGTTTTATAGTAAGAGATAGATCGTGTCAACTTGGAACTTGCATGCTGAAAAAGTACCCCTGATAAGCAAGTATTACGTACATAAATACTCATATTTATAAATATAGTAAATATTTCTATATTTACAGTAGGAGGTAGATCTTTGGGACTTAAAAAAAGCAAAAAAGTGGGATGGCCGGATAGTGACCACCACAGCACACCTACACTGAACTGTGTGTGTGTGGCAAGGATCATTGTGTTGCTGAAAAAAACATGGTGAAAACAGAAGAAAGGAAGTTTTATTCCAGCCCAACTTTGTTTGTGGTTTGATTCATGCATTCTTCTCAAAGACCACATTTGCCCAATTCCAGCCTTTCTGAATCACCCCCATATCCACAGAATTTTTACAGGAGAAGAGAAACATTTTGGCAAGGGTGCATGTGAACAAATTCAACAGACACTGAAATGCAATAGCTGGCATACGAAGTATAGTCGTTCCTCGTAATATCGTGGTTCGATTATCATTCCCGCGCTGTATCGCGTTTTTTCAAAAATGAATTAATTAATAAATAATCAGTGTTTCCGGTCTATTATTAGTTAAAACATTTTGCAATACAAGTAATACGTTGTATTCTGGTCACTAGGCTGCAGGAATGACACAAAACATTGATGAGACATTACCTTACATTACATTACCTTAACACTGCATGAAGTCACAAAGTCAGCCTTAGCATAACAGACTGAAAAAAAGTTCTCCTCCCATTCCGCGTGGAGGTGGTACGTTTTTGGCTTTTTAAGTTTAGAAGAAATCAATTTGAGGCTAACTGGTTAGCTCGCTAGATCGCTGGCTTGCTAGCTAGTGGCTGCAGCATAAGAGTCGCCACAGCATAAGAGTTGCACAATGTGTTTAAACAGTGAATAATATGAGTGTAAAGGTGACTATAGGCATGTTATTTCATGTCTACAGGGCTCTATTAATGTTAAAAACTGTATTTCTAAAGTCCTAAACAGGTTTTCTATGTTCTAACTACGAAAATATTCCATTTATTAACACTGAATTCGACATCGCGGAAATTAATTTATCATGGTCAGATCTGGAACCAATTAATCACTATAAATGAAGGGACGACTACTGTATATGTCAGACAAGTTCCAGGACTGGTCACACAAAAGCTATATTTCAAATCCAAACTACTACTATTATGTGATGAACGACTTGATACACGTCAAGATACATGGATCATGATACGATTCAAAAACAATATATTTTAAAAACAGGATGATTTGATACAGTACAGTGTACGATTCGATACGATTCAATTCCATACGATTCCACGAACGATTCTACATGTTTATTTGTTTTTCTGTTTTCGTAGTGTTTCAGTGTTTGTTAACGTAGACATTAATCTTACATTATAAATAGGGCTGTCAATCGAGTAAAATATTTAATCGAGATTAATTGCATTTTGTCCACAGTTAACTCATAATTAATCACACTTAATCACAGATAGAAATAAGTTTTTAACTGTAATAAGTACAGATAGAAAACTTTTTGATACACAACTATGATAACTAGATCAAATTTTATGTAAAGGGATATCAACTTTGGAAATATGGACCATTATTTTATACAAAAAACAATATACTAAAAATGCTGATACTCTGTGGGAATGCATAAAGGTAAGCTTTGATGACCTTATTGAGTGCTAATGTGCATATTTGTTCGGTACACAACCTCTCTGAAAAGCAAAGTCCAAGTTCATAAATAAATAAAAACTAAAAAAAACAACAACCTTCATTTTGTATTTGAAATGACATGACTGGCTACTTGAAGCAATCAGACTAATAGAATGCACTCCTAGTGTATACTGCACACTAAAACAACCAAGATTGTATTATATGTGTGGATGATATATTTATGGCGGCTTATGTATCACCACACACAATTAAAGTGTGTTAGCTGCAGTATTTGGCATTCTGCCAAAGGCAAAGTTATATTTCATCCACCCACGTCTGACTTGGCCTCTTTCCATAGAAACCTGCATGCTAAATTGAAATGACTTAGTTACTATGGGAAACGTCATTTATTGATAGGACAAAAACGAAAAACTGCATGTGGAAACGGATGGTGATAACGTCAAATTTAAAAAATTGTAGATATGAATCCCGTGAAAAATAGAAGATTAATGGAATTGTCTATTGGCTGGTACATGAAGGAGTTTAAGCACATAGAAAACAAAATACTGTGTATTACTACAGGAGAACAACAAAACTTGGACAATTCCAGTCAGAAGTTGGCCTTCGCTTATTATGGGAATGAATGCTGACAATCATTTAGTCGAACTGTTCTTCTTCTCTAGGTTTCAATGATTATACAACGTACATCTTCAGTTGTTTAAAAAAAACAAGCCTCCGCCATAATTCTGGCTGAATATATAATCACTGTTCTGCAACAAATTTGGAAGAGTTCATTGAAATTGGTTGGTTTCTTACAAATATTCAGTGGGTTTGAGATCAGAACTTTGGGAAAAAGCTTACTTTCCAGAAGTTTAATGTTAGCCTACTTTATCCATTCCAAACCAGTTTTGGACCATTGTCCTGTTGGAAAACCCAATTGTTTCAAATCTTGTCCATGTGGGAAGCAACAAATTTCACTTGTGGCACCCACTCAGTCCATGGCGATGTAAAACAGTCTTCCATTCCCTAATCAGTTTTCTTTCGTCTGTCGGTGACAATATCGGTCTTCTAGACACCTCCAAATAGCTTGTACGTATGTACATTTGTTTGAACAAATGATCTTGGAATCTATGGTTACTGTACTGAAATGACTGGCCCATAGTTCACTTGTAATTCTCAATGACTTCTCCACAACCTGACCTTTTGGCAACATTTTGAATGCATTTACACGACAGTCACACATGTGACAAGAGTAACACAACGCCGTGTTTAAAGATTGGTGATGGCTGACAAGCTTATAAAACCAGGACACTTCCAGCCCGATGGCAGCCCCCGCATATATTTAACTAACAGTAAACCAGGTTGTTGAGTCAGGATATTCAATGTGTTAGCCACCTTTGCAGCATTTTTTGCTGCATGTTGTGCAAAAAATATCTCTGCATGTTCTGCAGAGATATTTACATTGGCCACGAGGGGTAAGGGGTAAGTGCTAAGGGGTGTACAGTCCTAGACACCAAGTGTGGTCGGGGACCAGACTTGAAACAAAGGGGTACGCAGATTTTATGTGGATACCACACTCCTCTATAAATGTTAGTACTGAAGCGTAATTATCGATTTTCACAGTAACGTCACTCATGTTTTATTAGCTATTCAATCATTTGCTACTTCACGTAAATATTCTCCATAGGTTGTCACTAGTTACAACTAGCCTGCTAACACCGATATCTAACTTCACTGCATCTACTGTACTTCATAAATGATAGTGACCACGTTAGCCTGTTAATTGTACATTGTATTTTAAAATCGCTCGCGAGGGAGAGGAACCGACATTACTGAAGTGCACTGTGATGTTCGCGTTTTATGCTAGCTACGTAATCACTCATGTAACGCAGCACATCATAGTGATCATCTGTTTGTTGTGAATTATAGCCAACCTAGTCCACCAACAGTTCTCATGGTGAGATATGTTTATTGTATTCAGCATACAGTATGGATGGACAGGAAGTGAGCTAAATAAAATACAGTATGTAAACAACATGGTCACATGCAGACAGCACACCACATTATCAAACTTTATAAAAGTTTTGCAGTCTAACCTTATCCTATGTATTTTTTTTTTTACCATCACTTTCTTTGTTTTCAGCACACTATTACTATACTGCTGTTACTATTATTATTGTACTTACAATGAGTTCATAGTTGTAGCCCATCACTCATGCATGTGTGTCATCCCTGCAGGAGATGGCAAGCCAACTGAAGTCCGCTCTCTGCTGCACCACACAGCACACACAGGACCATTCAAAAGCTGCAGTCCCAGTATCGAAAAGTAAAGTGCAACAAAATGCCATTCTGAACTTCCTTACAAACGAATCTGATGGAGAACATCGACGACAGGAGGAGACCGAGGCCAAAACCTGGAAACAATGCTTGATAAGGATTATACTATTGTTGATGTTCATAAAGTGTGTTATATTGTTATTTTCTATTTCATATGTGTATTTGATATTTGATATATTTTACATTTTCCTTGTTTTTTATAGAAATGTTGTTACAGTGCTGGTTGCAAGCTGCTTTTTAGAGGTGTTTCTTGTTTTGCAATAAATGCCACAGTTTGTAAAAATGTGTTTCTTTTATTTAAAAAAAGGCGTTGTGAGGTAGGCTATATACAAGTAGCATTGAAATCATGAAGAAATGTATGCATCTTACTTTATGGTAGGAAACATTTATTGTGAACACTTTAATTGTCTCATCTGGCTATGTCACCGCCAGAAAGTGGTGAAGGGTGATGATGTAATGAGAATCAGGTGGTGTCCCATTTCTTAGTGGCTTCTTCCCCTCGGCCCTCGGTTTTAAGGGGTAGAGGAAGACGTCGAATTGGGATTCAGCCTAACGCTTCTTCCCCTTCGTCTTCTTTGCTGCTTCTTCTTCTTCCATTTGTTGTGAACTTGGCTAGTAATTTTTGAATTCAAGCAGTCGTCCAGTACTCTAGTCTGGACCAAAAATGTAAAAAAAACGATACTTGGTGGTCATTTCATTGCAGTCTTTTTGGTCTGGTCCTGTTGGTTCTTGACTCGAAGTTTACTCAAAGATACTTTCAAAGATAATTTCAATACATTTAAAGTATGCCTCCCTTGTATGGATAGAAAATTGTTATATTACAAAATACAATCTGCAACCAAAGACACAAATTCTGTGCTTGCTAAATTTTGCAATGTAATCAATATTTTTGATAAAATGTGTTTTTTTGCTGGCCGAGTGCTTAGCATGTTGGCCACTCAGCCAGGAGATTGGGAAGACGTGGGTTTGAATCTCCGCTTGGGCATCTCTGTGTGGAGTTTGAATGTTCTCCCTGTGCGTGCGTGGGTTTTTTCGGGGTACTCCGGTTTCCTCCCACATTCCAAAAACATGCATGTTAGGTTAAATGGAGACTCTAAATTGTCCATAGGTATGAATGTGAGTGTGAATGGTTGTTTGTCCATATGTACCCTGCGATTGGATGGTGACCAGTCCAGGGTGTACCCCGCCTCTCGCCCGAAGTCAGCTGGGATAGGCTCCAGCATACCCCGCAACCCTAATTAGATTAGTCCTACTGAGAAAATGTTTTGTTCCCGTTTGGAGAGTTTTTTGTTATTTGAGCGATGGTCTTAAACTTTTGATCACCTGACACAGCCTATGTCAGTTTAATTGTCGTTTTCAATAAATTACTTTTTCAAAATGCTTTTTGTCTCACTCCCCCTTCTTGCTTTTGCATATTGTAGCTCTACTTAAAACCTGATTAAGATCCAAATGTGCAAAATGCAAATTCTAGCAATTTTTCAACTGGTCTTAAGATTTTGATCAGGAGTGTACATTATTTTTATTTCAATATAGAAGTATTTGTCATGTGGAGTTTTGCAATAATATGTTCCATGCATGAAATCAGATGAGCTCTTAAGATGATCTCTCGCTTTCTATTCTCCGTCTGGTCCTCTTTACTACCACCGAGTCCCATGTCCAAATGTAAGACTGAAATAACAGAATTTTCTCACTGCAGAAGCATTTGTGTGCTTTTTTTTTGCTCCCCTTATTTTTCTTTTTTCCCCCCATTTTGCTATTTCTCTAAAGACTCCAGTCACATCGCCAATCCTGCAGCACTATAAGGAGCTTTCACGCTTTTTGGTTTGCTTTAGATGTTTAATACCCCCTCTCTTTTGTGTCAGAGAGCTGGAGAGGCGTTAAGAAGCGCTGATAAACCCCACTTAGATCCCTTCCTGGCCCGTCACCCCGGCCTGCCGGGCCGCTTTAGCAGGGAACTGATCTGTGACGGCCTGCCACTCAAACTGAGCACTTCTGAAGGCTGACACAATGGAGTGAGCAACACTAGAGGGCCCAGGGGTGGGGAGGGAGAAGGGGAGGGAGGCGAGGCCAAGAGGTGCTCTGAAAGAAGGCGAGAGGAGGGGCCAGAGTGTATCTCAGCGTTATCTTTCTCCCCTCTTTCACTTTATGCATTTCCCCTCTCTCTCTTTGCTGCTCAGTGCTGCAGAACTCCCTTTTTTTTTTTTTACTCTCTTCTCTCTATGTTGGTTATCATTTCACTGTTCGTCTTTTGGGTCTGCAGCAACACACACATACATGTCTTTATCCTTGTGTGACAGGTGGTGGTGTGTTAAGGACCAGATATGGATCAACAATGCATCAGGGTCTAGGTCCTGGTAGGGCGGGTCATGCGGTGCATTCACTGCTGCGTGGTAAAATGGCAGCCCGGTTAGTGGCCAACAGAGCATCAGGAGTTGTGATTGACAAGTGAGGTGGGGAGAAGGGGGTGTAGGCGTGTGGCCACTGACACTGTCACTTTCCCAGGAGGCAGTGGGCGGGTGACGGAGCCCAAAATGTCAGCGCCGATATCTGTGCAGTTTGGTTCGTATCATGCTACTGCAGCTGCCCGCTATCCCCCGTATCCCCGCATTCATGGAGTGACACGGGCATACTGCGCACACACTCACACACAAATATTTCTCATTTCCTCATGACCTTGCTCAATCACTTACTCCTCCTTCATAGAAACTGTACCCGCAGGCATACATAGTCAACACTGTAAAAAAACCTACATTTTTAGGGTAAAAAACTGGAAGCCCAGTTACCAGAATTTTACTATTAAAAAATACAGCTGTATTGAAAAATAAAATATGGTATGTTTACAACTGTAAACTTCTTTTTTTATTTTATTTTTTTTACAGCAAATCAGTAAATTACTATCAGAGCAAAATATGTATCGTATTATCTGTAATTTTTTTTATATCAATTTAGTGTAGTAATAGTAAAAACAAGGAAAGCCCATAAATAAAATCTAGTTACATAGTTACAAAAAATACAGCAATTGTAACATTTGGCTTTACAGTAATCCAGGGTTATTCAGAAAGAATGAACCAATTTCATGACGCATTCCTTCAGTTCTCACGCATCATCATGGAGTGACAAAGTGACAAAGTTTTGAATGGCTGCCACGGGGGCGCTCTAGTCTCATCGTTCCTCCGGCAACGTTGGTTGGATGGGAGCCCAAGAGCTCGAATTGTCCATAGGTATGAATGTGATTGTGTATGGTTGTTTGTCTAAATGTGTCCTATTATTAACTGCCGACCAGTCCAAGATGTACCCCGCCTCTCGGCCAGAGTCAGCTCCACCATTCCCCTGCGAGTGAGGATTTATGACTGAATGAATGAATATATGTATTTATATGCATTTCAAATTGTTTTCTGCGTGTAAAACTAGAACTGCAAAACTATCAAAATGTGCTTTGTGTGAACATTTTTGGCCTTCTGTAAGGGATTTACTGGATTTACATGATTTCTTATGGGAAACATGGGTTTGGTTAGCGTTCGTTTCAATGAGAATCAGACCTTCTGCAACGGAATAATGGCGTTAACCAATTTTGATTATGATAAATAAAAATAAAACTCAAAATACTCAAGCGCTTTTATATTTGTTCCCCTGCTAATCAGCAACACATATTTTCATTTGATTACATTCGGGGAACTATACACGCGTAACCTCACACTTTCCTGTTAGAAGCCTCCCTGTATTTACAGTGCATCGCCTCGGGTAGTTCTGACTGGTTCTTTTAATTTAAGAACCTAAACGCAGGCAAAGCAAACAGGCCTTAAGCATATAAAAGACTGCAGCTGCCTCTCATTATGTTTATTTTCAACATCTTCAACTGTGATTTTGCCGTACTGTCAACTATAAGTTTGTGGAAAACACATTGGCCTTCCACTGCAATGGCCTCAGACTAAAATGTCTATGTATCTAATATCTTAGGTGTATCTAATCTATTTGATTTACTGCACCCACCTTCCAAAGCGCCAGCCTCTTATCAGATCAAAGCTGCATGCAGCAACCTACGGAAGAATCTGTGTGTATGCATGTGTGTTGTGTTATGGAAAGTTGTTGGTTAGGTGAGGGTCTGTCATTGTTTTTAACCGAGAATATTAGAATGGCAGACTCTCTTTCTGCTATGGATATTTCCCAGTGCAGTGTCTGTTAAAAATAGGAAAGAAAACACTCTTCACGATCATTGCTAAATAATATGAGAATCAGCACTGGCCTAAGTAAACACTACAGAGCTCCCCTGTAGGTTGAAAATGAATTACATTTTGAGGCAGTGTAGAACATACAAGTGAACAGTTTGAAATATGCAAACATACAGTTGCGGTCAGAAGTTTACATACACTCATCGTGATCAACACTCATTATGACCTTACAGAGCCATGAATGGCAAGCACTGCATACTTTCAGGATTTGGTTCAACTGTATGTTCCCTGCCAATCTCTGAGGTCATCTGATCAACCTTTGCTGTATGTCCTGCCAACAAAAGTAAAAACTAAAGGTGACTGTGCCTTTGAGTTCAGAGCTCCCAGTCTATGGAACGGTTTGCACATTTCCCTGAGAACTGCAACCGCCATTAATGTTTTTGGCTCAAACCATTTTTTTCGGACAAAAATTTCATTGTTTTTCATTGATGTGCCCTCTTACTGCATTGTACTGGTATTATTCCGTGTGTTGATTTTATTATTGCATTTTATTGTATGTTTATTTTAAGCTGCAAAGTGTGTCGTACTTATGGAGCAAGTGCTGGGTGTGCTTCATGTAAGGCTATCGTATGTTCCACTCACTGGGGACGTACCGTGTGTGGGCATTGTACGAGGCTCGTGAAGCCCACTCACTTCGATTGCAAGATGGGCGTACTGGCTTCCTACAGCACGTGTATCGTGACCGACATAAGTTCTCATCACAGTCAGAATTCTTGGCAGAATTGGTGGAGTTAATTTTCAATTTCTCTGATTTTTTTAAGTGCCATTTTTATCGTATTTCTTTTTAAGGTCGTATCAACGCGCATTGCGTTCTGTGTCCTTGTGGTTGTCTTAGAGCGATCTATCGGTGCTCTATTGTATGTCTGTTATTGTCTTTACTACTGTTACCAGTAGAGGGTGTTGTATACTCATGTGACAGTTGAAGACAGCGCAGGTCCACCTGGCCTGGTATGTGTTTTGCCTGTACCACCATTTTAGGAACCTGTCCTTTGTTTTCTGCGTCCTGATTGGCTGTAGACCATTGTAAATCAATCTCTTTGGTGCAGTTTCCTGTTGTGGTCAGTAGTCGCTAGCAAACCAGATAACTGTGTGAGCTGCTTGCTAACTGCCAATGAACAATAGAAGAAGACGAAGGAGGTAACCGGCTAAATGAATCTTCGGTTCGAGGAGTAGGACGAGGAAGACGACGGCAGGAGCAATATGTTTTATCTCCTATTCAGAGGAGTGAATAGGCGTGAGTCACTTCATAATTTCTTGTTTCCAACCTAGTAGATTGATCATCTTTGAGCGTGTTTAAAGAAGAGCGAAATATGAGAAAATGTAAATGCAAGTCTGACAAAAGCGTATAAAGTGTATTGTGAGGGGGGGGGGTTTACAGTCTTAAAACATATACAATAATTGTAAACAAATAAAATTGGCGACTTCGCAGATTTCACTTACTGGGGGCTATTTTGGGAACCTATCCCCCGCGATAAACGAGGGAACACTGTATTTAAAAAATTACGGACTGGCCATGGAGTTGTTGAAACCTACAAAATCAGATCAAATAATTATTTCCCCCACTGTACGTATGCCCATGTGATGGTTCTGTGTGGTTGTAAGACCCAAGAGGATAACTGACTGTCAGTCTGAGGAAAATTGTTTCATTTTCAAGCAGAGGGAACCAGTGGATGTAATCTGTGTGTGCATGTTTGTATATCCCCACCAAGCTTTTATGGAAGGCTCCACTCTCCTCCCTGTTCTTGTCCACATGGTGAAAGATTTTCCTTTGACAGGCATAAGTCAGGCAGGTTTTCATGTGTGACTGGAGAGGGAGACACAAGAGATCTAGAATGGATGTCTGGGTTTGATGAGCCTTGGAGAAACACTGACATACGACTGTGATACGTCAACAAGACATTGTACTTTCAGCACAATCTTGACATTGACCAGTATCACACTAGCAGTCGCTTGTGTACGCAATGAAACAGAATATATATATATATATATATATATATATATATATATATATATATATTTTTTTTTTTTAAATTAGATGTGTCGTCCATCTGATTAAAGGGATACTTCGACATGAAGTATCCCTTATACAGTAATCCCCCATTTATCGAATTTAATTGGTTCCAGACCGTGACAAGTGAATTTCTGCAAAGTAGGTTTCAATATTAATAAATAGAATATTTTCATAGAGCATAGAAAACCTGTTTAGGACTTCTCAAAATATGATTTTTACCATTATTTTAGCCCTCGAGACATGAAATAAGGCCCCTATTGCCACATTTACACTCATATTACCTATTACAGCAGATACAATCAGAGAAAATAAGCTATTTAAGGCAAAAATAAGACTCATGCGCATGTGTGTTTCAATAAATGTCTTCCGGACTTCTGGAAGTGACGTCGGGGATTCAGAGTTGAGTTTTAGCTGGAGTACGGCCACAACAGTAGCCCGTGATATTGTGATGATGATGATGTTTTTTATTATTATTATGATTATTATGTTATTATTGTGCCTGTTGTGAGATAAATAATAAAGAGCCGGTCGTTGGCAATCAACTTTGTTGTGTGTTAGTAGTGACACCCACTGGCCAGTGTAGACTACAGTTCACTGTGAAGTTCACTGGAAACTGTATTTGTATTTTAGTTCATTTAGAACATTTTTATGCTTGCCTGGACAGCGACCTGCTCTTAAAGCCATGATCCCCAAGTTCTTGCAGTTCTTCAAACACAGCAGCCCCAAGATCAGGTCTTTTGGACCAATAATGGGCCGTAGTCAACCACAAAACAGCGACCGTTTATTAATGAATAAATTTTTGGACTGTAGTCCATTTATGTTTATGTTAGAATATGCTTAATTTAGGCAAAAAAAACCCCTGCGAGTACAGGATTGGTGGCACACTACTACCTACCATTCAGTCCTGGTACAACCGGAACCGGAATTTACCGGTCGATCAATGCTCCCACCCTCACCTATGGTCATGAGCTATGGGTCATGACCGAAAGAACGAGATCACGGATACAAGCGGCTGAAATGAGTTTCCTCCATAGGGTGGCTGGACTCACCCTAAACCAGGGGTCTCAAACTCGCGGCCCGCGGGCCATTTGCGGCCCGCCAAGTCACATTTTGTCACTAGACAAAACACTACCTACAATTGCAGTTGCTAACACAAAATGACAGCACAACATGTAACAGGGCAGTAAACACACACAGGGTAACTACTACTACGGGGAATAATGTTGCACTAAAACAGTCTCATTCTTTTTGCAGCATGTCCTCATTAGGGTCACGGGTAAGCTGGGGCCTATCCCAGCTGAATGCAGCAAACTACAAACTATTAAATTATTGTCATTGTGTCACGTTATCACCGTATCGAGGTTTTATCGTTATCGTGAGCCATGTATCGCAAATCGTATCGTGATGTACCCTGAGATTCCCAGCCCTACTCCCAATACTTGATGCGGCCCAGCCTCACCCATAGTCTACCTCCAGTGGCCCCCAGTGAAATTGAGTTTGAGACCCCTGACCTAAACGATAGGGTGAGGACCTCGGTCATTAATCACGATTAATTAATTTGATTAATTTGATGATTAAAAATTGTAATCATTTGAAAGCCCTAATTTTTATTGGTTGGAAATATAGAAACTAGTCAGCTTTATAAGTAACACTAACAGGCTTTATGGCGTCATGCGACATCAATTCTGTCAAATAAAAGAAACCTCAAGTTGATAACAGCCTCACAGTTGCTTGTTGATTTGTGTTGAATCAGCCTCTGGTGGTCATGATCTTTATTGTCAGTAATCTACTCTGGGTTTAGCCGGCTAAGACCAGTTGTTTATTTATGTGTGTGCTTGTGCTTTGTGTGTGTATATCACCACTCCTTGTTCAAAGTCGTTTCGAATCTCAGAGGAAGTGTTTTTTTTCTTGTAAATGTTTGTGTGTGCAGCACTTTTTCCACAAAGGTGCACATGTGAATACATGTGTTTTTTGCATTCGTATTCCAGTTCTTCTAGTAAATAATTATGATTCTGTATACAATTGTGTGTGTGACTTTCATAGTGTGTCGTGAACCAGCACTGGAGTTGACTCGGAGTTGACTCTATATATGTTTATATCCAAGTTGTCAAAGGTGTGTGCACATTCCCCAGGGCCGCTTCTGTGGTGGACGCTAGCTGGCTGGATGCCGTCATTCATCTTCCTTATTCTCAGCCACTACAAAGCAACACTGCTCCCTGGTTGTAACCTCCTCAAACACACACACACACACACACACACGCTCACACACTCAGGCGCACACACACACGCACACACTCTACCCCCTACTGAGCTGCTCTTTTGCAATTGTGTTATTTCTTCCTCTTATTTTTCTTTCCTCATCATGATAACAACAACAACAGAGTCTCTTGAAGCACTCACTTTGAATATCAAATGCTTGTGTGCATACTTCTCAGTGTGTGTGTTTGCGCGCGTGACAGCAAACTGCTGACATTTTTAGTTGGACAGATTGTTGTCTATGTTTTAATGTATCAGCAGCCCTTGGCCTGCTTGATGATCAGTACTCTGACAATCAAGGACCCAGTAAAAACTGACCCATGAACAGTTTTGGATTCCAACCCAAAGTATGGGAAAGGATGTTTTAGAGAACTTACTGATTCTTTGTTTTCAAATTGCTTGTTAATTCAACGTTTGAAACCTAAACATTTAATGAAGTACAAGACCATTTTACCTTTGTGACTTTTCAAATAAGTTCCCTTCCTGATAAAAGGTTAAAACTGCATCACAGAAGTTATCAATACAGAATGTTGGTGCATGTATGCATGAGAGAGTGTGGAGCCATAGGCGGATTACAGGGATATGCTGGATTTTTTGACTTGAAGTTGTATGACATCCCCATCAGCACTTTTCCGCTACGTCGTCACTCTGTGAAACATGTGATGGAGAGGTGTGCAACAGTTGACAGGCGGCAGCGAGCAGTGATACGAAGGGGAGAGAAAATGCCGCAGAGCAATTGTGAGATCTGACCTTTTTGTGGAAAACGGTTTTGTGATGCAAACGTTTTACTCTTTTGAACGCATATTGTTTTGAGAAGCAAAACGCTTTACTTTTGTGACTCCGACCAACTGGCCGGAACTACTTTCTTCATCACCAAGAACTGACTAGAACTATGCTCACGGGACGAAGTAGGGTAAAAGTCACCGTTGATTCGTTACACTGTTGATGGGGATGTCATACAAATCCATGTCAAAAAAATCCAAACTCTCCCTTTAAATATGATTGCGTGTGTCTGTTTCCACCCAATCCTGAGTGCGCTTTGTACACACGTTTAAAGGAATGTACTTTTGATCATGTATGTGGGGTTGAACTATCCATTGCATAATTGCAAAGATACACTCGGGAGTTTCATAGCTTTTCTCCATGTTAATAAAGTTTAATCACTGTGCATGATCAATAGATGTAGCCATGTGCAGTTACAGTGTTGAAAAAATAGCTGTACTCAGAGTGGGCGGGGCATAAACCAGAAGTGGTTTAACTGGAAATGGGTGGGGCTTAAATCTGGACATTATTTAAAGTCTGAAATTGACATGGATTGATCAGAAGTTGCTATATTTATTGTTTATTATTCAGCTACATGCGTACTGTGTAATGGTAATGCTAATGGTTTAATTTGATTTGAACATGCATGCAAGTTACAATGGAATACATCACATAATTCTATTCACCGTTCCACATGTCCAAAAGGAGTTGGAAGAAGCAAAGCTTATTTAATCCTACCCCCCATCCGTTCCACATCTTGTGCAGTACATTTATGCACTTCCTGTATTCCATATGTGATTTTTTTTAAATACATACAATAAGTAATGTAACAATATAATGATGTAATTGTTAAGATTTTTTTTCACAATAAATATATCAGTATAATGATAAATAAATAATAATAGAGACAAGCATAACAAGTTCAAGACTCTTCTGCCTTGTATTTTGCAAACATCAACTGCTTGTATTGCTTTTTGAATTCGCTCACCTTGGTGCTTTGTTTGAGTTCCTTACTCAATCCGTTCCATAATTTAATTCCACATACTGAAATGCTTTGGGTTTTTAGCGTTCTGCAATGTGTTTCAAGTGTAAGATCATATTTCTCCTCTCTTGTAGAAACGTATTGTATGACATTTTTGGGTGGCTGGTTATTGTTAGCGTTATACATTATTTTAGCAGTTTGAATATTTACTAAATCAGCGAATTTTAATATTTATGATCTTAAAAATAAGGGATTAATTGTGAGCTGAGGAAAACCTAAAAAAAAAAAACAGTGCAGAGTGGAGAAAGACACCAACGCGACACGAGCCGTTTTCAAGTTGGTCTTGCCAACAAGTTTACCAACTAACTTTAAATATCATACATAGAGGTGAGCTGAGAAAAACTGAGTACTAATTTGCGCAACGTTAGCTGGAGTAAAGCCATTGTTTGTGTGTGAACGAGTGAGGCACAGCTCCTCACCGGCTGCAGCCTGAAGCAAGTCTGTCTAGGGGGAGGCGGTCGAGCGTGACGAGTGAATACATAAGTAGTTAGCCAATGAGGATTTTCCTTGAGCATGAGTACGGATCATGACGAGCTGTACTCGTTACATGCTCGTACTCAGCAAAAATGCATTATCCACAACGGATACTTGTCTAAAACGAGTATTTGGCTCAGCCCTACTAAACATCATGTCACATAATGTTTTATGGTTAATGCTTTGATTTGATGAATACTTGCTAGTGATGAAGTGAAGATCATAGAATTTTAAGACGTGTAGTTTCACAAAGGTATGCTTAAAGCTAACTCTGCATCAAGGTGTAGGCAGAAAGCATATATAATATCCATAAAAAGTGTGACTCTTATCAGCGTATTGAATACAGTAATCCAGTAATACAGAGTGCTTAGCAACAAGCAGATGGAGATTTTTTGAAGGCCTGTCTGGTGTGACAGAGGTGAACTCTGAGCCCTGAGAGGAGGGAGTGAATGTCTTCTGTTTGTGCCCCCTCCGCCTCCAACACGCTCCTCATCTTCATCGCAGTCACGCCACAATAAGGATTAATTTCACTCTGATTGTTGGAATATCTGGCAACCAGGGAAATGAGAAAGTGTCATCTTATGGGCTCATTCATCAAGAACTAATTGAAGCCTCACTATTCTCAAGTGCCGTGAGAGCTTGAAAGTTGGAGTGTCTTGTTTTTGTACGGTGCGTGTGCATTTTTCTGCTCTTGCAGGTCTTTGACTGTACGGTGTGACCATAGAAATGGAATGAGGAAACGCACCAAAGTGTGCATTTGTGTTGTAGTTTGGAGTTAATACGTCAAGTGCTCAGAAAGGTGTCAAGGTGCGCTGCTGGTGATCATCCATATCCTAAACTGTGTGTGTGTGCGTGTGAGCGAGAGCGACAGTATTCTCCTCACACAAGTGAATCTCCTGTCCTCTTAGGCTATTGGACTCCGCTCCACCTCTCATATTGATTCCAACGGGCACTAGTTGACATTCTTTCTTTCTCTCTCTCCCTTTTACTCTATCCTTTATTTTGTTTGATAACACATACACTAACCTTTAGCTACCTCTCAGATCCAAGTATTGACTTTAATATCACATCGACACACTTGTTTGTTCTCCGTCATAATGCCTATGCTCACTACAGTATGTCATTCAGAATAATGATCATACCAACAACAATAATGTTTTTAATTATACAATAATATTATTAAAAAATATTTCGAATGTACTGTTGTAAAATGTCAAAGACCTACAACAGTAAATACAGCAGACAAATGTGTGGGTTTATGATGTGTGTGGAAAAGGAAGGCAGTGAAGTGAGTCTAGACTATAGAGGTGTGACCGCATTTATGTGACTTAGGAGGCATTGACACTTAACCATTTTTAACTAAAAACAGATACAAACTGTCTTTCTGACACCTCATTTATGCAATAATAGCATTTTAAAAACATCATGCCATCCCTGACAAATGCATCTTTGTGGAAAATGAGGGAAATTTTTGTTTGTTACACGCAATATTGTATGATAACCGAGACAGTGTAGGAAAATCGAAGCAAATCATACAAAAACTGGGTCGTACGAAAACCGAGCTTTGCCTGTATGTTTAAATACCTGAAAAGGACAAATAAACAAGCCCCTTTTCCGCTACAAGGTATCAACCCTGCACACAGAGCAATGAACAACTTCATGCTTTGTCTCCTTTCTGCTCCTTGCTTGCGCCGTGAGGCATTCCGACCCACTCGTAATTGAGAATGTTAGGTGGTAATTGTTTTTAATTTTTATTCACGTACCACCTACTACAAATGGCGTACCCCTGGGGGTACACGTACCCCACTTTGGGAACCTTGGCTCTAGTGTACGTCACATGGACTGTATCATCTAAATTGACTTTTTTTCTTTTTTCTTTTTGTTTTGAAGGGCATCGAACAGTTAGCATTAGCACTGAATGGATGAAGATATTGTTCATCATGAAGTCAATAACATGGAAAAGCACACCACAAAATTCTATTTCTTAAAGTGGCGGCGTAAGCCTACATAATAAGCTGTAAAATGGTTTATCACACCTCCTACATCAATAGATAAATATGTCAACATGGTTCTGCATCTATACAGAGAGGAGTGCCCTGACAATGTAATCATTTCTTACTTACTATGTAATTATTATGACGGGAATATCCCACAGGGTAAAATAAAGACAAGCAGAGTTTATGATTATCCAAATTTATGCCACAAAACATCGCTGCATTAGAGACCGCTGAGCCATGAGTTGTCTTTAACATTCTCGCCGCTATTCTTAATTTATTTGTCCTTATTAGTCTTCTAGTAATTTATCCTTCAACTTTTCTCTCTATACCCATTCATCAATCATTTCCACACATTTAAGAAGTCAAATGTTTGTCCCCTGTTTCTCTGTGTACTGCTGACATGCAATGACAGTGGCGTGAGTGGAGATCAATAAAAGTTCACGCCGTGCCATTGAGCCTGGGGGGGATGGAGGACAGCGTTGATTGCAGGGACATCCTGGCACTGTCACAAGACAAGGTGGAACTTGCAGTTTCACTGATGAATCGTAAAGGCCTGTTATTAGTGGTCTGCCGCCACTTTGCGGTTGAAATTTTGCGGCTTCACTCTATCATGTTTTTTTTCAAATATACAAATAAATAAATCATGCTGTTTTGTGGTTGAATACAGTAAAAAATATGCATATTTAAACACATTTTACACATTTTTGCTTAAATTAAGTATTTTAAAGCATCAAAATGACCTAAAATACATATATAAGGCATTCAGAAGATGCATGAAGACACCGTGAATGATGTATTGAATGTAGTATTCTACCCTGGTCACTAGGTGTCAGTAACATTACTGTAATGTTCGGTGAGAAGCACAGCCACTAGACTTGATCGTCAGAACAACAGGCTTTTATTGCAGGTTTGAATTATCTCACAACAGGCACAATAATCCTAAAATTTAAAATCCCTAATAATACATGGGCTATTGTTGCAGCCGTAATCCACGCCAAGGTGAAAATCAACTCTGAACCCCAACGTCACTTCCTGTCCACCCACCACTGAGATCCCGTAGGGAACACATTTATAGCAACACAAACGAGCACAAGTCTTATTTACTTACAAGTCTTATTTATTTACTTGTTTTGTCTACTCCATTGGATAATACAACTGTAAGGGTGGCTATACAGTAAGGGTGTTATTTCATGTCTAGAGGGCTCTAATAATGTTACAAACCATATTTAGAAGGTTGGAAACAGGGTTTGTATGCTCCAACTACAAAAATATTCCATTTATAAATAAGGATTCCTACCTCGCGGGAATTTACTTTTACTATTTTACTATTTAGGCTACTATTTACTATTCACTTATCAACTAATTCATTTCAATGAATGACGGATTACTGTACCACTGTATATGTGTGTGGATGAAGGGGCAAACTCACAATGTGAACATTTGTCTAGCTGTAATACTGTTGTTTTCATTGTTGGGTTGTGTGTTTGTGCTGTATTTCTACCATCAGTAGCGTGTATGCGGTGGAAAAACAGACCATGAGTTTTGCACAAGTGTGCCTTGAACTGGTCACAATATACACTAAAGCCACTCTGAAGTCAAACAGTAATCTGTCTGACCACCATTACCTCACAAAGATGAACAGAAGCATCTTTTTAACATATAGATGATGATGGGACTGGACAGACAATATTTTTTCATAGTCCTAAATCGGCATCTTGTTGATCCTCACCATCCAGGTGGATACAATGCTATTGTAGTATTACAAAAAATCAATAACAAGGATTGCAAACTATAGAACAATACCCTTATTTGTCAGAAAATCTTACACATTTGTCATGAACTCAAATAATATAGCTGCAATAACAAAACTATGAATTTAATTAAAATTTTTGTGCCTTGGAAACATCAGTGTATGCATGTCGGTGTGTTTACACCACTCCTGTAAATAACTGTGTTTGTATGCTCATCGTGTGTGTGCATCCATGCATTAAGACCGACTCCTGGCTCCAGTCCAAAGATTGTTATAAGCCTGTATGTGCATGTATGTGTGGCGTGGGATCCTTGGTAGAGATGACACTGGCCGGCTATGTAAAAGTGTGTCTGACAGGGAGAGCGACAGAGTCAGCGCTTTTTTTCCTCCATCCTCACCCCCCCGTTGTTCAATCCATCCAGCTGCTGTCACCACAGGGGAGCAGACAATCTATCAAGGCATCGGGATGCATTCTCCTCACCTGCGCCGCGCCTTTAATGAACAGCCAACATGATCCCGACTGACAAGCAGGAAATGGATGTAATAAAGATTGTTTCTGCATGCTCTTTGCATCCCTGATAAATCACCTCGCTGTGCAACAGATTTGGGAGCTTCATGGAAATTTGATTTCACACTGTAAGGGGGAGGATGAAGAGAGCAGTGGGGGGAAAAAGAGCTGCTAGTGGCAGGGTCACTCAATTTTATTTCCTTTTTCTCTCCAGCGGAGCAGTGGAGCAAAGTGTGTGGGGGTTGAAGGAGAATGAAGGAGGCATGTTTTTTTTTTATCCTCCAAATGCTCGGTTAAGCCTGGAACACACTTTTGTGTCTGTAAGTCTATAAACAATAATAATATGTCATTCAAATAAATGCCATCTAGTTGGATTTAACCAAGCATAGCAGAATGTAGAGTAAAATCCCAACACAACAGATAATAGCTTTCTAGTACAACGGGATACGGCTTCCAGTAAATCATGTGTTTGATTTACGGCAATGCCTACTCCATATCTAACAGTGGTCATCCGCGCAGTCCAGTCTTGAACGCAAACACCTGGGCTCGAGCCAGCGACCACATATCACCACTGCTTGACAGTTAAATGGATAGTTCATATTTTTTGACATGAAGTTGTATGACATCCACATGAGCGGCGTAGTGCATCAACACTGACTTTTCCCCCACTTTGTCCAGTGAGCTGAGTTCTGGTCGGTTTTTGGCGTTTAAGAAAGTAGTTCCGGCGAGTTGGTGGGGTCACTTAAGTAAAGCGTTCTGCTTCTCAAAACAGTACGCGTTCAGAAGAGTAAGAGTATATTATATAGCGGCTTTACTGGTCATATGACATTTGGTTATTTACTGCACGCAACGTTACTAGCTGATTCTTGATAGCCTGTTCTGAGCAACGCCATTAGCTTGTAAAGAAGGTGCTAATAGGCGGCATCTAATTAGCTAGTAGCCAGTTCTTACCTGGGGTGCTGGAACAGCAGAACTCTTCAAAACATGTTTCTTTCTCTGTCTTGGGCGTGTGGGAACGTAATCCTCCTCCCTGAAGTGTGCACTACACACACAAAGCTGTTGAGTCCTGGCCACTTTTTTTGAAATACATTATAGCCAATACAACAAGAAGCCAACGTTTCCTCATAACAATGTCCGTGACAAGTTGTTCATTGCCCTGTGTGCAGGGTTGATACCTTGTAGTGGAAAAGGGGCTTGTTTATCGGTCGTTTTCAGTTATCTAAACATACAGGCACACCTCGGTTTTTGTACAACCCAGTTTTTGTATGATTTGGCTTTCTTCCTTAATTTTCCTACACTGTCTCGGTTATCGTACAATAATGAATGTAACAAACTATACAAATTTTGAGAATGCTCAAATGTAAAATCTATTATATTTTTTTCACCCCAGAAACTGACTTTGTGTTTCCATCCAAAAGCTCATTATCGATACTGCAGTACAAGCTATTCAGAATTCCAAATAACCAAAGAAAAAACTGATCTGTTCTTGAAATTGTTATTACCAGTGCACATGACCTTTACCTTTTTTAAAATTCAGTCTGCTTCCCTTGTCTTAGAGTTTAAATTCTGCTTGAAAATACTACTCCCATCCACTGTTCACTGTCCCATTAACTGTTATTTTTCTTTAATTTGGCTTCTTTTTACTGCTATCACAGATGTATTTTTTTCATTTCAAAGCAGGGATATATTAGCACATGAGCTTCCTTCACACTGCATCATACACATATCACACTTGCAGCCTAACACTCATGTAGTTGCTGCTGCCAAAAACCTCTATAGCAGAGCTCCATTGTATAGTGCAGCGAGGGGAGGAAATCAGGAGTGAATGGAGGGAGAATAATGATTTGGGTTGGAGGGAAATAATAGTGGAGCAGCAGAAGGAATACATGTGGAATGGAATAGAGGAGAAGAAAGGGACAGCCGATTGTGATTGGGAAAGAACCAGCGAGGATAGAGTGGGATAGGGATGGGGATGGGGGGATGCAGATATGGGGGGTGGGTGGGTGGGTAATTTATGATTTAATCTAATGCAGTCTGGACCTGCTGTAAGTCACACAGACCTCAGCTGGGAAAGTAAGGGCAGAGTGGGGGAGATGTAGAAATTGAGAGAGAGACATTAACCTTTCCTTGAAGCACATGTGTATGGGGCTGTTTTATCTGACCATCATCCACCATGTAAACCTTTTCTCCTTTCCACCTCCCTTGGTCTTTGGTTTAGCTTCACCAGCTGCTACTCTATTATTACTGGCACAATTTCCTGCATCCTATAATCAGCAACATCTACATTTCGAATGAACGAGTAAGATGGTCACTGATCTTGTTACTTTGTATCACTGATCAGTGTGCAATTGGACTCTTTTTTATATACCGTAAGGGTGGAAGCAGTCCTGCTGTGTGTAGCCATACAGCCAATGGAGAGCATGGACACTAAACTCCCCACACAGTTTCGTTGACGAGCACTTTTACGGACGTTCAAAGTTACTGCAGTGAAGAGACAAACTCTTTTGCAAAGTGCAAAAGAAAATATTTGGAAATCAAAAATTGTTTAAAATGATACATTTCCTACAGGTAAACTCGTGTATTTATTTTCTTAATTTAGACTGACTGAATATTCCAGATCATGTATGCATGTTATAGAAATGTTACTTCAAGAGCATAACTTTTGTGCACAGAGCAACACTTACTGCCAATGTAAGGCAACAATCAATCCTATATGGAGGTCAAACATTACGTTACATACTGTAATTACTAGCTGCTAGTGACGCTCCTGCTTGCACTGCTTAGATATAATATGATCTTTCTTGCTTTTATTTGCTGCTATGAATGTAGAACTGTAGAAATCACATATAAGTATTAACATTATTTATTAATAGACTAATATAGTATCGTAGGGTATTGTATGCACAACACTCATGTGTGCGTAGGGTTGCCATCCGTCTTTGAAAAACAGAATCTTCCCATATTTAGAAGCAGTACACAATCCGTATTGAGTTGAAAAGGGATGTACTTTGCCTCATATTACTGTGAGAATCAAAAATAGTTTGTAAAATGTCCATGAAATGAAGGAATGACAAGCACTATATGACATTTGGATATGTTTGTATTGCTCTGTTACCAATGACAGAATAAAACAGGGCATCGGGTGTGAACATTGTGCTAAAGGGAAAAAGCTGAAAGACAATCGTTCAGTTTATTCTGATAATGTAGTATTTTGCACTAAAATAAAAATACATTATTGAACAATTTGTTTCCTATGTATTGTATTCCTGCAAAACATACATCCAATTAAATTCAGGTTTGAGCCAAATAGTATAAACATTGTTGACAAGCACTGTACGAAATTTGGGTATGTTTGTATTGCTCCGTTACCAATGAGAGAATAAAACAGCAGAATTCACCTACTCTTCTGATAATTACTAGGGGTGTAATGGTACAGTACATGCTCCTGTCTTTTGTGGCAGAGGGTGCGGGTTTGATCCCCGGTCATGGTAACGCAAGGCAGGGCATCCGGTGTAAACATTGTGGTGACCCCTAATGGAAAAAAGCTGAAAGCCAATTGTTTAGTTTATTGTGACAAGTTAGTATTTTGTACTAAAATAAAAATAAATTATTGAACAATTTGTTTCTGATTTATTACTCCAAAACATACATCCAATTAAATTCAGGTTTGAGCCAAATAGTATAAACATTGTTTCACACATAAAGTGTAAGTGGTTAAGTTGCAAAGAACAGGGTGTGTGTGCGATAATAATACAGTACACATTAGTCAAAAATAACACGTTGTCGTACCAGAGGGATCACTGGCCAATTTTTATTCATACTGCATTGATAAGAATGGAAAATTGCTTGTGGGGCTCCTGAAGCAGCTGACAGGTACCGGCAGGCCAAACGGCACACGGTTTTGGCATGGGTTGAGGCAAAAACTCATGATGGAGGGGGAGTTCGGCGAGGCCATGAAGCATGATTTTCGGTCGGCCTTGAAGAGGCGAACCATTAGACGTCTCAGAAAGGGTAAGCAGTGCCCTGTACACAGTCCACGGAGGAGACGGAGGCCTACTGACCTTGACTGTTCCCTGAGACTGCTGCCCCCGTGACCTGAACCCGGATAAGCTGAAGATGGATGAATGGAACGTAAATTATAGAAACGTCACATCATTACAGAATAGAGCTAGAGGATGGGGGCTGTGGTCAGGAAACATTCGACGGCTCAAAGATGACAGGGAAATGCATCACCTAAACTGGTTTACGTACATAATGTTCATACAGTGTGCATTTAAGCTGAACACATGTATCACGACACTACACCTCTAACCCTAACCCTAACCCTAAAAAAACAATAGTGACAACAATATAGAGTGAATAAACGAGTCATTGCAGTTAACTGCACCAGCACCTCCTACTGGAGTACAACTCTTGTGTCTGCAATCATCATCCCTCTCGTGAGAACCATTTGCTTGGATAAATATTGGTTTTACGTTGGCCCTTGTAATGGCGCACTGTGCAGGCGGCAGGGCTCGTAAGTGACGCTGTCTGTCACACCGATGGCAAGCCAGCGGGGGAGTCGATGGCACATTGTTGGGTCTCTCCAACGCTCATTTGAATTTGCTCGTCCCCAATCACGCCTCAACATTCAGTGACTACACACTTCCACGCTCCACACTCCACACACACACACTACTCCCACTACCTGTTTGGGCACCAGCTCTCTCATTTGCATGAAATAAGATGGAAATGGAGCCCTTATTTATGCCAACAGAAATGAAGTGTGTTATTAAGGGCACTATTGTGCAAAAGAGACTATGGCAGTAAGAATACATTACGGAGGCTATTTCTGGAGTGGCTCGAGTCACACAGAGGCTAATGCTTTACAGGTCCCCGATGACTTCAGTCTGGGCGCCAACACTTTGAATTGACTCGGTGGTGCTTGTTTATGGGCATTTTATATGCAACTGTGGGTATATTTGCTGATGTCTATCAGTCTGTGCATTATGCTTGTGTTAATTGTTGTGTATATTCTTATTTGTGTGGTTGTTCAGAAGGCGGTGCAAGTTTGTCAAATCTTTGTCTTTGTGGGTCAAACCCCGGCCTGTCCTTTACATATGTCCTTGAGCGCAACATTATATTGTGAGTTTCAATCTGTTCGTCCGCTCGGCCACTATCAATGAATGAACTGAACTGTGAACGTGAAGGCAAGAGGTAATTTTGGAAGGCGTTTCACAAATTTCAAGGTAAATGGTAAAGCTACAAAGTAAAAAAAAAAAAGGTAAATGAAAACATTGGTGGATGGTTTTTGATATGGGCAAAGTGCAAGGGGTGCTGTTATTCATTCATTCATTCATTCATTCACTACAACTAGGGGCGTATTCACACTAGGCCAATCTTACTGTGCCTGGGTGCACTTCTCCCAAAGTTCGACACTTTCGACTAGTGTGAGCGCATTGATCATGCTTTCCCTTCTCTGGCATGATTGGAAGGCACACGAACAACGTGTGCAATGTAGTCGAGACATAGGATGACAATGCAATCACTCCTTGCAGGTTATTAATGATGACAGACAAAATTCACAACAGAAACAAAATACAAAGATTCACAATTATCTAAAAGTCAAGCCCAGAGCACGAACGCTCGCCCGCGACTACATTCATTTGCGTAAAAAAAGACATTCATTTTTGTCATGCAATTAATGCGATTGCTCTTCTTGAAAGTAATTAAGTACGATGTCACATTGCCGATGTCACAGTAGGTTTCAATTCTGGCTTTTTGTCTGGCATTATTGTTGTCTTGGTGCCATCACACAAAAGCTAGAAGGGAGAAAAACATGTGTGAAGTTAATCTTTTGGATGCTCAGTGAGCAGTCACGACCGCTGTTTAAACCTTTAATTGTATTTTTTTCCCCCAAATTTTGGTTGAACTAGGTGATTTTAGCAGTCTACTTTGGTCTACTTTTGTCTTGTTTATTGTTTTTGAAATGTATTACATGTACTGTATATCATTTTAGGTTTTATGGTAATTCTTATAGTTTAATAGACCTTATGTTCCTTACCGTAAACCAAAATATCAGCTAATTCCTTAACCTGACCCCGATTATTCCTAAACCTTAACCTGCCCCGATAATAGCCTTTATGACCTTGGGTGACCTATGCCCTTAGTGGGTCCTCTGTGATGGGGCAAGACCAGGTTAACTGTTCTGAGAGACTTGAAAAAGCTATTGATGTACAAAAATGGTATCTGTGTGGTTTCCCTCTTTGATAGCCAAGTGTATGGAGATACCTTATTTATGCAGCGTGTGGCAATGGGGTGAAAGGAATTACAGAGGCGGATTAGTTTTGAAGGTATTGCCTTGTTTTTTGCAGCTGTTGTTTTCTTTACAGGGCTGGTAATGGAGTTTATTAGCATGTGAGTACAGCTGCCTGGCAGTGATTCTCATCTATCCTCCTGAAGGGGTGTCACATTGAGAACAAGATGCTAATACAAGAGGCGTAGCAAAAATGTTGTATTAGTGGAAATCCCGCCCTTCCATGCTTAAATTGGTGCAAAGAGTATTGTTTCCTCTCAGTCGAAGATATATTGAATCATTTTGCTGATGGCTTCAGTATTCTGCATTCGAAGAGACTTCTAATACATCTGCTACAACACTGCATCTAACCACTGGACTATGTAACTGGGCTCATATGGCATTTGTCATGCGCTGCATATTCACAGGCATGTAACACAACAAAACAATTGAAACATGTAGAATGGAAGGAAAAAGAAAGAAGAGGGGCAGAGAGCGCTGCTATTGGGAAAATACACATCAAATAAGCTAATGTCAAGTCCAGTGTGGTCTCATAACTTCGCCATTCAATGAGAGGTCAAACTGAGGTCACGCTCTATTGATTTCTTCCCAGGCTTTATGGCAGTATTTCTTTCCATTTATAGCATGTGCATGCCTTCACCAGTATTGGAGCTGATTTTACTGAAATGGAGCGCATATTTACATGCTAAAGTCAAACTACCAAGAGGAAATGGCGGTCAGTACCCTTCCTTTTGCCAAAGTCTGCTGGGATAGGTTCCCGAATGAGGACAAGTGGTTTAGAAAATGGATTAATGTTATTACAGGGATCCCTCATTTATCACAGTTAACTGGTTTCAGACCCGACAGTGATAAGTGAATTTTCCACAAAGCAGGATTCCTTATTTTTAAATAGAATATTTTCATAGTTAAAGCACAGAATACCCGTTTACAACCTTCTAAATACAGCTTTTAACATTATTAGAGCCCTCTATACACAAAATAACACCTCTCTATTGCGGTTTCAAAAAAATGTATTAAATAATAAATGATCACTGTTTTGTGGTTGACTATGGTGTATTATAAGTAAAAAATATATACATATTTCAGCAAATGGTATGTATTCATGGCCTAAATTAACTCTTTTCAGGCATAAAAATGGCAAAATTAACAAAAATACAAATAGAAGTCATTCAAAAGACGTGATATGAGGTGCAATAATATCTGTGTAGTATAATAATAGTAATCAGTATAACATAATAGTATCAGTATCTGTGACTAATCTTTGAGCAGTGTGGAGAGTGGCCGACAGCAGCTCCTGTGTGAATGTTCACTGCATGTGTGTTCTCTGCTTGTTAATCAAAGAGATTGAAGTACATCGTGAGTCTCTCCTTAACCATGAACAGCAGTAGTACAGTCTACTTTGTTGGGTAATACATGTCTAAAGGTGACCATAGGGGTGTTATTTCATGTCTAGAGGGCTCTAATAATGGTAAAAAACGTATTTAGAAAGTCAGGTTTCCTATGCTCTGACTACAAAAATATTCAATTTATTATTATTGAATAGAACTTATTGGAAATTCACATACCACGGTCGGGTCTGGAACCAATTAACTGCAATAATGTGGTGGCTATTGTCTCATCAGTGTAAAATTACTGACACCCAGTGACCGGTGTAGACTACTACATATCATTACAAGACACGCACACACACTCACACACACATCCCTAGGCTACGGTTTGTTTCATTGAATACACTTACTACATGCTTATGTAGTAATAATACAGTTCTTACACACAACCACTAACCTGTGAAAATACTGCAACTTGTTGGATGATGATGTTGCGAAGTAGATACCCAAGCCTTTGTCTTTGAAAGGGTGAGTACAGTATGTCTTCTGAATGGTTGTGTTATAGTTCATTTAGCAGTTTTTATACTTGAAAATGCAGAAAATACATTTGCTTCAATATGTATTTGTTTTTACGAATAAAAGGCAGTAGTCAACCTTGAAACAGCAATGATTTTGTTCATGAATATATTTGAAAAACCGTCATAGAGTGGTGAAGTGAAAGTTGAAGCACGGGGGACGACTGTATATTACACTTTAAACGGCAAGTGTTTATCTTCATATATTTATATTTTGCATGCTGATGATTGCAAGGTATTGTATCGCTGCACTTGTGAAACCTTATTGTGTGTTTGTGCACACTGGTGTACACATTAGTGTGCCTTTTCTGGCACGCAGTGATGGATCACAGCAGTTCCCTGTTTACCGAGCCTCATGATTTTCCGCGCGTGCATGTAACATGTGGAGTTTGGCAGGATTAATGAGCACGCAGCTTGTTGAATGGGTGTTTGGCTCTACAAAGCACTCCATCCCTGATGCACACACACACACACACACACACACACACACACACACACACCCTGTTCTTTACGACTTAACCACTTACGCTTGCTCTTAATTGCGAATAGTTGACCATATCCTGTTTAGCCGCACCCCCATGACAGACACATCGTATCAATATCGTCCCCCTTTTCCTGCATCTTGTAGGATGAGTGGATTTGGTTTCAATTGAATGATGTCATAATTGATCATCCTCATATAAAAACATATGCATCAAATACTATCTAATTTAGGAGTGCCCAAAATGTGGCCCTTGGGCCATTTACGGCCCACAGCTTGACTTTCATTGGCCAGCGGCACTTTGTAAAAATAAAATTTTACCAAAAAACCCAGAAAAAACGGGAAAAATAGAGCAAAAAGGCAAAATATTAAGAGAAGAAGCTGAAATGTTGTAATAACTAATAATAAAACCATGCTTTGTCTTTAAATATTGTGTTTATTCTGTTTTTTTTATTTTTTTAGCATTTTTGGTTAATTTAAAAAAAAATTAAATATCAAAGTGGACCCCCGCCTCCTTTGATTGTCAGTGCGCGGCCCTTGGTCGAAAAAGTTTGTACACCTGTTTTATAATTATTGTTATTACTCATAATTACAAAAAAAAGATGTGTGGAGTTCCATAATCTTAAATTTACTCAATGTTGGCAGGTCTGTTCGTGTCTTTATGCTGGTGCTAGCAGCTGTTACAGTGGTTTGTACAGATAAATAAATAAATATTACAGATTCTCTTACAAATCAGGGGAGCTGAACAAAACTTTCTGTCCCTTAGGGAGGGCATGACAGAAAATAATTGAGAACCACTGGTTTATGTTATTATTATTATAATTATAATTACATTATCATGTATTGTATTGTCACACTCAAGCTGTATGACGCTAGTAGGCGTAGTCACATAAACCAGCCTGTGATATGCTTTTAAAATTAAAAATGACATATACTGTATATATAATTACATATTATATATATTAAAATAAAGTATCACTTGTTCTGTTTCAGTTTATGATGAAAAACTTGCAAGAAAATATCAGATTTTGGTATATTTCATGGCAACAGGGCACTGTTTACTGAAATCTGTCACAGTCCAGGTCTCATGCCTGGGAGGGTGGGGGTCAGCTGCAGCGGATTCCTGTCAGCAATTAGTCCTTGCACCACTTAGTCTCGCTGTTCATGCTCCTGGTTGTCTGAATATTTTTCCTGCCTGCTTCTTGCTAACTACGTACTTCTCTGTTTGGATCCTGTTTACCCTGATTGTGTGCTACTCTGTGAGCAACGTTTTTGCATAGTTTCTTGCATCTGTACTAGTTTATTCCTGCTCGTGGTTTTCGTCCCAGCAGCGCCTTTTGTCTGTACTATTGGATTTTTTTTTTCATGGTTTTACTCGTGGTGCTCGTTTTGTTCACTTTTGCTCCCACACCACTGTCTTTTGTTCTTGATTTTTGTTATGATTAAACTCTTCTTCTGGACTCTTGCCTGTGCCTCCGATCTCTGCTTCCGACGTTCAGCCATGTAACATTTAAACATTTTATTATAAAAACATGCTCCAATTTTACTCATTTTTTCTGATAAGTGCTTTATTGTCTTTGTGACAAAATTTTGCGTGTCACAAAATGGCGATGCACAAACGGGCTGAAATTGACATCAGATTGTGTTTTATACACCACAGACACGAAGAACGTTTCCCTTGTTTATTCAGTGCATTTGAAGTGTATTTTTATATGGTTATAGATTCAAATTACTGTAGTCTGTGGGGCATCCCACCCTCGCTGGGACCCCTTTCAGGAGAATCACCCGTATCTCACTGCCAACTGTAATATTGAAGCTTGACAGTGACTTCTTATGTTAAAATTTGGACTTCACTGCACACCTCCAAGTACTCATTGGGCCCTTCTTTAAGCCTCGATCACAACCAGTTGTATGGGCTCCTACGGCCAGTCTATGTGGAAAAAAATGGACGAAACGCATGGAGTGCACGTCTGTGACATTCCAAGTTTCGATCCATAGGCTGGCCCCAGACCAGCCGCAGAGGTTCTTTGTCTTTGTCACAAACTCTACAGGCGTTTCCATTTTTTGCAGGTTGCAAAACAAACTTACGCACATCGTATGCCTCCACGTGTCGGCCGACGTGTGTCTTTCATACGCTTAACTAGCGTCGGGTTTGGGCAAAATGTAAATTTTTTTGTACGTGACACTTGCCGTGTGCCACACGTGCACCCCACATACGTAATTAATGTAGCCAACGCACATTCAGATATTACGTAAATCCTCCATGCGTGTTGAGATCTTACTTCTTCATTTTCACCACAACTATTTCCTCCACAAGCAAAAAAAACCCCAAAAATGCAGGAATTATCGGAGCGCCAAAAATTGCACGGACGAATCCAGTTGTGACCTAGGCTTTAGGAACACCTGCATCATCTATTGACAGCCATTAGAAAAGCTGTACTAAGATACTGCAGCTAGGTTTTGACATGTTTTAATCTTAATTTGATTAATATCAATGTGACTGTATTTACTTACATTTTCCTGTATTCAGCCTCGATCGGTGAAGGAATGTATTTGTCAGACTGGCTTGGATTATCTGATTTATGTGGTTTGCTTTTATAATTGAAGATGCTCAGCAAGCTCAATATACTAATGCTTGAAGCTTGTCGTAGAGTAAATGTAATTCAGCTTTGATGGCATTTAACGGACGTGTGTATGTGTGTGTGCATGTCAATGGGTGCTCTATTAGGCACATTTATGTTTGCACTTAGGCTTTATGTATTTTTGCGCACATAGGTTGCGCAAAGGAATCTCGCACTGGTGTTTCTTGTTCTGTACATGTATTTTGTGTGTGTGTGGCCAGGAAAGTGGCTGGTAGAGAGAAATACAGAAGGGTAGTAGAAATCAAATCACTTAATTGCTGCATTTCATCTCCATCTTTTGTTCCATGGCGGCCAGCGAGCAACTCTGGCTGTGATTCATGGACGTGAGGGAGGCCTGTGAGCAGCGCCATCCCTCATCGGCACCCGGCTGCTTGCGCACCCAAAGCACCCACACAATTACAGTGATTAATATGACTTGTTTTGGTTGTTTGTTTGCTTTTCCATTATTTTACTTCACTTTCACTGGGAATGGGGGTGGTGTTTAATACAGCCTATGACTAGTCAGAAATAAACAATTTACCATTTTAAGCTTGTTCCTCTCTCCTTACTTACCCCTTGTGGGATTTTAGCCCACTGAGACTCAGTGAGAGGGAATGCAGAAAGTTGAGCATGCAAGAAAAGAGGGAGAGTGAGCTGTAGATAAGAGGGGAGATAAAAATAGGGAGAGAGGGGAGGATGTGTTCATAGATGCTCCGAGGAGATGAAGAAAATCAAAATGTAAAAACGGAGTGCAGATGTTGAGAAAGCGCAAAAAAATATGAAAGAAGATGAGATTCTGAATCATGCTTTGTCTGAGAAAGCGCGATATAAACAAGGAGAAGGAGTCGGATAAGGAAAAGGTGAGAGTCTGGCGTGAAACATGTCAGTCATGCACCAAGCTTCCTACTTTGTGCCTCATGTACAGAGGTCGACATTTTTTATTGGCAGCATTTACATGAGCACAGTATTCGTGTATTAACCACGATGGTGGGCTCCGTTATGTCTCGGTATAAAAATATACCGGTATAAAAACAGTATACTGGTATAAAAATATTTCTGTTCATTGTTGCACTCCATCATATACTTAAGTCTTCAAGAATATTTATGAATAACTTTGTTTCCTCATCACCCCAGAGAAGCAAAATTTACCAACCTGCGTTCGACGCCATTGCCAGTGGACCTAAACATATCCCACAATGCTTTGCGATCTGAGGAGTGAGTATGAACAATTTGACCTCATATTTCGGTAGGGTGCATTTTCCCATTTACGTGTTTATACGACCTAACACTCAGCATGACACAGGCATATGCCAGGCGTCCGAATCGGATTGTCGGATTCAAAACAGAAACGCTTCTCAAAGGTTTTTGGAATACTTACAGTAGAGTCGTTCCTCATCATCGCTCCCTCACTCGATTGCGTTTTCTCAAAAATGTATGAATTAATAAATGATTGCTGTTTTGTGCTTCATGACCTAATACTGTATAAGTAAAACACTATTGAAAGACAAGTTGTGTAGTATTCTGGTCACTTGGCGTCAGTAATGTTACATTGATAAATAGGGGTGTCACGAGACTCAGAGACACAGAGAGACTGTATGACTGACAAAAGGGCTCACGCCGTTCATGCTGTTGTTTTATGGAATAGACGTGCCAAGGCGCCGAAACCAATACACAGAGTGAACTCTCTTTGTGTCTGTTTGAGAAACAACGAATGCAAACAAGCATGCACATCAATATATTGAGGCCGGCAAATGTATGTGTGATTAATTAATTAATTTACTATCATCCCAGGCAGAAGTGCCCATGAGACATTTTTTTCCTAAACGAGAAATCACGTTTGAAACTCTGGGGTCTTATGACACCCTTAATGATGAGACATGATGTTAGGATTACATTACCTTCACACTGCATGGGGTCAGCCATGGCATGTCCGACATGACAGAGTGAAAAAAGTGCTCCTCCTATTCCGTGTGGAAGTGGTCATTTTTTGTCTTCTTATTTTTGGCTTCTTCCCCATTTCATTTGAAACACTCTAGTTTAGAATAAGTAAATTGGAGAGGCTAACTATAGTTAGCTTGCAGTGATCCCGCAGTGATCCTGTAGTCTGTACAATGTGGTGTAAACAAAGAATGATAGGAGTGTTAAGGTGGCTGCAAGGGTGTTAGTTCATGTCTACAGAGCTCTAATAATGTTAAAAACCATATTTAGAAAGTCATAAACATGTTTTCTATGCTGTAACTAGCAAAATATTTAGTTTATTAATATTGAATCCTACTTTGCGGAAATTCACTTCGCACGACTGCATTTCAATTAAATTAATATAAAATAGCATAATATAAAAAATATAGATTGTCTTACACGTCTCACTTACCAATTTAGCACACAAATTAGTAGTTCTATTGTTTCTGATTTATTTACCTTTTAAATAAATCACATCTGACATAGAGACATAAAAATGCATTTAATGTATTATTACGTTTGTCGTTCACTATCTTAGTAATACTGCATATTCACAGTTGTTAGTCCTAGCTTATTTAAGAATACTGTTTATGATTTATTATATATTTAGTTTCTTTTTTTCCCTCTTTTCCTTTGCTACACTCAAAGTTGAGGTAAATTGCTCCAAACATGACATCTCCTGCTGCTGCTCCTTCACCTGATGAAACACTGGGCGATTTTACCAGTGTGAAACGCAGTCTGCCTTTTACTGAAATCAACATTGACAATGCTCACTCTTCAAAACCACCGTTGTTTTTGTTTTTTTTACGTCAAACTGGAGTTACAGTATTTTTGTCTGATATCTAACAAAATAGCTGCTCTATGACTGCTTGTTGTATTAATGGTACCTCCACAGGAACCATTACGTATGTAAAATGTTGTGGTTGAAATAGCAAAATATCAGAGAGGCATTGGATAAAAGTGGATTCATTTCATTTACGAATTTTGGCCGCTCTTGTTGGAGCTCCAGACACTGGTCGCCCATTAAAGGACCCGCACATCATGTCTGACTGCTTTGGCAACCTCAGTGTGTATTCCGGAGCATTTACAATGACATAAATTTTGTGTGAGCTTCTGACAACTGCCAGAGAAACACAATATAATGTTACATCGTAGCAGTTGCTACCATAGTCAGCCCCCCAAAACTGACTGCTCTGATCAGTTTCTGTGTGTTTACTTGGTCTATTTTGACTGAGATATTCACACATTATTGAGACACCTAGGAATTGGTTTATAGGTTCATTGTGTCTTCTTATTGAATATAAACTCAACAAAAATATAAATGCAACACTTGTTTTTGTTCCCATCTTTCGTGAGCTAAACCCAGATATGTAATACTTCTACGTACACAGAAGGCCGATTTCTCTCAAATATTGTTCACAAATATGTCTACATTTGTGGGGAACGACTGTGGAAGTTGGTTTAAAAAAAAAGTTCTATCAACTCCTTTCAGTGCCTCTATTAAAGACGTGGTTTAAAGACGAGAATTAAAGAAGAAGATACTGTTATCTTTTTGTAGACGGCCACGGCACGCACATACACACACACACACTGTTTGACCTCACAGTGGCAGTAAGATGCCATCCAACATCTCCCCAGGTACAACACTGTGGCGTCAGGCTGAATCAAACATGGAGATTCACACAGAAAAGGAAGATAAAACGAAATCCGAGACTTAAAAACTGATGCTCTTCCCCTTTTTATTTGTTTGTGCGTCGGTCACAGCAGTGGACATTGGTTGGTTTGGACAAAACGTTCGAATCTAAACGTTCTCAGACTTTCATCCTGTGCTGTCTGTCGTACCCTCAACCACATGGGGCTACCACAGGAAGCGATCTGAGTTTACTTTTGTGCCAGTTACAAAAAGTCAATCATGTGTTGTGAAATATCTAAAAGACAGCTCCGTATCCCAGATATCACCAGATTATGTAACATATTTAGTGTGACAAAAAAAAGAGTTTGCAGGTTACCGTTGGCATCAGAAGTGCATCTTCAAAAGTGGCATTTACATTATTGGAAAAAGCAATACATTTGCGTGGGGAAAATAACAGGCTTATGTTATTTAGATATTTTTTTAAATTAGATTTCTTGACATCTAGAAAACTAAAAGAATCCTACCTTAAGAAACACATTTTCCTTCATACTGTAAATGTCATGATCCTGTTTTACTGTGTAATGCCTTTTGTGTTGGCACAGAGCCATTTATGGGCCACTTATGGTTGTTGCTGGGCAGAACCACACACCTGCTGCCTGCTGCACACCTGACAGGCAATGGCAATCAAAAAACAGTTTGATGAAAGTGCTCACATAATAAAACATTTTTGTCTTACTGCTGTCATAGCTAATACCGTAACTACAACATATAAGTGAAATGAAGTTGTGATTTTGACAAGATTTTGACATCCCTCCAGTGATTCTGAACTGTCGCCATCTTGTTTGTGATGTCAAGACCAGAATATGTTCCGGGAAACAGACTCAAACAAGTGCAGCCATGAACTCGCAGCAAAGTTAAGAAAGCGACATATTCAAAACATTAACACCAGAATAACATTCACTGATATTGTGTTGCGATGGCCACAAGTGTGTGTTTTTTTTGTAAGCGACGCTGACAGCTGCACTGCCGAAACACAATCAGTGAGCACCGATCGCTGCCTATCCAGCTCTGGCATGAAACCCCATACTATTATTCTCAGATTTGTAGAATAGATCTGGTAAAAAAATATGAAATGACTTACTGTAACTGACAGATGGACTGCAAGATAGTCTAGAAAGACATTCCCACTTACTGTATCATGTGGCATCCACAGTCAAACATTAGCACACGTCACCATACCGTACGTAATGCATCCTCACCGGCACACTTCCGTGACATCACTGCCACCAGCGCTTGTTTTCTTTCTTCTTTTTCTATATTAAATGGCAAGGTATATGTTTATTGGTTCTTGAACATTTTTATTTAGTTTGATGTACATTTTAGCAAATTGCGGTTGCAGCAGAATAATGTGGTTATTCTGTGTTGTTTTATTAATTGCTGTTCTTATGGTTATCTTAAATGTTCAGTTGTCCATTCATTTGTCATTTGTAATTATTTTTGAATCATTTTCTGCATGTAAGACTATAATTATTGTCTTTAAAATGTGTTTTGTGTTCACATTTGTGGGTGTCTGGAAGGGATGAATTGGATCTTCATTATTTTATATGGAAAAAATTTGCTTTGGTTAGAGTCTCTTTTGTTTTGAGTCGGAACCTTCTGGAACGGATTAATGACGTTAGCCAAGGCACCACCGTACCATGTTAGCCGCCTAGCGTGTCATACCCAAGCCAGTTACAAATCCACACCGCATTAGCATGGAGAATATTCGTAGAAAAAATGTGGCTTGACTTACTGCCACCGTGGCACGCTTTTACCATGGTCAAACGTCGTGTGGGTTTTTGAAGTTTCATTTCCATCTGCGGGGCATTTTCAAAACAACTGTCCCTCGCAATTTGCCAAAATACCGAAACATCTGATGCGGTGAATGGCGAAAGCCTCCCCCGTCTCATTGAGTATTCCAGCAAAAGCCTTCAACACAATTGGCAGGCATAATATAAAAAAAAATAAAACAAACAACAGAATTTCATTCAGAACTGGAACATAACAATTGAGAAAGCATTGGAGTGGACGATAGCGTCCGCGTGGGAAGTTCTCCTGGAAACATCACTTGCTGTCTAAGTGTAAAAAAACGGTAAATATTTCAACATTTGAGCAAACATCTAACACAGTAAATATGTTTGCCTTTCAATGTTATTTTTCACTGAGAAAATAACAACATTAACATGTGTTTTGGTGCCATGAGCAGTTTAAGGCTCTTATACTGGACTGTATTCTGTATCCGCCTGCTTTGGGGTCCACTTTACTTACTGAGCCGCCTTGTGACAGAAAATGCTTATTGCCAAACATCAAAACCAGATTAAATCATCAAAACCTGTAAGGCAACTACATTTTTTTGATATTTTAATATTGTTTCTCCATAGTATCCTCGCAATCATGTGTATGTAGTACAGTATATCTCTTGGATATAAACAGTATTTATCTACACATGGGTCAGAACAGTTAATGAGGAAGACTTCAGTGCACCCATGGCCTCAGGGCACACCATGATCACTGTGTACTTGATGTGTTTGGGTGTGTAGACTGGAGCTGGATTTTAAATATTAATATCAAGGTCAAAGGGACAAAGCTTTTTGATATTCATGCAGGGTTCTGTACCCTCTGCCTGGTGCTGAAGCCCTCCTGCTCTGCTGCTTTTCTCACTGGGTCATTATGTGTGCTGCACTTTCTTTCTTTTACTGAGCTGTGTTAGCACAATATTGAAGCCAAAAGGGAGGCACAAATGGGCAGTCATTTAAAGGTGGTTCCATGCACCAGTGAAAAATCGCTGTACCCTCCAAGAGTGATTATATTATATTAATCTTGTACCGATGACATAACATTCCCACTACTTACTTACTGAGAAAGCAGTTTGATGTGTTTAAGGGAGAGCTCGCTGACGGACAGCATTGTAGACTCCTGTGTATGCATACCCAGCTTCACCGCGGCCAGTACGGACAGGGATGTTAAAGCATGCTTGAAAATCAAAGGTGAAGGTCTGATAGTGTACGTGAACAACCGGCGGTGCCATCGGGGCCGCATTTCAGTCAAAGGAAGGATCTGCAGCCAGGATGTGGAACTTTCGCCAGTCAGTCTCAGACCGTGTTATGTTCCCAGGGAGCTTTCACACCACTTTGCCATTGTTGTTTCCTCCTGTGCCCTCTGCCCATTCCGCCACATCCCTTGACTCACATCGCTCTGGACGTCATCACTGGCCTTCCATCTTCACATGGAAAAACTGTCATCCTCAATGCGGTCGATCGTTTCTCCAAGATGGCGTACTTCCTTGCCCTGCCCAAGCTTCCGTCTTTCCTCGAGACAGCCCAGCTGCTGGTGAGACATGTTTTTTGTATTCATGGCATTGAATTTGACTTGGTGTCTGACAGAGGGCTCCACTTTGTGTCCCAATTCTGGAAGGGCTTTTGTAAGGCATTGGCCGCAACGGCCAGTTTGTCGTCTAGATACCATCCGAAGACTAACGGCCAGACGGAACGGGCCAACCAGGACTTAGAAGCGGTGCTGTGGTATGTTTGCCACCGACACCCTTCTTCCTGGTCCGCCCACCTCCCCTGGGTGGAGCACAGCCTCCACTTTATGCTTGTCATTTTTTAAAATAAGATCTTCCTTGTTCGCCTGCATGTACCGTCAAAACTCTGTAATTCATGACTGTGTTTAGATGGAGTATATCTTTTTCAAGTGAAGATGTGAAAAGAAAAAAAACATTGTTCTAAAACCAAGTGAAAAAAACTTGGAATGTAATGTGTTCAGCTGGTCATTGACGATAAGGGTATATTTTCACCGAAACGTCTAATTGATGCATGCAGCTCAAAACCGTGTGGCTGAATAAGCCATCAAACTATGAATTATGTTGAACTGAAAGTACAGCATAAATGCAGTGCTTTGATGATAAGCTTTGCAGAAACATATCATTATACCTTGCCACAAGCTCAGTGAACCAGCACATATGAGTACGTATATGTGTACATGGTATATACATGAATAACTGGGAAGCCAATGAATAATGGTGCATTTTAGTACAGTCTGTTCTGTTGATGTTGCATCTTCTATCATTTTCTGGCTGCTCATTCAGTTCTACTGTCACTTTACCAATGTAGATCATTCAGTCCCGACATAAATAAGTCAATATGAATGTACATTTTTATTTGATTAAAAAGTCATTTCATGTAAGAAGAGTGTTAAGATTAGAGTGTTTAGAGGTCAGCAATGGAAAGACTGATGTAAAGACATGTTGGAAAACGACTGTACACTTTTTATCCATCCGTCCATTTTCTATACTGCTTCTCCTCATTAGGGTCGCGGGGTCATGCTGGAGCCTATCCCAGCTGACTTCGGGCGACAGGCGGGGTACACCCTGGACTGGTCGCCAGCCAATCGCAGGGCACATACAGTATAGACAAACAACCATTCACACTCACATTCATACCTATGGACAATTTAGAGTCGCCAATTAACCTAACATGCATGTTTTTGGAATGTGGGAGAAAACCGGAGTACCCGGAGAAAACCCACACATGGGGAGAACATGCAAACTCCACACAGAAATGCCCAGGAGAGAATCAAACCCAGGTCTTCCCGATCTCCAGACTGTGACTGTGTGGCCAACATGCTAACCACTAGACCACCGTGCAGCCCCTGTACACTTTTTATACCTGATGATGAACAATGCATACAGTACAGTACCAGGAGCCTTATGTAATTTACAATGGTAGTTTGAAGTTATTATTTTCTGGCATTTTCAGCTTCTTCTTCGCTGGTGTTTGCGGGTATTTCTTCTGGCCAGCGAAGTGGGCATCGAATCTAGGAACATTTCAACGATCCCGGGAGAATCAGAATGTTAGTCCTGGTTCTCATTGATGCTTGAGACTCTATGCCCAAGCCGTGAGGTTCATGGCTGGTGCAGTGTTCCAACTCCTATGTAAGGAAAGTAGCTATTGTCATCAAAGTTGCTAGAAGTCGCTAAAGCCTGGGTCACAACCAGTCGTGTGGGTTCCTACAGCCGGTCTACATGCAAAAAAATGCAAGAAACGCACAGAGAAAATCAGCATGTCACACATGCGCCTGATTTTCGAATCGTGGTTCTTTGCCATGTCAAACAAACTCTACGGGTGCTTACATTTTTTTCAGGTTGCAAGACAAACTTTGGCACTTTGTACGTCTTTGTGCGTCGTCCGTACAACCAACGTGTGTCTTTCGTACATTTTACTGTTGTCACGTTTGGACAAAATGTAAATTTATTTGTACATCATTTGCGGACTCCTATGTATGTCGTGCATCACACTCGCACCCCACATACGTAACCCGTGCGGCCAACTCACGTTCAGATATTTCGTACATCCTTCATGCGTGTCAAGATCTTACTCCTTCATGTTCACCACAACTATGTTCTCAAAAAACAACAAAAACATTGCAGCAATTTGGTGAATACCAAAAATCTCATGGCCAAAAAAATCAGACGTCCGGTTGTGACCTCGGCTTAAATTACGCCAGCAGTTAATTTGCATAATTGACACAGATCAGTGTTTCTGCCTCACACGCCTCCACTGACCACACATTACTGTCGTGTGTCTTCCCAGAATGAAATGTGGTTGCTGTTTTACTGCTGTTAAAGTTTGCTTTAACATTTAACATCAACAGAGTACAGTGATACTTTGTACAATGCACAGTAATTTTGTTGTTCCTGCAAAATGCTTATTTAATACTGTGTATACAGTGGAACTTCGGTCAGCGTACGCTTAGTGACGTTAACCATGTTTTTTGGTTTATGTCGAAAATTCACTCCACAATTTTGCCTCAGTTGCCGTACATTTTCCGGTTAGCATACAATATTGCACAAGTCTTGTCGTTTTATTAATTTACTACGTGAGTCCAGCTTTGTTCTTGTTAGCAGCCTATTAGCTTGTTAATAAAATGGAAACCGAAACATTCATATGTACAGTATTTCAAATAGCTTTCTGCATGTAAATCAATTAAAAACGCGTTTTGTGTTAACATTTTTGGCCGTCTGGAAAGGATTATTTGGATTATTTCTTGTGGAAAAAATGGATTCAGTTAGAGTATGTTTCTGTTTGAGTCAGACCTTCTGGAATAGATTAATGATGCTAACCAAGGTTCAGTGGCCGGCGGTGCGTTTGGTACCTGGGCCCTCAGTGAACCGGCCAGAATATTTTTCACCAGAGACCTGTAGAGCCAGTACCACAAAACAAAAGAACACCAATTAAAGATTTGCCATGGCGGGGTTCTGAACCATGGTCACTTGTGTAGAGCAATAAACAATGTAGCGCTGCGCCATACAAGTATTTATTTTAAGTAAGGTAGCCACGATCGCTGGGATATTTTTGTGGTACCAATACTCTATCGCTAATAATATACGTCTCCTTATCTTTATATACATAGTCATCAATACTCCTGACTTACAAACATACATTTACTCACCAGAAATGTCACTTTCCTCCTCCTCTGTCAGCCATTGTGAACATAACTTATCTTGTTGAATAGTTTTGTTCCGATCAACCAATCAGAGGACGAATAAGTGCTGATGTCACTGTGGGCTGGCTGGCTGACCCTGAGTGGAGAATCTGAAGTGTAATTGGCTAAAAAAAAAAAAAAAAAAAAAAAAAAATGAGCTCCATTGCTAATAGTGTGTATGTGACGTCAACCACCACTTCTGATTCTGAAGGCTTTGGACAGATTACAGTGATATGGCAACACACAGAAGCTGAAAAATTATTGGACAAAAAAAAAAAATCAAACATATACACACACTACTAGAAACAGTGCAGCCGAGAGACACAGTCCTAAATAAAGATAATAGACTGTTGGGAATAAATACAATTTCATGGAACAATACTAGAATTTTTCAATGTAGTTCGGTGCTTCTCGTAGGCCAGCAGAGAAGACTTTGCTGGCCCTGACTGCACCACCACTGCCAAGATTCCACTGTATATATAATTGTCAAGACGTCGTGCACCAGGATTAACTGTCTTGAAAACAAATTACGTGGAAGCTTGTGTTCACCTAAACAGCATGCCCCATTACCTATAGAAATCCAGCATCAAAGCTCAGTGTTTACAAATGTAAGCATTGGACAGACGTAAAGCAGCTCTTTTTCACACAGATCTGGGACATGATATTGAAGCTTGAGCAAGCGTACCTATTATTGACATAGCAAAATGATCTTGCTTACCAATAAAACATTACAATGTTCAGGTCAGGGGTGTGACAGTACTTGATTTCAAAGCCAAATTGTAAAAAATAAAATAAAGAAGCTCTTACTTGCCTGTGCTTCATAGCTATGCTTTTATTACCTTTCCAAACCAATGTAAAACCGTCACGATACTATAAAGTATTCAGCATGTGTTCTTTTGTCTAAATTGCAAATGCTGTATGCTATGAATGCAGTAACGACCGCAACTTTAATATTTGCCTCGTTCTCATAGACTAGAAATATTGCTCCACTTCTATTTAATATTGATAAATGGTCTTTGAGATGCATGACGCGGCGATGTCACCTTCATATTCTAAATACCTGCTTGTCCGTTTTCTACATTTTCTTTTCTTCCAATATTTGGTTTGTCAGCCCGGCCATGTCATGAGATGTATCTGTCATTGTGTTTTAAGAGACTAACTCCTGGCTTACCCCATCAGTGTCACAGTAATATCCCAGCTCTGATTCGTGCTGCACTCAGGTGTGTAACTGACTGCTCTGTTTCCACATAATTACACTTTGAGCTTGATGTAGTCTGAGTGTGTGTGTGTGTGTGTGGGTGTATGTGTCTTTTCACCCTGTGCAGAAATATGCCATTTCCATTGCTCCTGTCCTTCCGCTAGACAGATACAATATTAAGAGCCACAAATTTGAGTGCGAGTTGAGAGGAGACATGGGGTAGGTGTTGGGGATGGGGAGGTAAGGCGCGAGAGGGTGGGTGGGTGGGGGGGTGACAGTAATAATAGTGCATCGAGAATTGTCAGGGAGGCAGACAGCCGCAATTGTGTGCAGTCGCACAAGTTGTGTCGACAGACAGGATGTGTAGACAAAACGGATATCTGACATAAATCTACGTTTGAGTAGGAAAGAGTTGAGTACATTGGTGTTTCAGTGTCTTATCTCTGTCACGGTATTACAAAAGATGTGACGAGCAAACAGATATCAAACATAAATCTAGGTTTGAGTCGGAGAGATTTGAAAATAGTGGTGCTGCGGAGCCTTATCTCTGTCACAGGATGAATCATTCCATATTTTTACTGCATGCTTAGTTATATTTAATTTAGACAGTGGACAGATTCATATGAATTCTTATGCAGTATGATTTTATATGTGTGACACATGGATGTTGAACTAGTCACACTCGTCACTAGGTGTCAGTGATGTTCTTGTAATGTTAGGTGTGACACATAATCACCAGACTGTGTTGTCGGAACAACAGGCTTTTATTTCAGGTTTGAATTATCTCACAACAGGCACAATAATCCCTAATAAAAACAAATACATGGGCTACTGTTGCAGCCATAAAAAATGTACTTGTAACACCTGACATCACTTCCTGTCCAGCACTCATGCTGCTCCACTAGGGAACACATTTATAACAACACACGAGCACGAGTCTTATGTGTATGTTTTAAATGCCTTATTTATTCTTATTACGTCTACTATATTTGGAAATACAATTGCAAAGGTGACTATAGGGGTGTTAGTTCATGTCTAGAGGGCTCTAATAATGTTAAAACCATATTTAGAAGGTCCTAAACAGGTCTTCTATGCTCTATCTACGGAAATATTCCATTTACAAATAAGGAATCCTACTTTGCTCAAATTTACTCATCATGGTTGAGTCTGGAACCAATGAATCTCACTATATCGATGAATAGTTATAATGCACAACCAAGTCAGGCTTCTGATTGGCACAAATGTGCATGACAGCTGGTGAATTTTTCAACACCGGAATGGGGGAAATGTGCCTCATTGAAAAAAAAATGGGTGGGGAGGGGGTGTTAAGAAGCAGTGATACGATGCCATAGATGCTGTACAGAGTTGTAGCAACAATAACAACAAGCTACACATACAGCCTCATTATAATGTGTCCATGAGTGATGAGAGATTAGTAGTATTCGTATTAGTAGAGTAGCACAAAATAAAAAAAAAAAAAAAGAAAAAGCCAAATGTGTCTGCGGCGGTCCATATTTATTTGTGGCGGGTTGGTGTGATGTACGGCAAACACTGATTAGTCCTCTGTGGTTGTTACGGTAGTAAATGTATGCACACAGGAAATACGCACAGCAGCTGTGGGCACTTTACAAATAAAAAAACAGCGTGGAAGTGGTTTTAAGGCAAACAAATCATGCTGTGATTTATGCACTTCCCAACTTGTTACAATGTGTAAACAACATGTTTACAAAAAGTTTGCAATGCCATGATATCAATGCATTTATACTGAAATTAATATAATTCATAGTTTATTCACACTTAGTGATAGTGGCCTACTTTCCTTTTGTGATGACAAACATGACCAGCGTTCAAGTATTAGCTGACCTCTCAAGGCATTTGTCCATTTGTCCATAACCAATGTTATGAAGCATGACATCAATTTTCACTTCACATTCTTCTTGTCATGCTAGGCGTCAGTCAATAGGTTGACTGCTGTCAGCTGGAACAATATATCGTATCTTAAATTTTTGATGATTAAGGCTGAACATTATGTCTCCACTAAAATCATGATTACAATAATAAGGACGTCATTTTACTATTCCAGTAATAGCAAACCTATCATCCTTAGTTGATGACTGTGCTTTTTGAACGCCCCAGTCTTTTGCCATATAATTTTATAATCGCCTCAGAACATCGTATTCAGCTTTTCAGCCTAACCTAAAGCTATGGTCAAATACCAGCCATCCAATTTAAATCGTCATAACCCATTGAAGTTATACTGTAGCACCATCACTGGTACAGTTCTCATAGTACAGTGTAGTGCTCACATAATGTATCATTTTATAAAGATTGACTACAACCTTTTGACACTCTTTCAGTCCGTTTTGGCTGGACACAAGCATAGGTGTACTGTAGGTATCGGTTAGGAAGAAACCATACAATTTTGGTGCCTATTTGGACGTAGGTCTAAATAGAGGCATTTATTCTTATGACTTTCATGCAAAAAAATTACGTTTTAGTCAACAGTTTGCCCTTGGAAATACATACTGATGATTGAGTGCTGCCGTTGTATTTCTAAAGGCAGAATTTTAAATGTCTTTTTTGGACATCATTACAGGTAAACACGTGCAGGCCACTTTGCTGTACCTGCAGAAACCTAGCTAGTAATCACACTCAAAACACAAACATACACTTACACAGTCCGACCACTCCCCTGCTCCCGCCTGCCCCCCGCTGAGCCCGGAGCCCCGCTGCACAGCCAGACTGCTGTTCTATAGGTCACATGACAAGACTGGCACACTTTACACTTTAGCCCTGTTGACAGCTTGTTGTTTACAATATGTGCAGCCAGCGTGGTGTAGACACTGCAGATCAGGGGCCTGGTGGGAGGTGGATACCACAATGGGCGTGCCTACAACATGGAGGTGTAGTGGCTTAGTGAGTGGGGGTTGGTGTTGGCGGGGGGTCTAGGGCAGGTTGCGTGGTGGGGAGCCCCTGGCGTGAGGCCCCGCAGTCTTTGATGCTTGCTGGTTCTAAAAGAAAGAGGCAACAGAGGGAGAGAGAGGAGGAGTGGGGGGGGGGGGGGGGGGGGGGGGGGGGGAAGAAGATGAGGAATGAAAGAAGAAAAAGGTTACCTGTGGATCAGCCAACCTTCAGCGCAGAAAGGTGGGGTGGAGGGGGTGTGGAGGGGACTTTGATGTAAGTCCAGGTTGGAGGAGAGCATTGATCGTAGGAGGAAATGATGTTGTGTGTGCAGAAGAGTGTGCTGAGGTTTATATAAGATGATGATTAATTGCGACAGCTTTTTGGAGCAGAGGTGTGCATGGGAGCTGTGGCTCAATGTTGTATCTGTAGCATGAACAGAACAAGTGAATGTGTTAACTGCCGTGCATGTATCAAGCGTGAACCTGGGAGTTTGCCAAGGAAGTTTAAGTTTCCTTCCTGCTGCTTGGAGAGTGAGAGTATCGTTCTCTCATAGCTTTGCAGGGGGTGCATTGGGATTTCGACTCCCTTTATAAATGTGTATAAGCGTGTGTGCATCATTGCCACACAACCCACAACACTCACTGGGCCTACAACTCCCCACAGTGCATGCCAGCTCCCGCAGCACATCCATGTTTCAAAGTGCCACATCCCAGGAGACATGCTAACAGTGAGGTGACACGCCCCCCTGTTGAGACTCAACTCTCACAATGCACCAAAATGGCTCCCATAGAGCTATGCAAAAAGTATTGGTTTCTGATGGAGGCACGCTGCTTTGCATCTGTCTTCCCAGTGTTAACTGAATGCATTTTCCTCCTCACTCGTGCCATCTTTTTTCTTTTCTAATTTAACACAGCATTTTCCTTCTTGACCTCATAGTTTAGGTTCACCATATTGGGCTCAAGGGTTGACAGTAAGAAAAATAAAGCCAGCGACCTTGTGCACGTATAAAGATGTTTAACAATAACCCACGGCAAAAGACTGACAGATCACATATTTGATCTCTTGCTCAGTTCACGGTGGGTGTAGAAGAGGATTAGACACAGTAAACAGCTTGCCATTCTCCAACGTATACACATAGCACTGAATATTAAAGTAGTCTAAGACCGAACACAATCTGTTCTTGTCATACATATTGTAAAACAACTGCTCATATTAAGATGCAAAATACTCAAGTCCACCAAGGCGCCAAATGACGAGGCATAATGCTACGGTGATTCGCGTCGCAGTACCAATACCATTCTTAGAAGCGCACACAAGAGGTTAACCGCTTTATACAGTAACATGAAATGTGACCGTGGAAACAGCAAAACATTGTACATGACACACATCGTTAGTCCTATTACACATTTATTCTTTTCTCGTTCTTCTCTTAACCCCCCAGGATGGTGGCCTGTCTATTCATATAGATCACCAAAAACTATAATAAAAAGTAAAGGATGCTTGCTGAACTGAGCTCTCCTGAGAATCTCCACAATTTTGGTCAAATTCGGTCAAAATTGACCGACCTCAGGTGTACTGGTTTTTACAGGTTCCATTCTGTTTTGTCATCTATCCCAGATGACTTAGGTCCTGTTTTTTTTTTTTGTGGGTTGAAAAAGAAATGGATCCACACAGTTTCGGGTCAGTAAATAGTTACGTCCACACGGACCGTATCACTGGGTCAAAACGATGTAATACATAAGGCACACCTACATGTGGCGCTGTAAACAGACACACCAAAACTATAAATAAAGAAAGAACGCATCTGCATAAGGTTCGTCATCTTCCGCTTGTTCGGCTTGTCTGGACTGACGACCAAGTGGAATTGGGTGGGAGGTGGGGTACACACTGGACACATCACCAGTCAATCACAGGGCTGACACATAGAGAGCATTCAAACCCACGTTCACACCTACTGGCAATTCTGAATTTAATTAACTTAACATGTATTTTTAGAGTGTGGGAGGAATCAGGACTACCCACAGAACATACAAAATCCACAAGGAAAGGCCCGAGCACAGATTGAGACCCAGAATGTTTTTGCTTTGAGGCAACAGTGCTAAGCAAATTACCGCACACATTAGAACAGCAGCATTGGCTTCTAGTAAAGATAATTGTGAAGTTCACAATTAATCCGGTTTTCATCGCAAGGACCACCACAATATTATGTTTCATGATCGCTGCCAATTTGGTCATTAGATGTTAGAAGCGGACTGAAGTTGATGTGTCAAGTGAGACTCCATGTAAGCTTCCATATGCTGTATTTTGGTGTTTGCCTTTAAATAAAAAGATCAGGATGCTGACATCATAGTGCTAAAAAATGTGTGAAAACCATCATATGAGTAAAGCTCATGAGCTCATGAATTTTGGGAATGTTAACACACCATCTAACTGACTGCTGCCAAAATGCCCAGATTTGCCTAATTGGTCTGTCTGAACTGAAAACAAAGACTTTCTGCACAGATGTACATTTTAAACATTTAAAAAAAAGTTTAAGCCAAAGCAAGGTTTGTCCTTGTCCTTCAGGAGCTACCGTCTGAACAAGAAGGTTATTGGAAGCATTTTAATCCCTCTAAAAATCATAGCTTTTCCTGAAACTGAGCCAATATAATGGACAGTAGGTATAACAAAGCTCAGAGAGTGGGGTATCATCCTTGAGGACAGAAAGCTGACCAGCTCAGGCTTAGACGCAGCATGCTGATCGTGTCTCATTATTGAAGCCACTGCCCTCACATTTAGCCTCGTTAGCCGCTCCGAAAGAACATCCAACAGCCCATGAGGGATTCAAGGGTTAATTGTAGCTCGTGTCAGAACTTGGACCTGGCCAGCTCAATAAGGGGCTGCAGTTATTGGCTTGCCAGCCTGTGTGTATGTGATTACGGTGCTTGTGTGTGCGCATTTGTGCTGGTTGTCTTCAGGTATTGGCTTTGGTGTTGACCCAGGACCACCTCTGCCTCTCCACACTGTCTGTATTGACACAGCTCAGACTCCAGGGAGGAATCTGAGGTCGGGAGGGTTCCACACACGGGTTACACGGCTGGGAAGGACACCCATGTCTCTTTCCACACACAAACACACTCTTAATGGCACACGTTTTCTTTGTACATGATTACTTTACTTAGCTAACTCCCACATGCACAAGTTCACATACGCAAACACGCAAAACACACTACTTTATCTGCATCAGCTCTTGATCTTGAGCCCTTTGGGGGTATCGCCGCACCAATTCATCTTGCCATGACATATATGTAGCAGCTGTGATGAACCGACCTTCAGGCAATACCCCATGGCAGCCTTATCCCTTGCCTACCGTCCTGCTTCATTGGTCGTGACCTATCACAATCTCACACCATTGTAGCAGTCCTACAGCCAACGGATGGGCATTTAAATTACAATGGAAGTTGAATGCTTCGAAATGCAGTCATCCCTCGCTTATTGTGGTTAACTGCTTCCCAACCGCGATAAGTGAATTTCCGCAAAGTTGGATTTCAACATCAATAAAACATTTTCACAGTTCGAGCATCGAAAACCTGTTTATGACTTTCTAAATACAATGTTTGCCATTATTAGAGCCCTGTAGACGTGAAACATGACTACATGATCCCTGTAGTCACCTTTACACCCCTATTATTCTTTGTTTGCTCAACGGCAATGCGCAGGCTACAGGATCACTGCAGGGACACAAGAGACGGCCATGTCTTTAACCATTAGCAAGCTAGCGAGCTAACTAGCTAACTAGTTAGTTGTATTTACTGTATTCTAAACTTAAGAAAGGGTTGAAAGCCGAGTGGGGAAGAAGGACAAAGAAGCTAAATACTTCTTTTCATGCTATCATGTCGGACATGCCATGGCCGATTCCATGCAGTGTGACGATAATTTAATGTAATGTCTCAATAATGGAACATACTGACACCTATTGGCTACATTACTACATATACCTTTGTCTTGCAGTATTTCTTTTACTAATAATACACCATAGTCAACCATGACACAGCGATCATTTATGAACAAATTTTGAAAAAACGCGATACAGCGAGGGAATGATCGAATGATCGAACCGCGATATTGTGAGGGACAACTGTAGAGCAATTGGATTCACAGAAATGTGGAGGTCAAACAGTCATCAAGCGCACCGAAGGGCACATTTGAGAATGATCCAGATTCTATTTTTGAAAAGTTCCAAGTATAGACGACTTTTTCAAAATGTTTCATATTCCCACGGAACTGCACACAAACAAATGAAAACGCTGTACATTGTGGCCATGCGTGGACCATGTACTCATCCAAAAGCACATGTTTAGAATTATGGGAGTAATATATCTCTTCCCTGAGGCCTCCTTCCGTGGCTGCTGCCCTCGCGACCTGACCTTGGATAAGCGGTAGAAGATGGATGGAAGGCTGTATCTCTGTGAGAGATGCCAGCTGGTGTGGCTGTGCGAAAGTCCGTCAGTAAACCTGATACCTTAAGATCCGCACTGGGGATGAGTTGACAGCTCTGGCTTTTAGCTCATTGGCCAGTGCTGCTCAGCTCTCATTTAGTGGAGATCTGTGAACCCAGAATCGACCCCTGGAGGGTGTAGGGCCGGACTGCGTGGGTGACCATGTCACATTGGTCACTCACGCAATCAGGAATCCGTTCCATCTCCAGTAGTCACAGTAAATGTACACTTTGCTGGAAAAGACATCCTTAATAGAAAAGTGGAACGTACACTGCAAAATTAACTCTATTTTGGGGGGGTAAGAGGTTAATATCATGAGACTTACCTCATGACTCATAGTGAATCCACCTGCGCACGTTGGTCACGGCATCAAATGGCACAAAGTTAACAATCACTCTATAATTTATCGATTGTAGTCTCAGTTTCAACTTTCAAATTAAACTAATAACTTTCACGGTGTCGAAAGTTCACAAGCTCAGCGGAGAGAAGGGTTATCTGTTTTCAGCGCTCTTTTCAGGATTTTTTATTTTAACGAGGACCAGGTTGCCATACTGCACCCTGCTGTAGTGCCCTGTGGTGTGTCTTGCATACAGTGAGGAGTGTATGACTTGACTGTGTAAATGAATTGCTTTCCTTTATACAGTACACGCACAGGCATGTGTGAATGTGTGTTTGTGTTGTATGCTTCTGGCTTCAACAAAATGTCTCGGTGAATGTGCGAGACTGCATTTCAAACTGTTGTCATAAAAAAAAAAAAAAAAAAAATACAGCATTTCATTCTCACTTTCTTATAATGTGTTTTCTGGGAATTTTTTTTCCCTGCTACCCACTCACCCTCCTACAGAAATGCACACCTGCAGAAGCACAAACCACATCCTCCATCTCTGTTGACAGGGTAAATTGTACAAAAAGCTTTTAAGGCAATTAGTGGATTGAGCTCGAGCCTTTCTTCCCATTCGCTCTGTTCATTAGCAGCTCCTCCAGTGTCTGATATTACCATCACTCCAAGCTGGCATCAACACCACTCGATTCTTGTGAGTGTACGTGTACAGATCTGTGTGTATGCTACACATCTCCTTGTGCAATTTCAAATGCAAATGCAATTGTCACAAATACTGCAAATCTTTGCGGCGTTGTCTTTTTGATTTCGATTAATTACAATAAAAGCAAAAATGGCTCATGTTGCCTATTCTTCTGAATGTGTTATTGACGGCATTACTTTGTACTTCATCATTGATGCCTAAATCACACAATTGCAAACCAAGTGCCATGACACAATGACACCCTGATTATGAAGTAATGACTGGAAGCAATCTGATGTTTCCATATCATACAGATAAGCATACTTTTTCCCAGATATTCTCTCCATCTTCCTCCTTTGGTTTGATGAGGTTTTGACTAATATCTGTAATAATATATAATATTTAACAAATATTTGTGAATCTAACCTCTTGAAGTGTCTTGCAAGCGTTTATCCATCCATCTTCTATGCCGCTTATCCTCACTGGGGTCGCAGGTATGCCGGGCGAGAGGTGGAGTACACCCTGGACTGGTTGCCGGGGCACATATAGGTAAACAACCATTCACACTCACATTCATACCTATGGACAATTTAGAGTCACCAGTTAGTCGTCGTATTTTTGGAGTGTAGGAGGAAAAGCGGAGCACCTATAGAAAACCCACGCACGGGGAGAACATGCAAACTGATGCCCAGCGGAGATTCGAATCGAACACAGACTTTTCAGATTTCCTGACTGTGTGGCCAACATGCTAACCACTCGGCCACCGTGCGGCCCCTGAATACACATATAATTATTAGGGCTGTTAAACGATGCAAATATTTAACCAGATGGATCACAGGGCTGCTCTGGGTTAATTTAGATTAACACAGATTAATATCCATTCATTATTAATTGTGATGTTTTCATTTTTGTGCAATGCTTGTTGTGTTGGCTCTGGTGCCAGATAGCGTTGAAGCACCAATCTGCGTCAGTGAATTGTGGGATTTTGAGTCCCTGAACGCTGCGCATTAGTTAATTGCATTGAAATGGTTAATCACATTAAATAAATCAATTAATCTGGATTAATGCATTCATTTTGACAGCTCTCATTGTTATTCACTGATTAAGTTGCTGCTTATTGCTACTAATTCAAAAATTATTATATTATTTAAAATGTAATAATTAATTTAGTAGAATTTATTACAAGCTGAAGGAATGAATAGTGGTTGCTAAAACAATTAATTAATTATACCATATACAGTGGAACCTTGGTTAACATCCACCCTGGTCAGCATTTTTTTGGTTAATGTCAAAAATTGACGGCACGATTTTGCCTCGGTTTGCGTTCATTCTCCTTCTTTGTTATCATCGTATTAGCTAGCAAGCAAAATGGCAACTGGAACGTCGCTCATCTATGTCGTCATCAGGGGCTGAGTCTTAAAAATGCATAAAACAATTCTAAATGCACATAAATTACAAATGAAAGGGCTAAATGAACATTTAAGGTTACTTTTACCTTCATTGAAGGCTAATGTTCCCAAAGACACAATGTGGCGGCGAGACGCCACACGGACACCATATTCCTGTTCTGTCATGAGTTATTTCTTGAATGGTGTTTCTCACTTTCTTTATCAAAATGCTAGCACTTGCACCTTTCTTTTACTCAATTTTGGGTTTCAGTATTGAGGCGAGGAACACCATTGAATTCAAGAAACAAATCATGTCAAAACAGGAAGTTAGTGGTGGTTGATCTCGCTGCCATAGCATGTCTTTGCAGACAGTCGTCAAGAATGACGTCTTCAATGACTGTAAAAGTAACCTTGAATGTTCATTTATCCCTTTCATTCATCATTTATAAGCATTTATATGCATTTTGAATTGTTTTCTGTATGTCAAACTATAATCGTAAAGCGTAAAACTTGTAAATTTGCATAAATCCATAAATAGATTATTTCTTATGGGAAAAATGTCTTCGCTTAGCGTCCGTTTTAGTTAGAGTCTGACCTTCTGTAACAAATGAATGGCTCTAACCAAGGTTCCACTGTATTGTTACAACATTTATATCTTTAGCATTTCTTGTCAAAGAGGTAATATTCTACTTTTAATTCTACTACACTAAGCCAAATTATGCATTTTAATATCCTTTGAAATACAGTGCAGGTGTAAATATACGTTGGTCTTCTTTATGTAGTTACTCTTTGCCATCACTGGTACCATCATTATGTTAGATTACTCACCTCCAATTTGCTGTGTGACATCACAGCATCACATATTTTTCCAGATAAAAGTTTTAAAAGTAAAAAAAAACAAAAAAACCCTAAAACATCTTTTTATCTGAACTTGTCATTCTCCACACCGTATCAGTCGTCGTCTGTGTGTGCCAGTAGGTGTCTGCGTGTTTCAAAGAGTTCATTATGTGGATCAAGAAAGTCCTACTAGCTTTGAAGAGGGCAGAACTGAGGGCCGTACATTATTGATGAGTGACACACATTGCTGATACAGTCACAAACATACAGTAAACACAGTCGTGCAAGCATGTGCACTTGCCCTATCGCTCATGCACAGCTTTAAATCTACACACAAACATACATACAAGCAACGTTCCCGCTCAAGGTGCCTGTGCAATCGCGTACTGCTCCAGCCTTCTCAGCGCACAGCAAATCTATGCAGCGCACAAAATAAAAACCAACCTGAACAGAAATAAAATAAACAGATAATTCATTCTGTACCATTTTGCAATGCAACTCCGTAAGTGGCAGGGGACAGGAAGCAGTAACAACATATAACACACTGACGAACACTATCCAGCCAATGGTAAGGTCCTGTTGCATGTATTTTTACCTTTTATTTTGATGGCCAGACTTACCGGCTCAGACGCTTGAAAAAATTAGGGGGAACATTGCATGCAAGTATGGTCACAAATATAAATAGTAGGGATGCTGCGATCAGGGTTTTATGCTGCCGATGAGTGAGATCAGCCTATACCGATCACATGCATTAACTGTACATTTTTCAAATTGGTCAGGGGCGCCGTTAGACAATTCCAAGGGCCCCCTGCAAATGGGTAATCATTTTTTAAAAAAAGGGCGGTATTGTCTTTTTTTTTAACCTTTATTTGTGTGAAATTTTGTGTTTGTTTTTTGTACCAATTGGACGCAAACCTGAATTTAATTTGATGCATGTTTTGGAGTAATACGAATACATGGGAAATAAACTGTAATAATTATTTTTTTTTAGCTCAACACAACAACATTAACAGAATAAAATAATACAAATAAACATCTTTATTAAATAGAAATCTGTCCTGCTCAACTTGAAACACAGTGTCCAGGTCGCAGGGGTCTGCAACTTTCATCACTATTAGAACAGGCGACTTAATTTATGACTGCCAACATTTAAACATTTACACTACTTTATTTACTAAGCAGATCTCCACACAAACAGTGTGGCCATCATATTTATGCTATTTTGTGGTCATTTGTCATTATATAAAGGCATGAAGTCTGAATTCAACAGTTATAATAAAAAACTACGAGTTGAAACAAATATTCTTAGACCCTTTGTGAGCTCCTGAAAATCAGCTGGCGAGATAGGAGGCCCCTGTCATAGTATTGCTATCATATAGTGTTTGGAGGACAAGACATAATTAGTATAATGACAACAAGAGAGTAAAATGACACTTAGAAATAGTTAGTATGTAACCTATGAACGTGATCCACTTGTGGCTTCCACGTGGGACAAAAACGAGCGCCGAACTAACCAATTGATTTTTTGTTTGAAAAACTAAATGTCACTGTGGTAAAAAGTCACATTTGGACTCTAGCTAGTTAGCTATCTCGCTTGGAAGGACCCCGATGCACTGACACAGGCTGGAGAGGAACCATGCTTTGCTGTTTGTTCTTTTCCGAGCTGCAGCTAGCTAGCCGCCAACGCAAAGTACAGTTACTGACAGCCAGGCGAAGCGTGTAAACAAAAATAAGAGAATAGTCGAACAGCAAACATGGTGGCATCCATTTGCGTAGCCTGTGTCAAGATCACGAAAGTTTGCTATTTTGTTGGCTACACAGCAGACACGTGGGATTTGCCGCCTCACGCCGGTTCGTTTGTTCGTTGTGATCGGCTTTGAAAGTCGTTTGATCGTGTGTTTTTTACGGAAATCGTCCGACATTGATTGGTAGCCGATCGATCGGCACGTCCCTAATAAATAGTGTATGTATATTTGGCAGTGATCCTTCCCAAAGCCCCAGAGTATTTAACAGCAGTTGCTGACATACTTACAGTACCTGCTATATGTTAGTCTTCCAACATTTTTCTCTGTGGGCCATATGGGACGGAAATGGGCCCTTCTTGCTACATTATTTAACAGAGAGATATCTGATCCCGTAGCTACAGCTGATCTCAGTTCATCATTAATGCCGAAATTGGACTGGAACCAGAGTATGCTTTCATGGCTGTGATACTCAGATACACATAAACACAACTTATTAGATGTGTCCTTGTTATGATCATCTATGTAAGGGTTCCTAAATTAATCATAGCATGTTCATTTCCTCAGTCTAACTGTGCTGGCTTAGTTACAGTGGCATCGAAACCTATTTTTCCGGTTTGAATCTTTTTTTTTTTTTCTGCTTTCAAGCAAAAAATTCAGTTGTTGTCGTCAATCGTCTTGAGGGTTTATTGCTGGTTTTCCTGAAAAATAAACAAAGTAATCCCTTGCTACTTCAAATTCTGCGGCTTCACTCTATCACCTTTTTTCAAAGATATATTAATTAATAAACCGTTAATAAATCAGGGCCCAGTGGTTAGCATGTTGGCCACACAGTCAGGAGATCTGGAAGATCTGGGTTCGACATCTCTGTGTGGCGTTTGCGTGTTCTCCCTTTGCTTCCCACATTACAAAAATACGAACGTTAGTTTAATTGGCGACTCTAAATTGTCCACAGGTATGAATGTGAGTGTGAATGATTGTTTGTCTATATGTGCTTCCTGATTGGCTGGAGACCAGTCCAGGATGTACCCTGCCTCTCAAAGTCAACTGGGATAGGCTCCAGCATACCCCCACGACCATAATGAGGATTAAGCGTAACAAAAAATTACTAAATAATAAATCATGGTTGAATATGGCTTATTATTACCCATAAAATATGCATATTTGTGCAACTGTTACATTTTTTTTCCTAAATTAAGCATTTTCAAAGATAAAAATGGCTAAATGAAATACAAAAATAGGGCATTCAGAAGACAAATTCAATGACTTTGTGATGATATTTAGCATTAGGTGTCAGTAATGTTACTGTAATAGGTAAGACACACAAGCAAGATAACTGATCACGGGAACAACAGGCTTTTATTGCAGGTTTGAATTATCTCACAACAGACACAATAATCCCTAACACGGGCTACTGTTGCGGCCGTAACCCACTCCAAGCTAAAATTCAATGGCGGAACCCCCGGCATCACTTCCTTCCCACTCAGCTCCCTTTGCACCGGAACACATTTACACCACAGAGTCTCATTTATGTCTTAAAAGGCTGCTTTTCTATTATAATATCTACTATAGTGGGCAATACGAGTGTAAAGGTGACTATGGGGTGTTATTTCATGTTAAGAGGGCTCTAATAATGTTAAAACTCATATTTAGAAGGTCGTAAACAGGTTTTCTATGCTCTAGCTAAGGAAATATTCCATTTATAAAACATTCATAAATAACGAATCCTACTTTGTGGAAATTCATTTATCACGGCTGAGCCTGGAACTAATTAACCTGTAATAAACAAGGGACTACTGCATGGCCCTTTATCCAGATCCTCACCAAAATGTAATTGATTATCTCTGGGTCCATTTACGCTCACCTACAAAGTTCATAGTTTGAAGTTTAATATTAATATGTAATGTTGAGTGTCCCTTTCCTTACAGTACTGCATTACTGATACATAGCACTTATACTTCTCTTGTTATATGAAAACACATACAAATTCTGAAGGGATGTAATTTTGGCTTCAATTCAATAGCTGCTCGCCAGGTCATGCAGTCTGGGGACACATCATTTTTTCATAGTCATATTATGGTTTTACTAGAGTCAAGGGTCAAGTGCGTATACTCTAGACTCTAGCCTCAGATCGATACTGTACAGAGCTGCCCAAGCAGCAGAAATATCGATTAATGAATACGTGTAAATCTTACGTTTAGCTTACTCTCTCTTGCTCACTCAATCACACACATGCACATCCTCAAATAATTGCACACTATGTTTCTAAATGCTTGCACGGCATGACGCATGTATGTGCACGGTCCTCTTGACATGCTGAGACTGAAATGAACATTTGCCTGGAGAAGCTTCTGATGGCTGAGATGTGTGTGTTTGTGGTGACGGACCATTTGCCAATTCATGTACAGACAGTTAGAGGCTCTGGAGATCAAGCTGATGCTATATTGACCTTCTCCCTCCACCATCATGGTACATTAACCCCTTTGTTTCTTTGGCACCAACCTAATTTGTACTTAGTAAGACTTATCTTTTATTTAAAATCTTTGGGCGGTGGCAGGGTGGGTTATCCTGCCTTGCCTGGCTAATATACATATTTCAATTTAAGGATTTTTTTGTAATCCAGACACTCCATCACAGTCACAAAATACTGGGGTTGTCATGCATTAGCAACAGAACATAGCCATGGTAGCCATGTGATGTTTATACTCACTGCATCACTCAGCAAACCTCCACATGCAAGTCACAAGCTTGCACATGGAGAGCAACATCCACCTTAGTATCAGCTAAAAGACCATCTCACTGTGATGTTATGCAGTGTTGGAACACCCATGCAAAACACTATATCATCATCATGCCGTTTATAGTCATATTCTGGCGCAGTTATGACTAATATCTCACTTCATCTCTCAGAGTAACACAACAGTTGCCCACATTACCATTTTTCCCACAAGGGGAGATGATGAGACATCAGCTCAATCGTTAGCATTGTGACACACCAGTGTTGGAAAGAAATGGTGCAAAGTGAAGAAGCACATCAGTGTGAACAATGCAGTGTGCCCGCCGTTGATGTGAAAGTGTGGGCCAAGCCGCTGTCCAAAGAGAGAGTATCTCTTTATTTCTCTCATTGTTTCTAAACAAAAGTGAAGTCAAACACTGTGGAGGATATTTAATGACCCCGCTCGTCTGTCTTTGCTCTATTTAACGCCTGCCTATCTCTCACTGCTTCTTGCGGTCACCCATCTCGCTAAACCAGGGTGACACGACCGGTCTTCGGTTGCTATGGTGATAGTCACAATGGTACAGCAACAGTGGCAATGACAGTGATAGTCAGTTGTTGGTGCACTTAGTGTGTGCGTGTTTAGTTGCTTGTGTACATTGCTGCCAAGCAATAGTGGGATGTCTAGGTATGTGTACTGTGTATGGTTGTGTGTGTGCATATGCAGGCGTGATGCGTTTTTGCCTCCTGCAGATGTTCCCTGGTCTCAGTGCCTCCTGCCAGCTGCTCCGCCCCCAGAAAACACACGCACACAAGCATGCGCACACAGATGCACACTCTTCTTTTAATTGAGAGACCTGTGCCACTGTGGGCGACTCAACAGGGGCAAGATAATTTACACACACCAACTAGTGTGTCTTTTTGCTGTTTTCTTGTGTCTGACTGGTGCTAGGAGCTGCCTCGCTGTTGTTCCTGCGGTTCTGGCCACGGAGATACTGACAAACAATGCTTACTTCTTGTAAACAGGAAGGGAAAAAGAGTTTGGTAGGAGGGAATGTAACCAAAATTTGTGAAGTTGTTGGAAGAACTGATGTAGTAAATGGATAATAGAGCAGATTCTATGAGTTGAGAGTTTTAGTCAAATAATGCACATTAGAGTAATCCCTTCCAAAGTCAAACAGTCACCTTTATTAACTGTCCAATGATGTAACATTTCGTCATACAAATGTAACAAAATAAGTCAACCGCTGTATAATACGACATACAACTAATCTAAAGTAAAATTACTCACCCTTTGCCTGGGAGGTGAGTGTCTTGTAAAGCACTGACTTCATGGTCTACATTTCATTCTTTGGATGTTATTACAGTGGAACCCTGGTTTTCGCCTCTTACAAAAACCGAATCAATCCAAATCAGAAATAATTAAAATCCAATTAACACATTACAGACACCCACAAATATTACCCCACGTATTTTACGGAGAGATATTAACACAACACATTTTACAGAGAATAATTGTAGTTTTACATGCAGTCAACAAACATGTAAGTGCCGAGGGAAATGAATGACTGAATATTTAACATCACTTTTAGCTTTATTGAAGACTTGGTTGGTGAACACGAAGATGAGTGGAGGGAGGATGGCAGGGGACGGAAGAGCCACAGGACGCCTTGATAGAGTGAGGTCACAAAATTCGAACCGTTATGTCTAAAAACTTTTTATAAAAGGGCAGATTCATTCATTCACTTACACAGTGCTCTTGAATAACTCACCAGCATGCGGCGCACTGTGCATATTAGAGGATGGAAGCAGACAGATAGGAGTTGTTCCTAGTTCTGTGTGCACTCTATGAACAAATAAACCACACACACACATAATTAAAATGATTTAAGGATTCCCTGGACCGAATCTGTACATAATGTCCCAACTGTAACAAAACAACTATCCATTCTTCGCAGAGACTGGCTCACCAATGCGTGGATGCGCTCGATTCCAAGGACTATTTTGTTAGGCGCACTGTTTCGTTGTACGATAACCGAGACAATGTACGAAAACCAGGACATATTTTTATCAAAAGCAGAATCATGCAAAAACCAAGGTTCCCTCTGTTTTACGTATTATCGTTTTCCCCATATGATACTGAGGAGTGAGGAAACGTGTGAGAAAGGTGCTGACAATATATCACAATAAATTCCTTTCCCAGTTTTATGGTTATCATCACACTTTTCCTTTTTTTTTTGCTATCACTGCTACCCTTGTCTTGTGGTTTCACAAAAACAAACACAAAAAGGTAAACACACCTGTATCCCTTATATACTAACGAGCCTGAAAATGTGCAGAAAGAGGTGCGTTTTTCCCCCAAATTTTGGTTGGTTTATATGGAACACTACTCCATCAGTGATTGTATCACAATTTTACCTGCTAAAATGGAAACACCAGCACCAATGCAGCATTATGTTTATTTCTCATCAATCCCTTGCATCTCTCTCCTCATATTCCATGATGGTCTCTCCATTCTAACCTTCTCGTCCTTCCCAGTTCTGTCAGCTTCCCTTGTCGTATTGTAACACTTTCGGACAAGACGGAACAGTTGGATAGTTAATAACTCTCTAATTTTTACTTTTCACGGTGTGGAGAAGGTGTCACAGATTGGCAATTAGGATGTGCAGAAAGTGTATTAATGCGTTGGACGTTAACGTTCACGTTGTTTAACCCATGCCAGGGGACTAATAGGTTCCACAATGAATTTGTCAACAGTGTTTTATGTGACTGCAATGAGGCAAACGAGAGCAAAGCAGTGGAATATGTTAGTATAGAAGTATATGTGAGTATACTTTATTGAAGAAATAAAGTCATGTAATGCACATGAAACTAAGTAGCTGAGTTGTTGCTGATGAAGAACAATGGGTTCATGTTATTATACTAAAAAGACCAAAATCACCTAGTGTAATGAATATAAACTGAAGTATTAGTATGTATTACAGTGACTGAAAGTGTACCAGCGCAATTTATATTAATACGTACAGTTCATGTATTACGTCCAGTTATCATTTGCTGTGAAAAATTACAAATACACAAGAAATAAAAAAAAAAGATTATGCAAAAGACAATGTAGCCAAAGTCAAAGTAACATATTAAAAAGGTTTCAGTAATGGGCACATTTTCCTATTAATCATGAAATAGTAGTTTCACAAACGAAAGTGTAGAAAACATGCATTTCTATAGTGGAGTTTAGGACACAAAGCTCAGTCATCAAACAACGGACTTTTTTTGACACCAGCTGCTATGAGTGAACGGAAAACGTTTGTTACAGATGTAGGCATCTTACTGCTGAGTTAGTTTCTCCGTAATCAGAATAAAAAAGATGACATTTGTATACCGGTGTGCCACTGGAGACATCTGTTCACCCCTTACTTTGCTGCAGAGGCGTAACGGCAAATCAGGAGGGGAGCTTAATGTCAGCTGGCTGATGTCATATGACATCTACAAAGTCACGTTTATGATGTGGGTGACATATGTGATTGACCCACACTACCTTCGTGATTGACCGGTAGCTCGCAATCGAGATAATGGGCACCTCTGATCTACATATTTACAGTATATCTACAGGTAGTCCTTGGTAATTACATACACGTTCCATTCCTAGACTGTGATGTACGTTGAGATTTGGTGTAAAGGGGATCTTATACCTAAATTATTGTATTATAACCTGCTTATGCTGTTATCACTGTCCATGTCACAGGAGCAGATCATGTGTTTCGGCAGCTTGGACTGGGCAGCAACCAATGTTGATTTCCCTACTGAGCGTTTTTCAATGTCTAATTTGACTTTCACATTCACGTGCTGCCACCAGACAGGTCTGCCTCACTGTCTTGGGAGTCATAATGGAGATTAAACTGAAATAATTAACTAAAAAGAACAAACGCGACGTTGTCCGCTAACGTTTTGTTACTCTGCTAGCCTGCCAATGTATTACTCTGCCGCGTGCACGTAACTAGTTGTCTTTTTCTTTGAGTACAATGTTAATAATCGATGGCAGTGCATACGTAACCACAAAACGGCAAAACTTGGAATGCCATAAATCAAGGACCACCAGTATATTTGACATGCGACATTGCATGATTCCTTCACCATGAATACAAGATTTCAAATTAGTGGGAACAAAAATCATCAAAGCAACTAGCTTATGGTGAGTTATTGTCGTTTTTAGTTATACTTTATTATGCTTTAATTCCATACTTACCAGTGTATGTCTGCATGGTCATGCGTGGTCACAGAGTAATGCAGTGTGCACCAGCAATACAACACGGCTTTGTGGTTTCAGTCGTTATTCACTAATGTTTCTTGCTGGGGCCTAAGCAGCCAAAATGATACATCAGTGTTTTGTTTTGCTTTTTGGCCTGTAAGCTATTCAAATCCCCCATGCATCTGCATAGTTATGCAAACCTACAAGCTATCAGAAACATTGTTATTTTTAAATACTTCTCTCTTTGAACATTACAAAACCCAGGCGATTGAAAATGAGGTTTCTCCAGAGTGATACATCTCTACTGGAGAAGGCGTTAAAAGTGCCAAACCTGAAAACAGTTCTCTCTTCTTCCCTCCACACACACAAACATACACCTTCCCTGCCACATGCCACTCTGTTTGGGTCCTCTGCTGGAGGAGAGCTGGCCGCTGGGCAGGCGAGGAAGCAGAACGTGGTTGGGGTGCTGGTGGCAGCTGAGTGTGTGAACGGCTGTAGCCTGAATACTAATGTGCCAATTTTGAAGTCAAACTCCTCTCCATCTTCACACCCCCTGCTCTGTCCCTTCCGCTCTCTGCCCCGCATTCATCTCGCTTTCTTTCCTCTTTCCTTACCTTCTTCGTTCCTCTTCTCCAGCTTGTTTCTTCTGCCTTATCACTTAGGTTCCCTTTTACTTTTCTCTCGCTCAAAGCTTTCCATTGCTCCCACACAAGCATAAAGACAGCTAATTACAAGTTACAAGTGTCCACTCGAGCACTTCTTAAGCAGAGCTACAGAGCTGATTAGCCAGACAGAAGTGCATGGCAAAGAAATCTCAAATACCCTCTGCGGTCTCACACACACACACACACACACACACACACACCCACACACCACTTATTATTTCATGTTCACACATGGGAACCCAAGTCATCAATGTACAGGTTTCACACTACAGTGGTATCAACATTTTATCCCTTGTCTGCTTTACGTGTATTTTTTTCCCTCCTTTTAGTTACAGCAGAAACCTGTTGACTTTTGCTCTTTCTTTTTGCTTTTTTTTCGTACGTTAAAGTGAGAGCCATCCAGAAAAGGGAGGGACAAAGGTGGAGGTGGAGTCGGGGCCTCTCCTCTAAAGTGATGCTCATTTTCTCACAGGCAAAACAAGGACTCACCGTCAGCTCAGACTGGCCTCCGACACGTCTCTGTGTCTGATTTGTGTGTGCGTTTGACCCAGAGGATCGGTGTGAATGTTGTGAGAGCAAAGCGATAGAGTGCAGCTGCTGCTACTGAATGCTGACACCCAAGCAGAGCACCGACACACACTTGCACAATCACGACTCAGACTGGGTCAGCCAGGTTCAAAACATTTGTATTCACTAAAGGTTTTGCATTTTCTCCACCACCTACAGTGATTCATCTAACCGCAGGATGTGGCTTTATACTTTTCACACTCACAAGACCTTGGACTGTGCTTGAGTGTGTTTATGGCTGCGCATCGCGTTATACGAATTAAAAAACAGATTTTCCCACTGTAACCACACTGGTTAATAATTCAGGGTGTAGGTGTCAAATTGACCCACAAGGGATCCGAAACCATGTAGACTTGAACGCATCAGTCAGAACGAGACACGATTTCAGTCAACAACAATGAAGAAGCGTGATGGTGTACTGAGACAGCGAGACATCAAAAGACTGATCAGAGAGAGAAGGCAGCTGAGAAAGCAGTGCAAGAAGGGCTCTGATGCAGCCACAGATGGCCTCACACTACTCCAGAGAAACATCAAATCTCATTTGGCGACCTTACGAAGAGCAGAGAACTTCAGGAAACTGCGAAAGAGGAAGAAAGACACAAGAACACGGTTCTGTAAAAACCCTTTCAAGTTCGTCAAGGATCTCTTTGCTAAGGAAAAAAGTGTAACCCTCAAAACTCCAAAGCAAAAACTGGAAGAACATTTGGAAAAGACCCACCATGACATGAAAAGGCACAAACCACTAGTCATCCCACATGATATCCCACCTATTCAACCTCCTGAATTCCATCTGGAGACTGGCCCTCCAAAATGGAAGGAAGTAGAGAACATAGTACAAGGTCAGCATCGACCCTGGACCAAATGGAGTGCCGTATCAGCTGTATAAGAACACACCAGATGTTTTACGCTATCTGTGGAGGCTCATTAGGATAGTATGGCAAAGGGAATAATACCCAAAGCGTGGCGAAGGGCGGGAGGCGTGCTAACTCCCAGAGGGAAGGATGCAGCAGATATCAGTCAATTCCAGCCAATCTGCCTTCTCAATGTTGAAGGGAAAATCTTGTTCAGCGTGATAGCACAGAGACTGTCCAGCTCCCTCGATAAGAACAAGTACATTGATACATCTATACAGAAGGCCAGCATCCCAGGGTTCTGTGGTTGCTAGGAGCATACCAGTATGATCTAGCACCAAATCCAAACGTGTGGAATTGCGGAATGAATCATATGAGCTTTTTTGCTGGTGAGCGCTTTAAAGACATCGATTACCTTACTGCAAGAGTAGGGCGAAAAGATGGGACTCCAACTTGGCTATGTGTGTGTACCATTATAGTCCTATCCAATTAAATAGAACACAAAAACAAATGATGAACTAACTATCACCACACACACACCTGCCTGGCAGAAGTAACTAAACATCTGTAAATGTTACAAACTATGTTGAGGACAGATTGCTTAAACGCACACCTAGCGCTCCAAATTGGAAATAATGTTCACCTTTACCAAGGCGCATTTTTGAAGCGCTCAGATGTGGTCATATACGTGAGATTGTGTGTGATTGTGTGCCACAAGCACGTTTTTTGATTTGATCCGGTGATACGATAAACTTGGGTGCTGCATTTTACACACAAATCTCATTACTGGCAGGAATAAACATAATCCAGTGTTACCACACCCGCCATACATACTTCTCTAAACCCACTGATCTCCATGACATATTTATTCAGACAGAACTGACTGAGAGAAAGACAGATGAAATAATATACAGATATATTCAGCATAGACACCAAAGGTAGCAAGTTTATTTTTGTCAGCATGTCGCATATAATATAATGCAGGAACACTTTTTTTACACCGGGACTTTCTACAGCTCATGTAATGTCTTTAATGTAAGTGTGACAATAAAATACACAGAAATGTCATACGGGAGGCACTTACCCTACTAGCGTCATCCTGAAGAGGGGCCGTGCATGAACTGAAAGGTGTTTGTCACTGCCATTCTCCCATAGAGGGGAAAAGCTTGTGTGTTGTTTTTTTTTAACTGGCATATACAAATAGCAGTGCTGGCTAGAGCTAAATTTACAAACAAGTCAAATGCAAGCTATTTCTATGCTCTCTATGAATTTGACTGCCAAGATAGAGGATTGTATATCCAAACTCAGCAGCAGGTGATCCGACTTGAACAACATAAGTAACTATTCCTGGAGAAGGACAGCGTCCGTGCACATCATATACAGATAAACGGTAAGAGCTCAAAGGTTTTTCAGTTTATCAAACAATGAATAAATGGGACTCCAATGAGGCTTCAAGCAGGGCACCATTCTTCCGTCCTCCCTGAGTTCAACAATCAGTTCTTAACAGCCAACCCAGCTGTAGGTTAGCATGACAACCTGTACGTAGGGTCTGCATGGGACACAGAGAGGCTTGTGAGTATACGTAATTGAGAGGGCAGGATGCGAGTGAGTGATGAGTGGCGCAGAAGGCGCTGCCTTCCTATGGCCTTCATTCGTTTGTCTCTCGCTGAGACCACAGGAGTCACAGCAGAGACGGGGGATGAGGAGGAGGTGAGAAGTAGAGGAAGGCATCGGGCAAGTGAAAGACACACAACCGATGTGGAAAGAATAAAGATTACAGAACATACTGGAACCATTTGTTCGTTCATCTATCAATCAGTGCTTGACAAAATGTGAAACATTTGGCAAACTAATTACAGCAATTAGTTGGCCACTTTAAATTTCAATTTAAGGTAACCTGTCTCCTACACTGCAATTTCAAGTGACACTGAAACAGTGGCTTGAAACAGACCCACATTTGTGTTTGTAAGTCTACACTTCAGCTTTCTCTAAATATACAGTATATGAACCATACAAAATGACTCCAGATATTTGTCTGACTCATTGAATGTCCTAATGTAAACAAACGTCATATTTTGCAAAGTGTAGGAGGTAGGGATGAGCTAGTACACCATTTTCTGTATCCGTATCGGTTCATCCAGCAAAATGATCTGTATCCTATCTGTACTTGGACTGGGCAGAGCATAAACCGGAAGTGGGCGTGATTTAACCGGATATGGGTAGGGCTTAAATCAGTACATTATTTAAGTCTGAAATTGACAAGGATTGATCAGAAGTTGCTATATTTATTGTTGATTATTCCGCTATGTGTACCGTGTATGTGTGTTAGTGATCTGTAAGACTTTATTATTTAATTATTTTTTTAATGATCTGTGTGAAGTTGGTGATTCATGCAAACATCCAGTGATGGCAAACAGGGAAATAATCTGTCAGCCTTGTTCACTGTAGTTTTCTCGGATGCCGAGTTGACAGTCCTATTCAATTCTAGTGTCCTTGATGGAAAGTACGATGAGGAGATTACACTGTACAATTGTGTGTATTCTTGTGTATTCTGTGCATTCTTGTCTTCTTCATAAAAACGCATGCACTATTAGGTTGAGATCAGGTCACTGACTTGACCATTGAAGATTATTCCATTTCAAAAATATTATGAAATTCTGTTGTTTTGGCCATGGACATAATTGAACGCTTCTGGGTCAATTATTCGAATACTTTTAAGGCCTTGAAAATACTGGTTCTAAAATATGCAGATGTTCCTCGGTTTACAACGATCAATGTTACGACATTTTGTGGTTACAAACGCACTCTGCTGAATTAATTGAAAAATGAATAAACAAGACACGCTTGAGAACTAGTTACAGCGTGCACCGTGGGCAGAATACGCTCCACGCGCAGCACAAGAATGTAGTGAAAAATGGGCTGAAAAATACATGGTATAGTACATATGATGGCTGTTATTCCTAAATAGTGACTGCCATTGTGGTGGTGTATGGAGACAGAATCAAATACTCTGGAACTAACTGGAGCTGATATTTTCATTGTATCAAATTTTATGCAAAGTATTGTCATATGGAGAAATTTTATATAATAATGTCATAGAACACGAGTATGCTCTGTCATTACTAATACAATTATTCGATTTCCATGAGTCTGCTGTACTGACTGTCTCTTAACCTGTGCCTCTCAATTAGTTTTACTACAAGTACATACATGGAATATAACCCTTATAAAATAGTTTTTGCTGTCAGACAAGCATTAGACTGGCAAGTTTAAAGCATATGTAGAGTGGGTGTATGTTTGCCTTGTCATTTATAATGCTATAGGCAATCTGAGGCAAGTAGGCATACTTGTTCCTTTTCAGAGCAGACTGTTTGGCATGAAGAAGGCGGTTTAACGGGATAGAAAGAGCAAAAGGGATACATAATTGCTTGTGTACATTTTGCTGCCAAGATGTCATCTTGTCATGCCTAAATATATGCTGGCAAACAAGTTGTTCCAACATGTGCTTGCATGAGGCACACACACTGTATAGTCAGACGGGCTGTTCTGTGGAAATGACTGCATGTTGACGGAAAATTCAAGTGGTTGTATGAGGAGTTTTTCAATGAAACAATTACAAATGCATATAAATACACATAAATTAACATTTTAAGGTTGCTTTTCCCTTCACTGTTCCCAAAGACACGATGTGGCCCCGAGATCAACACGGACACCACCTTCGTGCTGTGAGTTATTTCTTGAATTCTATACTGTTTCTCACCTCAATAACCCAAATCGAGCCAAAGAATGTTGCAAGTGCCGGCATTTGCTAAAGAAGGTGAGAAACACCGCTGAATTGAAGAAATAACTCATGACAGAACACAAAGGTGAGGTCCGTGTAGATCTCAGAGCACACGGAAATTTGTGCATCTTAAATCCAATTTAAAGTAAGGATGTAATGAGTATGAAACATGGACTTTGAATCTCCCAATGGAGTGAAAACACATGAACTGCGTGATCTCTAACCTCTTACACTTCTCATTCGTCAGAGATAGAGGAGCTTCTCGTGTGGAATGGGAAGGAAAAAAATCTATTCATGAAGCAAAACCAAGAATTCATTTTAAGTGTTATTCCACCCAAAATGTGTTTTAATAAACAGAATGCAGCAAACAAGAGTTGAAGGGCTAAGACCCAAATGAAAGATGCATGTTGACCTACTGGGTGTTGTTGAAGCCTGTGCTTACTGGCAGGCAATTAATTATGCCTTGGCTTTGGGGATCTAGTTGAAATTCAGAGTGCCTTTAACATAGATTTGTTGGTATTTTTAAATGGAGATAAATCTACAGAAAAGAGGGCTTACTTCATCTGGCATCTGGCAAGAACTGATCAAATACGGATGTGATCTTCTCCACAGCTTTGTGACTCTGCAATCATTGAGGAACCACCAAAAAATAGTGCAAATAAATATAGAGAGACATTTCTGTTGTTTTATCCAATCAAACAAAAAATGGATTTGCAAGCCAAAAAATGTTTGTAAACAAGACAAAAAAAAAGATTTACAAACAAAAATAATGGATTTGAAACCCCCCCCAAAAAATAAATCTGTAAACAAATGTATTTTTAACACAATTGTTGTTGTTTACAAATCAAACAATAGTTCTCATCAAACTACAGTATACATTTTGTTAGCGTTTCCTGAACTTTTATTTGTTGTTTGTTCTCAAAGTCTTGCTTTCGTAGTTTGTTCACATTCACTGTTGTGGGCGTGGCCGCCTCTGACTCTGAACATTGTTACACGGCTTTTTATTGGTCAGTCTCAAATGCCGGCTGACAAAGTCCGCCCTAAGTTGCACGGCTGGCTGAAAAATCTGTCAGCATGGCCGTGCTACACGAAGAGGAAAGTGCAACTTTAAAATATGAATATAGCTTTTCTACTCCTTAGAACTAAGGAGTAGATGTAACACCAGATACTGTATGTATGGCTTAGCGTGACGTTTGAAATTTAAAATTGTATTAAAATATGAGACCTTGACGATCGTAATGTTGATCGCCACCGTGCTGTGCACTCCTCCTTACCGGGGTTGTCCAGACAACTCAGTTAGTGGAGCTTTTTCAGTTGTTAGAATTATTTGAAATTGTTACACTAAGTTAATTGATAGTGATTGATAGTGTTACAATAGGATTGTAATGTGGATGTTTCCAGTTGGCTCACAAAATGTTCCGAGTGTGACACAGTATAGCAAAAAAGAGCCTACCTGCTGCATAAGTTGTAAATAAAGTTTAAGTGAGCAAATACATACTGTAGCGCTAACCGTCCAGTCTTAATAGTTACCCTAATTTCTGGTGTATAAGACAAACCGATGTTTAAGCCACACCCACTAAATTTAGAGAGAAAAACAGATTTGTACATATATAAGCCGCACCAAACTATAAACCGCACATTTCCAAGTCATAAAATGGCATATCGTTGTGCGCACGCAACCAGACCAGGTAGCTCTTTATTTGACAGGAGCAACTCATAACAAGCTTATCAACCCATCAGAAATCACAGGAGGTCATTACTTACGTAGACAATGCAAGCGTCTTTGTCACATATACATGAACGCAGGCGACAGTGCGCCGGGATACGGCGGGAGACAGATAAAACAAGCGTTTTGTGAGGTCTGATTTTTTTGAGAAGGCATTTTTGCGATGCAAATGTATTCATCTTTTGAACGCATATCGTTTTGAAAAGCCAAACTCTTTACTTAATTCTCCCCAGCAGCTAAAAATAATGAAGTGATATGTTGTTCAGTATGAATAGTGATACTGTATGATACTTGGCAGACTTTCAGTCAGTATTGCAGTCATATTAGATATTGCACATTTTGTGGATGGTGGGACGTACGAGAAACTGTTCTTGAGTCTGCTAGTCCTGGTTCTGACGCCCCTTAGCACCTTTCTGAGGGCATCAGGTCAAACAGCTCAAAGCCAGGGTGGGAGCTCAGTGTTCCTTGATCTGCTGAGGCAGCGGGAAGTGTAGATGTCCATCAGGGTGGGGAGAGGGCAGCCGGTGATCTTCTGTGCTGTTTTTACCACTCTCTGTAGGTTTATAAACTATTTATGATTTTAAATGATTATGTACATTATTACAGACGTATCTGGACCGGAGTTATGAAGTTATTTTTTTGTTCGTGAACATCATTTTATTGGCATATGTGGTCTGTTAACAACAAAGAATATTTGCATCACCGTTAATGTGATCTTGTGCTTGCGTTACTTTGCTTTTATGTTTAGAACACGCCGTAATAAATGGACTCACAAGACAATTTGATATTTTGGAGGATCGTTATTAATAATTAGGGCTGCTCCGATCAGGGTTCTATGCTGCTGATTGAGATACCCACCATCCATGAGTGAAATACTGATTGCACGGATTAATTATGCATTTTTAAATGTATTTATGAGTGCTAATGGGACACAAAAAATAGGTCATTACAAATGAAAATTAAGAATGAAAAAAAAGAGGGGGGAGTATCGTGTTTTTTTTATGATGGGGCCCAGAATTCCTGGCTGCGCCCCTGCCATTGGCTATACGATATGAAAAAAAGGAACTATAAATTCACCTTAACTTAGACAAAAACGTATTTGACTTACTTTTTCAAGAGAACATGTATCACACGGGAAACGTACAGAGGATGAGGCGCCTTCATTTAGGAGACTTTGGATGCGAGAGTGCATTGGTGGTGCTCTTCTGGTAGCACGTAGCTGGGCTCAAAGTGAGAGAGCAGTCGGCGAACCCAGTGTCTTCCACTGCTGACAAAGGGTGTCATCTCCTCCGATGAAATCAATTGTTTAAATTATCACGCACATACGGGCGAATGTTGTCTGGCGTTTTGGCTGCATTAGCTGCCTTTGACTGATGACCACACCTTGAGCCTTGAAAACTCTCCAAACTTTGTCAAGTGTTTGTTCTTCAAATGCCGTATTAAATTAAAGCTTTTTAACGTGCTACATCCGTCAGATAATTTCTATGACATGCGCTGACATGCAGTTCCGCACGGCAGACATGTTTGTTTTGTTTTGGCATGCCTGCGCAGTGTGAAGGAAAGTGGGAGGAGGAAGAAGCCCAAGACGTTAGGTCAAGACACTACATTGCACACAGGCATCGCTGCGTGCCACAATAGTACTAGCCACATGTGATCGGGTTTTGTGATCACCGTTGAAAGTTATTTATCGGCATATGCTGATCACATGCTTTTTCACAGAAAACTGAATGCCGATACTGGTCGGTGGCCGATTGATTCGAGCATCCCCAGTAAAAATACAAGTATCCAAGGATACATCTGCCAACAGATAGCTTCTCTTCTCTTACCAGCAACACACGGTGGACACGGTGGAACTTTGACATCTGCAAACAAAACTTTGACAAATGCAAACAAAGTTCTGGAAATGTAAACTTCTAAAAATGGAAATACAAGTTCAGTAAACGCACACAAAATGTATAGTTTAATGACAACAATTATTTATTTGTAAACAAAAGCGATCGTGGTAAAAATCATTTTTTGCTTGCAAATCCATTTTTTGTTTGACTGGATAAAAATAAACACATTTCTCTCCATAAATAAATAGATTAAAACAAATAGAACAAACGTTTAGTGTAATAGATGGATTACAGTTTTCATTTTTTTGTAGTTTTACTTTAATGTGGATGTTAATGGTGGCTAGTCGCAGTTTGTGGCTTCATTACTGCTACTGGCACCGCCACTATCGGCACTTCCACTGGCAGTACTCCTATTATGAGCAGCCCTGCCCTGGCTGATGGCTAACACTGACTTGGACCAGTGTGGGAGGTTCATTATCACAGGTTAGTGTGAGAATAAGGCATATCACATTGGAAAAATAGTGTTTTTTATTTATGAGTGTCCACATCAGTGTGTGTGTGTGTGTGTGTGCATGCATGTCCGTGTGTGTGTGTGTGTGTGTTCATGCGCGTGCGCGCGTGTGCATGCATGCATGCCTTTGACTCCGGTGAGATGTAGGAATGTTGTTAAAGAGCAGCCACCAGTGTGATATTTATAGAGGTCTGGCAAATGACCTACGTGACACACACACCTGCATAGGCCAAGGTGTGTTAATTGGAGGTAAATCCTGACTCTAGAGGCTGAAAAAAGAAAAGGAAGGGGTGCAGGTGTTAATGACAGCAGTAACAGTGAAAAGCATTGAAGAACTGCAGGGAACTCAGACTTAAAGGTCAATTTTATCTGTGTGGTTTCATTTTTGTCTACACACTTCCCTACTTTACATTATGAGGTATTCTGTTGACATACTGAATTTTACAAGCAGTCAAAAATGCTCACCGCAGTACTTCTTAGAATTGGGAACTCAACAATCAACGGCGTAGCGTGAGTTCTTTACGTCTGGATAAGGAATGACATTTGCGTCCCCTTAACCCCTTCAACCTCAGCAAAAGCCACCAAGCTAATGCAAACTGACCTGAAAACTGTAAGTGGAATAATTTATTCATTTATTTATTTTTTATTAAAAATGTTCACCCTAATCATGTGTGAAGAAAGTAAAATACTTTTGACTTTAAATTATAAATAAATATGTACAATCCAATGACTACATATATATTGAAGACATTTTTTTTTTGAGTGAGAAGATTATAATAATGTGGTTTAACGTGTGAGAGAAAGGCGCAACGTGTAAGCACGGGAAATCTAGTGATGGCCAATTTTAAATGAACAAACTAAGAATCAAGTTTATTTGTAGTTCTAAACGTAATTACTCACTTGAACTTAACTCGCTTCTGAAGTAATTACTCACTTTTTTTTGTCTCTCCTATGAAGTTATGCTTTTTTCCTACAGTATCTGTTACATCATATGCATCCATCCATCCATTTTTTTATCCTCGTTAGGGTCGTGGGGGTGTACTGGAGCCTATCCCAGCTGACTTATGGGCGAGAGGCGGGCCCCTGAACGTAGACGTCATATGCAAATAATATGCAAATCAGCTGATGATGTCATTTCTAGGACAGGCAATGGCTACTGTTCTTACTGAGGACTTGGGAACAGTGCACCCACTCCTGTTCTGTATAAGCCCCAACCCACTGAGCCAGATCACTACAAAGAGTCGCATGGGATACCGGTTTCGTAGTGGAGCAATCATCAGCCACCTGCTCTACATGGATGAGCAGTATGCCAGGAATGAGTGAGACATTGACTCACTGATCCACCTCAAGAGATTTTATTGCTATGACACTCGAATGTCATTTGGATTACAGAAGGGTGGTAGTGAAGAGAGAAAGGATGCTCAGGACTGTTTGTGTTCAAAATAACTCGAAAATTTCTCAATAGATTTGGATGGAATTTTCAGAAATTGCTGGAAATGCGATATGGAAGAAGTGACTACATGTTGGGGGTGATCCAAAATTCCAAATTTTCCCAAAATTCACCCTTTTCCCTACAACTAACTACCCGCTGCTACTGCCACATTTCTCAACCGATTCAAACCATTCCAACATCAAACTGTTCAACGCGTTTAGAACATTCAGGCTGACTATATTTATACTGAAAAAAATTCAAGATGTTCCCAAAATTCACACTTTTCTGTAAGACTGGTATTACCTACCACTACTGGCACATTTCTCAACCAATTCACCTCAGTCCAACATCAACCCATTCAACAAAGTCAGGACATTCATATTAGCCACAGCACAAAAATTCCCACATTTTTTCTTCAGGAACGCAAAATGCCTTTGATCTAAAGAGTTTTAGCTACTTCCACATTTCTCAACTGATTGAGACCCTTCCAACATCAAAGCATTCAACTAATTAAAGACATTCATGTCATTTTCCACATACCAAGAGTTCCCACTTTTCCTGATCTTCCCATGTTTTGGAATGCAAAATGCCTTTGATCTAAAGAGGTCTAACTACTTCCACATTTCTCAACCGATTCAGACCGTTCCAAAGTCAAAATTCTCAACTCATTTGTGACATTTAGCCTTCCTGGTACATTGTCCTATCATGCTAGGTGTTAATATGCTAACATTGGCATGTTAGCATGCTAACATTAGCATACTAGCATTTGTAGCTATTTCATGGGTAGACATATACTGTATAAGCACTTAGTGCTATCAGCCTAGGTGTTAGCATGCTAATGTTAGAATGTTAGCATTGCTAGAATGCTAACATTAGCATAGTAGCATTTTTATCCATTTTCACTTATATAAACACTTACCACTATTATGCTACATATTAGCATGCTAACGTTAGCATGTTAGGATTGCTAACCTGCTAACATTAGCAATATAAATATGTAGATAAAATAAATGTAGGACTAATATTAATGGTGTCAATCACAATATGGAGGCAACGATGGCGCTTGGCGGAGGTCTGTGCTCTCCGAGTGCTTTTCTAGTTTTTTTGTTTTTTCATCTCCTTGGTCAAGACGTCTTCTTCTGTTCTGATAACTCCTTCGTCAGACTGTCATCCTAAGTTTGATTCTACACCCGGCTTTGTCTTCTTGTCAATATCTGTGTCCTGTGACTTTTGCTTGGGGTTGATAAATTGTCTTGTGTGTTTCTTACAAGGCATTCCGTTACTAGATAGCAGAGGTGTGGACTCGAGTCACGCAACCTCTGCTCAAGTCAGACTGGAGTTTTGATAGATTAATAGACTTAATATCACCAAAAACTTGCAACGCAACTTGGACAACAATGACCTAGTTCTAGTCCGATGACTTGAAAATGCTTGAGATTTTCAGTGAGTGTGTTGAGTAAAATCTGTCCCAGTTCAAAGTATTCAACTCATGTTATTATGTCATTTCCAGCAAGACAACATCTTTTCCCTTTGAATGTACCTCATCGAATGCGTCTAAAACCCTGAATGCTATGTCAGCATTTTTTTTCTGTGACTAAGTCATGTCACACTGGTCTTCTTTTTGTTAAAAAATAAAACTATTCAAAGTGCATTTATTGTATTTGTCCATTTAAATAGTGTGACATTGTTACAATGGCATTTTATTTGGGAAACACTAAACAGTGGACTTGGACTTGCACGTCTTTACTTGAGACTTGACTTGAAAAAACACGGACTTGCTCCCACCTTTACTGGATAATCACTTCGATCTTTTGTCTGTTAGCCTGTTGTGGTTCAACTACGGCATTTTTGTATGACTTCAGATGAGTATTTTTCAGTGCAGTTCAATTTTTTTATGTTTACTGCAGGTTGCTCATTAAGAAGAACAACAAAATGAAGAGAATAATTCACTTTTGTTAAAAATTGTGTTTTTAGTCCGATTAAATATTCTTTTACAAACTGAAAAACACTTGTGTTCTTACCTTTTATTTATATATGAAGTACATGCACCTTATCCTTCTCCAGGAAAAGCTCTGATACTTTGTCTTTGTTTGGATATTTCATCCTCCATTTTGGCAGGTTCAGTCATTCATTTAGCAGAGCATAACATAACTTTAATACATTTGACTTGTTGCTAAACAGCTGTTCTAGCTGGTGCTGCTGTTAAAAAAAAACAACAATCTGGCTTTTCCTCTCTATGGAAGGACAGCAGCGACAAGCACCCTCCAGCTCACGCATGCCCCCGCCCCGTCAGAATGAGATGGCGCACTGCAGCTCCTCAGCGTTTGACATTTCTCTGTATTTTACTGTCCTATTAGCAAAAATAGTAATGTCACACTTACATTAAAATCATGACAGGCGCTGTAGAACGCTATAGTGTATAATAAATGTTTCTGCAAACATACAGTATTGGCGACATGCTGACAAAAGTGCACGCGCCATCGGCCATTCAGTACACGCAGACGGTAGACTCGGCCGCACAGTTAAGAGGAGCCTCATCTCAGCTTTCTGCCATGTATTCCATCAGGAAATGAGCAAATTCAGAATTTTTTACTAAAAAAACCCCAACTGGGATCATACAAAACATCTGTTTATAACAGTTCAAAGGACAAATATTAACATTTATTCATTCATTCATTTCATTATAGAGTCTCATCTGTCTCACAATGGTAAGAACATTTTGGTGAAACTCCTAATTTTATAACTGCCGGTATGTTTGTCGTTAGTGGTTCAACCGCACGTCTATTGCTATTATTGTGAAGGCAGATTTTTTTTCAACGTAGATATCAGTAGTTCAAAGTGAAGTCTTTGGAGAGTGAAGAGAGGCAGTCACTATTTTGACACATTTACAAATATGTAATATCTTCATGTGACCAGGTGCGTGCCTCCGTCCTTGCTTTTGTGACTTTCTGTGACAGACCATAAAAACAAGCTATCCATCCTTTCCCTCCTTTGTCTCCTCTCTTTCTTCCAGACATTTCCCAAGCCCATTTTTCCTTCATTCCTCTTAACTCGCCAGCTGTCGCGTGGCCTCGGGCCTGGTGTTTTGTGGCGATATCAGTGGTGCTACACCTCCTTCATGTTATAGATGGTACTAGAGGCCAGCATTACTGCTCCAGCTGTCATGCCACAACATCTCAGTCTCAGTCGCTCGGCTGTAAAATGGTGCTCTGGTCCCCTGGGCGACACAACTCCCAGGACATTACTGTTAAAAGGCTTTTTTGTGACCTCTGCTACTGACTTAACTATATATCACCTCGCTCACTCGCATCCACAACATTCTGCTCACGTCTTTCAAGAGCTTCATTCTTTCCCTCTCTGTTTTTTTTTTCCTTTCTCTTTTTTACACCTGTATGTTCCGCCTCACACCATCTCCCCACGTTTCAGACGCACACACTCACACACACAAACACATTTCTTTCTTTCATTAGAAAAAAAGGCACTGCCCATTATGATATCCGTAACATCCGAAGCATGTCCATGTATTGGCGATATCTAACTTACCTTTTTACTGAAGCTGTTAGCTAATCCATGTCAACAGGACTTTATTGTATCCGGTTTGTGGTAACGGTCTGAAAATATGAATCCTAATATTGGGGCAATTTTATTGTAACTTGAATTTTAGGACTAGGGTATTATCGCGGTTAACTGGTTAATCTGACTGTGATAACTGAATTTCCGTGAAGTAGGATTCCTTTTTTATAAATCAAATATTTTTGTAGTTAGAGTATAGAAAACTTGTTAACGACCTTTTAAATATGTTTTTTTTTTACATTATGGGAGCCCTCGAGACACCCCTGTGCTCACCTTTACACTCATATTACCCAATATATAGTAGACATAAGAGAAAGACATAAGACATAAGACATAAGAGTAAATAAATCCTGTAAGACATTATAAGACTTGTGCTCGTGTGTGCTGCTAATAACATGTTCCCTAGGGCAGTGGAGTGGCGGGCGGACAGGAAGTGACATTGGGGGTTCAGAATTGAGTTTCAGCTTGGTGTGGATTGCAACAGTAGCCCGTGTTTTTATTAAGGATTTTTATTTGCTATTATTTTGCCTGTTGCGAGATAAAACCTGCAATAAAAGCCTGTTGCTCCAGTGACCAAGTAACCAGTGACCAGTGTAGAATACTACTTATCAACGTTTTTAAATGCATATTTTCAATGCCTTATGTTTGTATTTCAGCTCATTTAGCCAATTTTATGCTTGAAAATATGTAATTCAGGCAAAAAATACTTAACTTTTTCTTAAATATGTATGTTTTGATGAATTTGTATTCAACCACAAAACAGCATGATTTATTCATATATTTTTGTAAAACTGCGATGGAGTGAAGCCGCAAAATTCTAATGGCAAATGGGTAAGGGACGACTGTACTCCGGTTTCCTACCAATACTTCAACAATATAAATAAAACGATAAGTGATAAATTCACTAATATGAAAACCAATGAACAACAAATTGTCATAATTATCACAGCAACACCAGCAGCAATACAGAACACAGGGAATGTGCAAACATTTTTGGAAAGATTTTACAGTACTTCACTTTAAGTGCATACATTCGAGCCTACATTCAAGCAGAAATTGATAATTGATGTCTACTTTTGGCAATGTTAAACTACCGTTACCACGGTTAATCCTACGTGCAACAGTCATGCATTAATTGAACAAAATGAAGTTCCTCACGAGACGTGACTTGGACAATGTCACCTTCAAGCATTTGTCGCAGGTGGCTGAGTCTTTCAGCCTGAGCCTTTTAGCTAGATCCTCAAAACCGCGAGTAATGAATTTTCACGATATAAGATTCAATGGTAATAAATAGAATATTTTCATAGGTTGAGCATGTTAAACCTGTTTATGACTTTCTAAATATGATATTTAACATTTTTAGAACCTTATAGACATGAAATAACCTTTACATTACATATTATTCATTGTTTGCAACACAAACGCAACGCAACTATATATGCAGGGACTTGAGACGGCTGCTAGCTAGCAAGCTAACAAGCTAGCCAGCTAACCGGTTAGCCTTGAATTTATTTATTTTAAACTTAAGAAGCCAAAAACTTACCACTTCCACATGGAATGGGAGGAGAACTTTTTTTTTTTACTCTATCATGTCAGACTTGCTGTGTCTGAATTCATGACTTCATGCAGGTAATGTCTCAATGTTTCATGTCATTACTGCTGCCTAGTGAGCAGAATACTACATATCACTTGTATTTCAATGTCTTTTGACTAATAATAGACCATAGTCTACCACCAAACAACGATCGTTTATTAATTAATTAATTTTGGAAAAATCGTGATATAGTGAGGGAGCGATAATCGAACCGCAATATTGCGAGGGACGACTGTTTGCCTCATTTCAGTGCCACTAATTTAATAGTGTAGAAGCCCGGCAGTTATGTGTTGTGTTCCATCATTTCCAACTGTCTCTGGAACAGTGACTGTGTACGTTGAGACCTAAATGGGGGTTGGATAAGAAGAGGGAGACAGCTTGTGTGTAGGTGCAAGTTGTGGAAGTGGCTGCATGTTCAGAAGACAGTTAAACCTGTGGATGTTATTTTGGCGTGGTTGTGGCTGACAATAACCTGTCCGTGCCAATAAAGAGGCATCTGTTCAACGCCCGGGTAGATGCTAGATAGTAACTATTCATTTAACACTGAAATGAGGCACCTATTTTTTTTGTTTGCTTACTGCCGTTGGCACCGCTGCCATTATGGTATCAGGTTTTGGTACGCATCTCTTGTTTTGCCGTAATAAGCCTGGCATAGGAGCATACACGAAAAAGGAAATTTCACTCTCATCTATTTGAGATACCCCAGCACACTAATTTGTGCACACATAGACGCATCAAGAACACCTCCAACACAAGGTGTGCAGAGTGTCCCCTGCTTCTGGTTAACAATGAGAGTACGATGTTCTCGCTGCCTCTGTCCTCACTTCATCTTGTTTAATTTCACAGTAGCAAGGCATGGACTAGTAAGATGCTCCACATTCCCTGTAATCGTCTCTTAATGTGCTGCGCTCTTTTAAGTGCAGCCTAAGTGAATCTATTTGGAGTGACTGTGAGCAGAGTGAAATTCTTCCCGTGTTATCTGAACAGGTCTAACTAATGGCTTTATCAATTTGGCTGAATCCAATAACTGCTTTAAGGACATATAATGTCTTCCTCAAACACCCTCCACCGAGGTAGACTCAATTCCTTTAGTTCATTAAAGTGTTTCAGGACATTGGTATGCCTGGATATTTACTGCATCTGTCTAGTAACGCTTGTACTTGTTTTGCAAGTGTGTGTGTGTGTAGTTATTCGATGTCTTGTTTGTATGGCTGTAGAAACACATAGTTGTCATTTGCTCTTGGTTTGGAGTGTTTTCTGCAAATGTGCTTGGTTATGATCAAATCTGGTAGTATGGACAAGTGTGGACATATTGCTTTTCAAGTAGTGGTTTGATTAAAATGTTGGGACACCAATAAGTCCTGTACAAATATCACCAAACACCAGCAAACTCTGACAACCATCATTGACCTGATGTCGCACAATGCCCCCTGCGTATCTTGCAAGATCTCTGCAATTCTAGCAAAATGTCCACTTCATCTCGATGCTTATTTTGAAAAAAATACTTTTGAAGTTGGCAGAGGTTGCTTTGATATAAATATAGTGTAAGGTAATAGGACTTAGAGGCCGAGGAGCCAAGGTAATTTACCCATATTATGTTGCAATGTCAACAAAAATGGCAACATACAGATCAGATATACTCTGTCAATGCAAACCTCATAAATTAAACGTGCACGGTTGAATTAGGAAAATTACTGCTGACGGTAACGTCATGTTTGCCTGTATTTTAATAGGTTATGTAACATTTAATAGTAGGGGAACCTTGATCGGAAGTAAGAAAAAACTTTTACGAGAGTTTCTGTGGATATAGAAAGGCCAAAGCAGAACTCCGAGGTGTCTTAAGAATAGGACACAAGGTGGAGGGGAACCACTGATAGAGACTAGACGGTTTCCAGCACCAAATTCAACCCAGACACTTGACAATCCGAGTCCTGATTCACTGGCAGCAGGACTGAAACAATCATCCAGGCATCAAAAAGCAATGGCAACAAGTAGGTGACAACTAGCAGGTAAGTTGTTAAACCACCAGGACAAAAAAAAAACAACCTCTTGTCGCAAAGAGACAAACTTGTCAAAAAGCTATCGACTTTAAGTTAATTCTCCTCTCTGACTCTGAGGTGGGTTGTTTAGCAGTGCCACTCACTAAAAAATGCACAGGCAGTGAGTCACCAAAAGGGTGTTTGTGAACTCGATTCTGCGGAATGATACATTACACAGCAAGCTAACTAGTTTGCGACGTGTAATGTTGTACAATACCCAAGGCGGTGTACGAAAGCCGGGGCAACATTTTTCGGCAAAAAAACGAAACATACAAAAACTTGGGCGTTCCAAAACAGAGGTTCCACTTTATTGGGATAATTTGTGTAGTTGTTTACATACAGTAGATTTTGGCATGTGAAAATGGTTTAATGTGTTCCAAAAATGGAAACAAATATAGCTCACTTGAAAATACATGTAAATAGACAGCACTTCATGCATCACATACAGGCACTAAATCGGAATTGGACACTTAAGCCTGCAGTGTAAATCCAGCCCATTTTTTCATCGTGCAGTATTTGGCACATTTCAAGCACACTGGATGTTAAAGTACTATTTGACTACTGGTCCCTGCAGAATTTCTTTGTTTACTAGAATAATATTGAGGGTGATTATTTTAATGTTTGGGAGCTGACAGTGTTGTCCATCGGGTCCTGATCTTTGTCTTTCTTCACACCTTCATCTATTCATTCCCTCAGTTGGTAGTGGTTTGGCAATCCCTCCCTTGGGCTGCACACTTTGTCCTTACACCGCACTGCTCCTCCTCTACCCTTTTTTTTGCCCAAGTCCAGTGTGAGTGATAAATTATTCGTGGGCATGCTCGAAGGGCCCAGGGCTGCTCATTCCTGCACACAGCGGACTAGCATTGATCTGGCCTGCGGTTCAACTTAATTGGAAACCTTGTTACACTGTCTCCAGACACACTGTGACACACATATACAGCACGTACATGCAAAAGCTTGAGAACACTTGAGCACACACCTTTCCCGTAAACCCACAATTCCACACATACGCATATGTCAATGGCCCAACGTGTTTTACCCGGTCCCCGCTGTTTGGATAGAAAAAGTTTGCGCGGTGCGCATAGACGTAGTGAACGGAAAAGGTTCTGCATTTACTTACACCTCTACTTTAACTGTGAGATCAAGGTTGTGGTCAAATTCATCCAATCATCATGGAAAGACAATCGTGGAAAGACAATCACTTATTGTTCAGGTTACCATTTGAAATCAGGCTTTTTGAATGTATCCTAAACAAAAATGACACCCTCCTCATTTCCTAGTAATATGTTAGTAATATGCAGATCCTCACACACAGCGCTACCCAAAAGCAAATTTTTTAAAAAGCATATACGGTATTCCCTCGTTAATCGGGGTTAATTGGTTCCAGAACCGACCGTGATAAGTGAATTTTTGCAAAGTTGGATTTCTTATTTCTAAATGTAATATTTTCATAGTTACAGCATAAAAAGCCTGTTTACGATCTTCTAAATTCGGTTTATAACATTATTAGAGCCCTGTAGACGTGAAATAACAGCTGTGCTGGGTGGTCAGAATACAAAAACGATTAATTAATTAACCTGAAAAAAAGCCTGTTGTTCCGACAATCAAGTCTGGTGCTAGTCTCACCAAACCATTGACACCTAGTGACCAATATAGAATACTACGTTCACATTCACATCTTCTTAATGGCTTATATTTATATGTGACTTTGTTTAGCCTTTTTTATGCTTAAAAATTCTTAACGTAATAAAAAAATATACATACAATTTGCTTAAATATGCATTTTTTTTTTTTACTAATAATAGGTTGTAGTCAACCACATAACAGCATGATTTATTAATTAATATATTTTTGAAAAACCATGATAGAGTGAATCTGTGGCGAGGGATGACTGTATATCATATCCTAACCTGCATTTGTGTTGACTTCTAGTCCAGTCCGTTTCTTCATGGCTTTGTCAGCCTTGCTGCACGCCCCTCACCTCTTGAATGTTATGGAATGTTATCCTTGGGTGTGGGTGCATGGATGATAGCTTAATTAACATAATTACTTAACAGACACAGGCAATCCCCATGTGCATATCTGCATTAAAGCAATATAAAATTAACATCTGCCTGTATATCAGTTTAATGTATATGTTTAGTGTTTTAGCACTGCAGCAGCACATGATACATGCATGTTTACTGGATCTGCAGATACTGGGGCACTAAAATTTGCAGACATTTTGATACAAGCACAAACAACCATGCAGAAGACCAGATACAAACACAGACACTTGCTGGCATGCACTTTATAGTCACCATGCCTGCATTCCAAGTAGTACTAAAGAGGAGTAACGGTCCACATTGGAGCAATATAGAGGCCCAGGGTTATCGATTGGACTGAGACACTGACTATCATGCAGCTAATAGATTACATCAGACACATTGAGGCGACCCAGTCAATGAGGCCTGATCCTATTAAGTGGGATTTGTAAACAGTCGTGTGCTCACCGTGACGGCTGCTGTGCTGCTTTGTGAGTCTTGGCAAGGGGATAGAGGCTGCCAGATTCTGGAAGAGGCGCATACTTTGCTGCACTCCCTCCCTGCAGCCTCTCATCAGCTGGTGCCCAGTCATGGTGTGTCTGCAGAACAACACCCCTCACACCCCCTTTCATTTTCACAGCTTTAACGCAAAAATGCCAATTTATTTTGTGCAGAAATAAAAACAGCCTTCACTGTGTGATACTGGAACACATTTAATGATGATGAGTTTTGATTTGTACTTTTCTGCATGAATTGATTTGAATTTTTACGTTTTAATTTTCAGCCCCAAAAAGCTTGGAAGCCTGCGGTAAAGAGGTATTGTTTTGCTCACCATTTGTTTTCTTAACTAAATTATGGGTATCTTCTCTTTCTGCCATTTGAGTAAATAGAACTGTTATATTACTATTATTATTGTGCCTGTTACAAGATAATTCAAACCTGCAATAAAAGCCTGTTGTTGCAGCTGGTGCTTGTAGGTTTCGCCTACTGACACCTAGTGACCAGTGTAGGATAGTGCGTATTGAACGCGCCACTAGCAGAACAAATCAGAGCGGGGCCGGGGGCTGGGCAAATGACCGGGCCCTTTAAAACCCAAATAATAAAGCTCATGATAACATAATTTTACAACATACACATGCCTGCAACTGCGGGGCTTACAGGCTTCGGCACCATGGAGAGCGACTATGTCATTTTGAAGTCCATCAAACGGACATGAAGTATAACGCCCTCCCAGCACCGCCCACCCACCACCCACACCCCACCCATGGTAAGTTTGCCATTTTTACACTTGAAAATGTTCAATTTAGGCAAACATACATAACATTAACATTTAACATTACATAACATTTAAATATGCATTTTTTGGTTTTACTAATAGGGCGTATTCAACCACAAAACAGCAGCCATCCATCCATCCTTTTTCTGTGCCGCTTATCCTCACTAGGGTCGCGGGTAGGCTGGAGCCTATCCCAGCTGACTTCGGGTGTACACCCTGGACTGGTCGCCAGTCAATCTCAGGGCACATATAGACAAAGAAACATTCACACTCACATCATGCCTTTACAATTTAGAGTCGCCGCTTAACCTAACGTGAAAACCCACGCACACTCGGGGAGAACATGCAAACTCCACACAGAGATGCCCAACGGAGGTTCGAACCTAGATCTTACTGACTGTGTGGCCAACATGCTAACCACACTTTTTTGACAAACCGTGATAGGATAGAGTGAAGCTGCAAAATTCAAAACACAATGAGGCGAGGGATGCATGCTGTACATAAACAGTTTGTCGTTATTGAAGGGCTTACAAAGGTGTTTCTATTCTACATCCTAAGTGTAGTAAATGACTCCTATGTTAGGCAAATGCTTTGCTTTAAGATGATATTTGTGTGTCTCGTAATTTACCAGGCAAGTTAATCTAAGGACCATTATTTCTGTTTAACCAGCACTATGTTATATGGTCAGGGTCTTCAGATGAATTCTGTGACCCATTCACATGTCCCTACAGGGGCTGTGCTGCAAAGATGACTGAAATATAGATAACTGAAAACTGGATTTGCAGCCAATGGTGTGTTTTTAAGAGCAAAACGACTTTTCCAAAATAAATAGATCTGTGTCACAGACTGCTTGGAGAGAGGAAAGCCTTGGGTTCAATAATTAATTCCCAAGTCGAGTTTTGGAGAGCCGCTGAGTGGATTCATATATATTTTTTCTTTTATTCTGTTAAGATACAAAGGAGTTCGTTTGAAGTAATTTGTCCCAGAGAGAGCGGCTTGGAATACCGTACATGCTTTGATTTAGCAAAGCAAATTTAATTTTGTTTGCTTTATGCAAACCAGACGAGGCCACGGGGTTTTCTGCAATTCCACCAGAGGGGTGATGGTGGTGCTCGTCCTGATGATGATGGAGGTGGGGGAGTGCTCACATCAGAATCACACTGCTGTTGCTAATATGCGATGCTGTTCACACACACACGCGCACGCACGGCAAGTCTGCACGCACGCACGCATGCACATATATGCACAGGCAGGAAGTAGCTGAGTAGTATGAAGCGTATTCCCTTCTTACAAATGTGCATGCACACTAATCCCTTTGAAATCTCATCTTAAAATAATTGTTGGTGCATTGTGTTTTGTTTCATCCCCCCGCTGCCACCCGTAATTTTATTAGATTTAATGGTATTGTTTCCTTAACTTGGTAAATGTGCTTATTCCTGCTCTGGTGTGGTTTCATTCAACTAATGAAAATGTTTGTCCCTGCTTCTGCTATGGTTCATTTTTCCCCCGTCTTTTTTAAAATCATAATATTTCCTGAGATGTTCAGGGTTTTTGAAGAACTTTCCTTCAAATAATAAAAAGCTTTGCTAAATAGCAGTACGTGAATGCACTTACCCCAGATATCATTAATGATTGGGAATAAATACACTATTAATGTGCTTGGTTTTTGCAGTACAGAAGAAACTTCTCTCCTTGCACAGATGCCGAGCCTGATGGAAGCTGCATGTCTTCTCAAATATTAAAAAAAAGCTTTTCAGAATGGGTGGCCAAGTGATTTTCACATACTCAATTCATGTAATTTTTAGGGAACAATAATGAGTGAGTAAAGCTGAAAAACCCAATTTCCTTCATGCTTTTTATATTCAGAAAAAGCCCACAATGACGGCCCTTTGGTCTTTTGTTATAGAAAACTGAGCTAATATCCTCCAGCTCTTGGCGCAGTTTAAAGGTCTTAATTGGATTCCATTAGTATATTGCTTGACATGACACTTGGGTCCGCTCTATTAGAATTCCCCTGTCTGGAATTAGAGGACTCTCCCCGGACTCCTTCGATAAAGTCTCCAATATTCTTTGTTGGAGTCACAGTTTTAGTGACAACATTATTAAAACAGTAAGCGTGACTTAAACCATTTTTTTTATATCCACAGGACCTACCGTAAAAAGTATGACAGTATCTCATTGCACTATTTTATGTATCAATAAACCTCTGCATTAATGCAATACATGCGTCACCTAATAGAATGTGCAGCAAGCCTCATAAAGTGGTCCTTAAGTTCCTTGTGCAGAATACCACAGTGTATTTGGGGAGCTCCCTGCAGGTTTCTTCTCAGACTATCACACAGCCTTGAAATGCTTCCTCTTTAGTTTTTGCAGTATCAGAACAAAAGCTGAAGGAACGCCACGTTTGATATATTCTGTTTTATGTATTTTGCCCCAGTCTTTAAGTGACATTGAGGATGTTCAGTATCTGATTGCCAAGACAGCTAAGAGCCTCTCTTAGTGAACCGTTTTACATGGCATTAGTGTGAGTTAAGAAACTGGAAGCATTACCACCTAATTAGTGACCGTTAACTATTTTGGTCCGTAAGTAAATACAGACAAATGGCACCGTTTCTTAAGTCCAGATGTTAAAGGGACTGTTTGTAACTCGCTCCAGGTTACATTTTTGGTAACCAGAAAATGTAAGAGCACCACCACAAGGCCTATAGCACAGGGGTGTCCAAAGTGCGGCCCTGGGGCCATTTTCGGCCCGCAGATTGTTTTTCATTGACCCTCTGAATATTGCAAAAAATAAAATAAATAATTTAAAAAGATGTACAGTGGACGAACCCGCAAATTCTCTGATGTTTAGTATATTATGTGTTCATTTGGCAAGTCTTTTTTTGGTCTGTGTCTGAACAAGATGTACATTTGACATGTTATTCTGTGGAATTGATTTTTGCCACTGCCTTACAGCATGCCTGGTGATATGATGTGCTCTTTTTCACATTAGAAAATACTGTAAGAATGACACTTTCATGTGATTGCCAACTTTCTTTTATAATGTAAGATTAATGTCTACATCAACAAACCTTAACAGTAGAATCGAATCGTATCGAATCGTTCTGTTTTTAAAATATATCGTATTGAATCGTCTCTCGTAAAGAGATTTACATCCGTAAAATGCACGGAGGCCACGCGTGTGACGCGCTGATGGCTGAACCGTAGACTGGCCGCAGACCGTCTTTGTCATGTCAAACTAACTCTACGGGCACTTACGTTGTTTTCAGGTTGCAAGACAAACTTACGCGCTTCGTATGTCTTTGTGCATCACCCGTACCGCCAACGTGTGTCTTTTGTACATTTTACTGGTGTTACTGGTTTGGGCAAAATGTTAGTTTTTTTGCATGTCGCACTTCCGGACTCTCACGTGTGTTGTGCGCCACATGTTCATCCCACATATGTAATTAGTGCGGCCGACGCACATTCAGATATTCCGTACGTCGCCCATGCATGTCGAGATCTTACTTTTTCATGGTCACCACAACTACAACTACAACGTTTTCCATGACCAAAAAAAAAAAAAAAAGCAGCGATTTGGGCAAGGCCAAAAAACGTATACTGCCAAAAATCGTTTGTCCGGTTGTGACCTAGGCTTAATGTGTTACTCTTTGACTGTAAATATCTAGTCGTCTTTTGCTTCTGCCTGCGGTCACATCGTCAATAAACACCAGTGAGAGATTTCACTGGCAGCCATACTCGTACATACACATGAATGTACATTCCAACACTGCCACCACAATATTTTACACATAACGTGGTGAGCTTTGGATCATGAACTGTTCCTTTCCTTCTCCGTACTTTTCTCCTCTCATCACTCTGATACAAGTTGACCTTGGTGTAACCTGTCAAAAGAATCTGTGCTGTGTCAAAAAAAAAACTTTTACCTTTACATTGTGTTGCCATGTAAATTGGTTCCAAGTTTTATGCCCCCATAAGAACATTAGGGAGTCATACTCAAGAGCTGATTTTAATTTGTCCATTATTTATAGTCTAGCACCAAACACCTGTCATCGATAGCACGACAGCAGTGCTGACATTACCGCTTATCTCAAAGCACTGCTGTGAATGTGTGTCTTTGGTGCATTACATAGGCATCGGCTATAAATATTTAACTGTTAACATGTCACAGGCACCCTATAGGAACACAGTGTTTGTAGTGCAATTTAAAAACCGACAGTGACCACGGGGAGATAATTGCTGTTTTTATAGAAGGGAAGATTACAGCAATTATCCCTATATGAAACCTTGCTGGAATAATTATTTGTAGGTACAATAAAGAATTATAAATGTATTGTCCAATTAATACTTTCTAACATCACTTGAAGGTCTTGCAAAGGAAATGTGTCTGGAAAAAATGTCCAAATTAAAGATTGTACCATCGACACGGTGTCCTTCCATAAAAAGAAGGAAAACAGACATCTACTTTATGACAGTCGAGACAGGTGATCTTGTCCGGCGAGGAGTGACATTGTAATTCTCTAATGTTATTATCACACCCACTGGGTGTCTGGGTGTCTGTACCTGCTCTGATTTACAGAGAGAGGCTGCAAGAAATGTTTTTTTTCGTCTTGTGAATGAGCAAAGCATAGTATAAAAGCCTTTACAATGCTTTTACAACGTAATACATGTGATGACTTATTGGTAATCAGTCTTAGTACTTCTGCCCTTCATCTCACTCACCTTAACATTTACCTTTTCCTCCTCCTTCTCTTCTCTTGTCTGTTCCTTCATTTTTCTCTGTTTCGCCCCCTCTTTCGCTGTATGTCGTGTTATAAAATAGAGTGTAATTGCTGTGTTGCTGTGAGAAGAATAGATTAATTAAAATATAATGATGCCAATCACACCAGCGGGCATCTGGTGAAATCTGTCCATTTAGGGGCTCTGGCAGATGACTTGTAATGCCCTGATCATACCGCAGCGGCCATGCTAATTATGAAGAATGGTTTATTACATGGATATGGATGGATGGATGGACGATACAATACAGTGAACGCAGGATAACTTACCATCTTTTAGCTTGTTGGAGTACATTTAAGATTAGATTTGCCATGGGTGGAAGATTCATGTTTAAGGAAATTGATGATAACGTTGAATGTTTAGTTTCCGAATAGCTGCGTTTGAAGAGATTACTTTTTCTTCTGGCTAATACTGACTGTACTGACAAAAACCAAAAAGTCAAGAAAGACGTTATGTTATTAGAATAAAGTTGTAATATTAAAAGCAAAATTGCCACACAACTGTAGGCTTGCAGCTGTTGTTTTTCTTCATATATTCCAGATGCAACACTGGATATTAACGCCTTAGACTGATGATCAAAGAAACTCAACAAAAAAGACATCAGTCAAGATGCTGCTCTTACTGATGATGATGTGGATGACAAATCTTAACACGCTTCAAGCAGGTATACATTACGTTATGTAAGTTTGATTAGAATATTATTACGCATCGTGTTTTTGTACTTAACTTTTTTCACTGAAATTATGATTTTATTCTTATAATATTTCAACATTATTCTGAAGAATTATGTTCTGGTGTTCCAATAGGTTCCAATAGTCCAGTGGAACAGTGAATTTTTTCCACCGGGTAACGCATACTCAAAAGTCAGGGGACCACGTTGATATTTTTATTTGTATTTTCTGTTTTATAAAAAGGCTAAGAAAAATGTTATAGGCCTATACAGTAATGCTCCCCCTAATTTTTCAAATGTTTGAGCATACACACATACGACCTGAGGATTCCTTGGACCTCTGTGCGCGCCATCAGACGTGCACGCTCTAGTATCACACCTGTCCAAAACCTGAGAACTGAGGAAGTCCAACTTCCATTCTGTGGTATTTTGTATACAGTATGCGTGGGTTCAAGGTGTATTTCACATTGCAGCTTTCTTTATTGTCAACAAGCTGTGGAACTCATCCAATTCATGATCTGAATCTTGTAGAAAACCCCTAGTTTATAATTTCATGTTGTATTTGTTTTCTTGTTTACCGTTTATTTTGTTAATTATGTGTACTTTAATTTCCTTTTTGACTTTCACTGTCTGTTTTGCAGTAGCCTGTTCTGGCACTATTTCATCCTGGAAATGTACTTGAAATTGATGCCATATTTGTTGTAAATGTCTAAATAAAAAAATAATAATAATAATTTTAAAAACGACCTTCCGGTCCCTTCAACACTAACACTTCCTGTGTCCGGTATGTCCAGCTATCAAAGTAAAAGCATGGCAGTTACGCCACACATCCAGTCCACACTTCTCACTCCGAAAACACACCCTCAGTCAGTTACTTTGGCTTGGTGAGTGGATGTGGTACTGCCCATTCGTTCCGCCATAATACGGAGTTAGCAAGCAGTATTTTGTGTAATGCATCTTAGCGGGAACATTGCTGTACACTATCAAATAGAGACGTACAAGACAAGCACATTTCTGCAGGGTTGCCAAATCTGAGACTTTGTCGCTAAATCTGGCGACATTCCAAACCCTTTTGCTGACATATTTTCTCAAAAGCGACTAGCGACAAATCTAACGACTTTTTCTGGCGTCGTCGGAGAGTTTTCTGGTATTTGGGGACTTAACAGTGAAAGCAGGTATTGTTCTACAGTTTCTGATCTCACCGAGCAGCATCAGAAAAGAGAAAGAGTGTTCATGTCTTACATAAGGCTTGTGGATGATGCGCAAAATTTTTTAAAAAGTGCAGTTTTCCTTTAAGATATAAATAAGACTTGTGTGTTGCAATAAACTGGTGTGGAGGACAGGAAGTGATGTCGGGGGTTCAGAGCTGAGTTTTAGCTTAAAGTGTATTACGGCCGCAACGTTCGTTATTATTATGATGATTATTATGTTATTATTATTATGCCTGTTGTGAGATAATTCAAACCTGTTGTGGCTATCAAGTCCGAGTGCCTCACCCAACATTACAGTAACATATAAGCTAGTGACCAGTGTAGAATGCAAGATGCATTCAAAATGTGATGCTGAATGCCTTATATTTGTATTTTAGTTAATTTACTCATATTTATGCTTTAAAATGCTTAATTTATTCCAAAAATATATACAATTTGCTTAAATGTGCACATTTTTGACTAATAATAGGCCTTGTTCAACCACAAAAGAGCATGATTTATTAATTAATATATTTCTGAAAATACGTGATAGAGTGAAGTGAAATAGGCTGTTCATCAGCTGATCAAAAATTTAAGACCACAGCCTTTGAAAGCCAAAATTTGGGCAAAAATGTGGCTTGAATTCGCATTGTCATGATCTCTTGATGGCAAAGGCAAACAAGCTTTCGGATTGTTGAGCTGCGTAAGCAAGACTGCACACAGTAGGACAGTCATTTGAAACTTCTTGAAAGATCCTGAGGTTTACGGCATAAAAAAGTGAAGTGGTAGACCCAAAAAAATGTCACCGGCCCTGAGCCGGAGGATCCGATTGGCTGCCCGCCAAGACGCTGGACGATGAAGGTTCTTACTGGTGCTGAGTGAAGTCTAGTAACCATTAGACGGCATCTGCGAGAGGAGGCTTTTGAGAAGAAAAAACGTCTTCAAAGGCTTTGTCTCCTTCAACGCCACAAAATTGCTTGTTTGGAATTTGCACAAAAGCACCAAACATGGGACATTGAAATGTGGAAGAAAGTTTTATTCTCTGATGAGAAAAAATGTAACCTTGACGGTCCTGATGGCTTCCAACGTTACTGGCATGACAAGGAGATCCCACCTGAGATGTTTTCCACACGGCACAGTGGAGGGGGCGCCATCATGTTCTGGGGTGCTTTTTCCTTCTATAGAACAATGGATCTTCAGCTTGTACAGCTGGCTATGTGGAGATGTTGCAAAGGGCATCCCTCATGACTGAAGGCCCTCATCTGTGTGGCAGTCACTGCCTTTTTCAACAGGACAATGCTGCAGTTCACAATGGTCGCCTGACAAAGGACTTCTTCAGGAGGAATAACCTCATTCTTTTGGACCGTCCTGCGTGTTCCCGTGATCTAAATCCAACTGAGAACACTTGGGAGGCATGGCAAAAATGGACATCAGTTCCGGATATTGGATGACCTCCGTGAAGCAACATTCCCACTAGCCTCCTGGAAACACTGGCATCAAGCATGCCCAAACCAATGTTTGAGGTGACTAACAAGGATGGCACAGCTACTTATTACTGAGTCCTTTTTTGAACATTTTATTTCTATTTTAGGAAGGTTTCGGGGGTTTTTGAGGTATGGTCTTAAACTTTTGATCAGATGATGAACAGCCTATTTCACTTTAACACTTGTTTGCAATAAATTCCCATTCCAAATTCCCAAATTCTTGCAATTTTTCAACTGGTTTCAATTTTTGATCAGGAGTGTAGCTTTCTGATAGATGTGTGATGTGGCCTTAGTGTGTGTGTGCGTGTGTGTGTCTAGTGGCTTGTGTTTTGTGTCCATGTGTGTGTGTGGCTTGGATTGACAACATCCCAGAGTTCCCATCTGTTTGACCGTCCTATAGAAAGTATGATGTCAGTACCGAGCACCCCACCAACACTGCTGCTGCTCCCACCGCCATGCCAACAATAAACATGTCAGTCGTCACACACAAGAACAATCTGCAATCAGATTTACTGTGCATGAAATATGGTCGCGCTTTTATTGGTCCAAAGGCTTGTCACTCATAATTTATTGGCTGTTGCCAGGAGGGTTGTGATGTCAGCAAGCTCCTAGTACCCTCAGGAGAGTCAGAAGAGAGCAGATGAAAGAGATAGGGCTGTGAGGCGTGGTGCCTGGGTGGGGGAAGGAGATGTAAGGAGAACTAAATTGTGTGACTTTATGTGCGTGTGAGAAAGAGAGAGGGAAGCAGGAAAAAGGGAATGAGGTGAAAAGGTGAAAGAGATGACTGGAAGGAGTTGGGGGGAAATCACATGCATCCATCCTGTTCCTCTCTGCAGGTTTATCAGGTTGAGGGAGTGAAAGTATCATGGGCCTGTAAAAATGTCTCCTTTCCTTACTCTCTTTTCCTTACTCTTACTTTACTTTCGCTTCATTTCCTTTGCTGCCCTTTCATTTACTTTTCCTCCGAATCACTTTCCACTTTCCTTCACTCCCCTCTTTCCTCTGTATTATGTCTGTGAATACTCTCATTCATCCAGGTCACTGTCTTCTCAGGGCAATTTAACGCATAAAAATGACATATAACTCCAAAAATGTGTCATAATACACGATTGATATGTTGATATATGACGATGATATAATAATGAGTAATGACAGTATTGATAAGTGTATAACAGGGATGAATAATAATGTATCTAATGCATATTGCATGTATATGTATGTATATTATATTTTATATTGTATTATTATGTATAGCATCTTGCATATTGTATTGATGTAACTGACTTTAGCGCTACATATTTATAAATAGACATGAAGTATTATATTTAATTTATAGTCGCAACCATATGAATTATGTATAAATAGGGAGTGGGAGTAAATAAGTTTATCTTCTTCCCAGTCCTTTTTGAGCTAATTTATTTTCTGTTTATATGTGTATTTCGATTCTCTTCTGTATATCTACTGTATATATATATACAGTATACTATGTATATATATATACCTGTATATGTATATATATATATACAGTATATATACATATATTCTGTATACATATATATATATGTATACAGAAATGTACAGTATTTATATATTTTTTTATGGTAGGACAGCTCTAGTCAGAGGGGATGGTGCGAGATCCAAGTACAGTATTTATCCTCTATGTCAGTGGTCCCCAACCTTTTTAGTCCCACGGACCGGCTTGTGTTCCCACAAATCTCCCGCGGACCGGGGGGGGGGGGGGGGGGGGGGGGGGGGGGGTCGTACATTATAGCGATCTAATTTATCTTATTTATGATGTATTGTGTAAAACTAAGGCATGAATAACATCAAATTGAAAGCACAAAATGAATGCCGACCCACCATCCACCAGTCCAAGCCTCGAGGTTTTCCAGAGAGATTATTACATCGCTGTTTTACGTGTGTGGTAAAAGGCAGTGCACTAGCATGAATTAACTTGAGACAAATGTGCACATTAGCACTCAATAAGTCATCAAAACTTACCTTTATGCATTCCCACATAGTATCAGCATTTGACACCAAATATGAGGTGAAAGAAAAATGGTAAAAATACAGTAGTAGTCTATCTGTGCGGCATGAGATAAAGTTAGCACACGCACAATGGACATGCGTCAAGTGAGACGGATGTAACAGAGAGAATCCGGCCACTTTTCAAAATAAAACATAAAAAAAAATATGGAAATTATTTTTTCTTTCTGTTCGGCCCGGTACCAAAAGACCCACGGCCCGGTACCGGGCCGCGGCCCGGGGGTTGGGGATCTCTGCTCTAAGGTAGAGGCAACCTCCCAACCAAGAATTGGTTCACTTTTTTGGGATGCAAAGCGACAGTCCTTGGTTGGGAGGCTGCATCCTACACTATCCCTTCAGGTTGGAGCTGATGAAATATGCAATCTGTATCCTTCTTCAAATCTATTGATCACATGGTTAGCAGAGGAAAATAGCAATTAACCAGTAATTCACATCTCCATCTCTTAACACACAACATAATCATCAAACGTACTTATTCATATAACTCACGCAGAGCAATGAAGAACTTCATGCCATGTCCCCTTCCTTCTTTCTGCTGTGCCTGTGGGTTCTGTGCTATGAGGCGTTCAGGTACGCTCGTAATCGTGAGTGTTAACACTTAAGTATTTTATTTTATCTTAAATGGTGCACAAATAGCTCCTAAGCAGATTTAACTTGTATCGCTACCCTACGTCAGGGGTCATCAACCTGTCAATCTTTGGGATTTTCCTGGTCGATTGCAGTTGTAAATTCCCTACTTGCGGTATACGTTTATATTTAGCTGCACGGTGGACGAGTCGTTAGCATGTTGGCCACACTGTCAGGAGATCGGGAAGATCTGGGTTCAGATCTCTGCTTGGGCATCTCTGTGTGGAGTTTGCGTGTTCCCCTTGTGCGTGGGTTTTTTCCGGGTACTCCGGTTTCCTCCCACATTCCAAAAACATGCATGTTAGGTTAATTGGAGACTCTAAATTGTCCATAGGTATGAATGTGAGTGTGAATGTTTGTCTATATGTGCTCTGCGATTGGCTGGCGACCAGTCTGGGGTGTACCCCGCCTCTCGCCCGAAGTCAGCTGGGATAGACCACAGCATACCCTCGCGACCCTAATGAGGATAAGCGGCATAGAAAATAGATGGATGGATGGATGGATGGACGTTTATATTTATTGAAGGCACTGTTGAGGGCGAACTTTGTGTTTTTTACGCCAGGTAAAATGGAGGACAGCTAAGGGTCCTTCTAAGAACCAGTGGCATATTTGAGCCATCCGGGCAGCTGCTGTTGAAATGTACATATATGTTTATGTCTGTCTGTGTTGGTGCTAACACATGCTAGACAATACATAGGATGTATTGTATATTGTTTATGCATGTGTGTTTATATATACATATACATACACATGTGTATCACAGTGTGTGTGTGTGAAATGATGCAAGAAGCTCGACCCTCTGCAAAGACAAAGGGAATATGAAGGAGAATGCATGAGTGGTGAAACAGCCGTGTTGTGGCATTAAAAAATGAGCTAAGATTGAATCCCTCCAATGAAAAATGATCTTGTGTTCCCAGAAAACTATTAGAATGTTTACATTTGTGGCATTTTGCTCCATATTAAAATAATTAATCGCCTCCATTTTCAAATTAAAAGTACATTACAAGACAATTAAAGATGCAAATGAGTCTGGGCCTGTCAGGAGGAGACAGAGCAAGTGAAAGGAGTGACTGTGTGTTGATGTATGATAGTTTGCAAGGATTTTTTTTTTGTGTGTGTGCATCTTTGTGCATCAGTGTGCTTGTGTGTGTGCTTTTGTGGATATGACTAAAACTGGTTCCATTTGCAGAATGTTAAGTGAAAACTCGTTTAAAATTGCATCAGCATATATAGATAAATCAGAGCTATGATTGGTCAGAGTAGTAGATACAGTAGTTTGTTGTTGAAGAACCGCACTTCCATTTTTCTCTGTCTCCCTCACTAGGGCTCTGACTTCCAGTGACCGCGTTCCATGAAAGATGTCTACATCGTGCTGGAAACTAGGGACAGTAAAACATAATTTTGTCATAACCTCCTCTCTTTGCAGGGAAAACAGATATAAAAGTATATAGCCTGTGGTTTACTGCAAGTCCCCCTCACCCAGCATGGCAGCAGCACGCAGGGCTGATGGATGCCGGGCGTCAGCCAACTTTTAATTGCTCGTAAATTCTTTGATCCGGGGAAAACGCCACATTCTCCTTGTCCCCCGTCGACATGAGTGACGAAGCCTCTCTGGGGTGAGTAACAGGGTCTCAGTGAGAGACACAGACAGAATGGGAGGCAGAGAAAGTGGGTTACACTCAGAGATACTAACACACTAACAGAAATACAAGCATACTTCAGAAGGTGCTTCATCGTCAAGGGATTTACAATACAATCACATATGAAGGACAATCACGATCAAATATATTTATGTACATTCTGTCAGTGCGACCCGCAACATGAAACAAAAGTTAATGAAATCTTTTCATATGTTTTGATAATACCGTAAATGTTTATCTATCTATAATTATCTTCCTTCTTTTTTCCTTCTTTTTTTTCCCCCATTATGCACATCACACGTCGATCTGAACATAAATACTTTAAAATAACAGCATTTGTTTTTATCCGCAAAGCCATATCATCTCCATCAGTCAATCATTGTAAGGGGTTTTCTGCGCATGTGCCAGTCTCCATGGAGGACATTAAATTCACAAAAGAAGCTGGAGGGAGGGGTGCGTGTTAAAACCAATAAGGAAACAAATTCATGCTCCAGAAGCTGAAATAAGTCAACCTTTTAAAAGTACATGGCTAAAATAAAAGCCCGCTGTGACATGACGCCGGAGCACATCCACATTGGATCAGAAACGTATCAAACAGCCATATTTTAACACCCAAATGTAATATTTGTATTCAAAATGTAATCAACATAGACTGAAAATAATATGTTTTCTTTTCAGTAGACAATAACAATAAAGACAATAAATTTAAATTGATAAGTAGACAATAACAATGACGGCGGTAAATAAAGTAGTGTATGGCCTGTTAAACCTTATACCCTAAATAAAGTCAAAGTAATAAATATACAGTGGAGTGAAAAGGTGTTTGTCCCCCTCCTTTCTTATTTGTTTGCATATTTGTCACACTTAAATGTTCACACGTCATCCATCTTCTATGCCGCTTATCCTCACTAGGGTCACGAGAATGCTGGAGCCTATCCCGGCTGACTTGGGGCGGGGTACACCCTGGACTGGTCGCCAGCCAATCGCAGGGCACATATAGACAAACACCCATTTACACTCACGTTCATTCTATTTAGAGTCACCAATTTACCTAACATGGATGTTTTCGGAGTATGGGAGGAAACCGGACTACCCAGAGAACATGCAAATTCCACACAGAGATGCCCAATGGAGATTCAAACCCAGATCTTCCTGATCTCCTGACTGTGTGGCCAGAATGCTAAGCACTAGGCCACCGTGCGGCCCTGTTTCTCCAAACCTACATGGCCCTTTGTGAAAAAGTTAATCCCAACTCCTAAACCTAATAATTTGTAGGGCCACCGCCCTGCAACCCCCCCACCAACTCCCTCCGCCTGGTAATCTCATCATTACTCCACTGGCTGTCAGCCATTGTTTCCCTACTTAATTGTCTATGCACAGTCTTTAAAATCTGTGCTAGTTTCAGTACAATCGAGGATGCATTAACCACTGCATGTTGACCTCATTCATGTTTATATTGACAGAATACAGTATATTGAGGATTTATGTGTATGAGTAGAAATATACTTACTAATATTTGCTAAGCACGGGCTGTGCCTTAAGGAATGGCAAAAGTAAAGTAAACCCTCATGTGACAAGGTGCCTTCATTTGCATATCCTGTCATTTTACCCTCCCTCACTGTGGAACAGCTCTTTAAGTGCCTGAGCGGCATTGACAGTAATGGAGATAAGATTGAGAAATGGGGTTTAAAAACGTCTCTGTAGACTTGTCAGCTTTGCCAAGCCTAACAGATGCTCATGTGATCAATGTCTTACCCATTTGTCTTCTTCACATGTTTAAGTAAGATTTTATATATATATATATATATATATATTTATATATATATATAAAGGCTAGCCCAGTATTTGTTCAGTCATTACAGAAAGAAAATTAAACGAGCCTCTCTTGTACCCTGTCCTTCCCCAGGGCTTCAGAATCAGTAGTGCTGGCCCACATCACGTAAACAGCTATTAGCAATGGGGCTTTTTCTTTAACCAATCAGATTTCAGATTCGCCTCATTGGGCCAGCTAGCAGGTGTCAGCATTTTTTGTCCTCCTATTGGTTGATGTATGAAAGCCAGTGCCGAACACTCATTGTTTCCAGCGCGCATGAGTGTTTCATCACATGAACAGTGCAGCGCTTGATTACTCCTGTTCCGAAATGAAGGGGATACATACACCTAAAGAGTTTGTTCACCACTTCCGCTGGAGGTCTTCCAGACCAGCCTACGAGATAGTAGTCAGTCTGATGTATTTTATTAAATATTTTTAATGTTTTTGTCATGCTATTGGCTAAATATTGATTCTGAATTGCTCCAGATGAAGTTGTAGTGTAGAGATTTTGAGTCGTTTAGAGACGGCATATTTAAAGATAAGGGGTTAACTGGGTTTATTGCTTTAGTAACAATGGTATTTATCCTCATTTCTGTAATGCCACGCATATTGTGTTCGTGTATATGATTGATGGTTTGTGTAATTGTGAAGTTTGTGTGGTATTGGGTCGGGTAAGTCCCCATTGGAGGCCCAGGAACTAACTGCACTGCCCACCACTGGTCCAGTCCCTTCCACTGTCATGTTCTTTCTTCCTACCTCAATTGAATTCATTTTCTGTCCACACCTGGGGACAAAATGAAGAAACTCACCTTGTACTGTACATATAGGCTCATCTTGCATTGCATCAAAAGGAGCAGCAAATGAAGGGATGTGGTGCGTGTAACATAGTTTGCAACATACAGCAAGTAAATGTGAATACTAGCATAGACACGAGACATCCTCTGAAATAACTGTTGTTCTTTTTAGGTTCACTCATATTGTCCCTATGTTGTCTGTATGTTGACTGACACAGACTCATTTTCCCTGCACGCAAGGAAAGACATGCGTGAGGCTGATCAGCCGCAGTAGTGTCAAGCCAATTATTCATTCTCTTAGAGGGCTATTAAAGCATGATTGCCCAGCAATTTACATTAAAGTTAACACTGGCCTGAGATAATTTATTTTATTTTTTTCCATAAGTCCTTTCTTTTGTGTGGAGACTAAAAGTGTGTGTGGGAGGCTGAGGGAGATGGTAATTTCCTGAGTCATTGGGAGAGGCATGCAAGCAGACCTGTGTAATTGTTTAAACCCCATACTCAGACACCTTCCAGTAACCCCCTTTTAATTCTCGTTATCGCTCTCATTAGCCCAGGGTCAAAGGTGGGCCGGATTCCCCCCCCCCCCCCCCCCCCCCCCCAGAAACCCAAATGCAGCACTGGTGTGAGGAAAGAACTGACGGTGCGCTAGATGAGAGGACTGCGATAGAGGCAGCCATCTTTAGTAAAATAAATGTACTTGCGTTTTTTTGTTGCAGTCTTTGCATAATGAGTCGGGTGTGTGACGTTTATTGGCTCTTTTATTGGATTGGGGACCTGACTCACAGGGAGTACAAAAGCCAAACAATATTGTTGGTCGTGTTGTATAATAAAAAAGTAAATTCAGCAATACTTTGGTTGTATTATTTTTAATGCTTTGAATAGCTGTCCACATATTCAAGACTATTAAAAAAATCGGATCGGATCGGATCGGATTGGAAGCCAAAAAATGTGGATCGGTATGTCCTCATTTGTATGTAGAACGACTTACAAGTTAGCAGGCAGCGATCAATAATTTCCGAAATAAGCAGCAATGCAGTTGAAAAGAACAAGGTAGAAGATAATGGATGGCCTTCGTTTATCTTGAAAGCTCGATGTGTTGTGTTGCGTAATCGTACCAACAAGCCAGCCAACCAACAATTGACAATGGAAAAAAATACCTATGCAAATATTTAAACAAATGCACATGAACAATAACATGCACAGACAAGGTGTGACAAACATATGAGTTTAGTCAACATCATCAATGACCGGTGATAACTAAGTACACTACAAGTCAGGGTAAAGTGTTTATGGACTTTCCCACTACAGCACAAGTACACGACATTTTGTACAGGCAGAAATTAGATGTGACAGAGAGATAAGATGGATTAGGCAGAAGGAGAAGTGACCCATTCACAGGACAGCAGGGTACCTGATGGGGCTGCCATGAGCTGACAGCACTGTCAACACACTTCATACAGCCAAGTGTGTGTGTGTTGCTGCCTGAGCATGTGTGTATGTGCCATTCAGGTGTCCACATTAGAAGTGAGTCCATACTTCTGTGTGCTGGTGTGTTGTAAAATGCATGAGATGATGCTACCCTTGATCTAAATGTGTGAATGAAAGACTTACAGTAGATGTATACAGGTATTTTTGATGTTAGCCTTGACAGATGACACCTCAATGTGTGTGTAGAGTGAAAATCTGTTTAATTAGCCGTGCTGCTTCATGTGCTAGTGTACACTTTCAGTAGCGTGTCACAATCAGCCGGTTTCAGGGACACAATGGGAAGCTCATGGTTATTCTACCAGTGTTTTTTATGTGCCCACAGTCAGTCTTTACTGCTTCCCCAGGCCTCCACTAGTGTGGAATATGGACAAATTAAGTATCCCATCATTCAGTCCGGACATGCAATTAGAGCTGTAGTCGTCACTTGCAGTAGACGTGGCATGAGTCATGCTAGTAAATTTCTCAACCAAACTGATGCCTGCCATTTTAATGTTCTAAGAGAGAGGGGTAAACACATCAATGGGCACACGTGCACACACTTAAAATGCTCCCACACTGCCTATACTTGCATCTCAGAGACAATAGGGACAACTACGAGGCACACTTGATTCATGTTTGCTGATGTCACACTTTTGTAAATGGCTTTCTAGAAAATCCTCAGCTGAATAGCACAGTAACAAAACATTTTATTTAATGATATAGTGGTAACATGTAACGCTGGTGTATGCTAAAATTTTCAATGAATCACAAGATCTGCATTCGATTTTATTTCCAAATTATGAGAATGGCCATTAAAACTGGCGGAGTGATATTATCAGCCGATGTTGGTATAAAAATGAGTTCATATCAGTTCATATGGGTATGGGGGTTTTTTGGCCAAAAATGATATCGGTGCGTGAATGACGCCGTCATGCTCCACAGTAACAAGCTTGCTAGCGAAGTATGTACCGTTTGAATTATTTCTAAATTTCGCCTTCGGATTACATGCAATTTACAATGAGTGTAAAGCAAAATAAGTAAGGCGTCTTCCTTTAATACTTCTCATCTAATGTCACACCTCACAAAGATTCACGCGGAGCTCGTACCTGCAGAGAAATAAGACGTGACAGGAGCAGTGCTGAATGAGCCCAGTATATAATTTCACTGACTGTATTTGTCCGAAGTTTCATACTTTGCACTTTACTTTGTTCTTATAAGGAGCTGTGTGCCACATAGAAATGTGTAGCTTTCCACATTGTATTGTTGCTCGCATTATTACATTGAATTCTTATTTGTGAATTTATTAAGATTAACGTGTCTTACTTGGGCCGCACTGTGGCCTAGTGGTTAGCATGTTGGCCACACAGGTAGGAGATCGGGAAGATGTGGGCATTTCTGTGTGGAGTTTGCATGTTCTCCCCGTGCGTGCGTGGGTTTTCTCCGGTTACTCCGGTTTCCTCCCACATTCCAGAAAACATGCATGTTAGGTTAATTGGCGACTCTAAATTGTCCCTAGGTATGAATGGGAGTGTGAATGGTTGTTTGTTGTTTGTTGTTGTTTGATCAGTCCAGGGTGTACCCCGCCTCTCGCCCGAAGTCAGCTGGGATAGGCTCCAGCATACCCGCTGCCCTAGTGTGGATAAGCGGCATAGAAGATGGGTGGATGGATGTCGATAGTAGGGAGGACATACTATTTTAGTTTACTATTGGTCATGATTTTAATTTAATTTTAATGACCATTCAAAAGAATATGCCACTTTCTATAACTTACATTGCATATTGCAGAGTTTGTCTTATTTTGCACAAACAGTGTTCATTTCTTAAATGCATCCAGTGGCATCACAGGAAAATAAGCACAATGGGTTACATTTAATGTGTTCATTAATTACAAGAGATGTGACCTGACCTTAGTTTGAGGGAAGAGCTGCTACCAATATCGGTATCGGTTGATATCAATATCGAAAGAGGAAGTACTGGAAAATAGCGGTAAGAAAGGCAATATTGAGCATCTCTAATTAAAATGCATCCATCCTTCCTTCCATTGTGCTGTATACTGTACAGGTTTGCATGGAGGCTGCAGCGCTTGGGGTAAGATGCCATGGACAGATGAGGGGTCGACTGCAGATCTCAAAGAAGTACAGTACTGGCTTGAACTTCTCCATTGCATCTCTTAACAGTTTTTATTACTAACAAAATGTTGTCAGCCGTTGTGAAGTGGCTAAGTCCAAAATAGTGAATTACAGACAAAGTTAGATAATTGCCAGTCACACTAGATATTTGGCAAGCATCTTCCCCGCGAGACCCGGATGAAATGGTGCTTCAACCCCCAAAAGTGTCATTCTTAATGAAATGGTAATTACAAACCCAGCGGAACAGCTGAGGGGCCTGCTGGGGCCCACAGAGCCAAACTACCAGAATAAACCTGCTACAACATCCCGCAGCGAAGCGGGAGTTAGTGGGAGGTGGAGCGGATGGGAGGGGACGGGGGAGTAAGACAATATGAAATACAAGAGATGGCTGGAACAACAGGAATTTGGGATTTATTTCAAATGCAATATGTAACGCACACACTCGGTTGAGTGTGCTGTACACAGGGACCCTCATCAATAATGCCGACTGTGCGGGAGGCAGCAAGGGGGGTTGGTTAAAAGCGCCCCCACAGCCTGGGTAATTGATTGCTTTGTAAGTGAACGTGTCTTTAACCTTTAGGAGGTCAGGCCCAGTCGGACACCATCAGTCCTGCCTCGGGTTGAACCGCTTCCAGCCGTTTGTCTTCAGCTGCTCCCTCGTCTCAGGGCCGATTTGTCAAGCATGAGATGTTTTGGGTGTTTAGATTAGAGGCGAGATGGGAAAACAAAGGCAAAATGCCACCCCAAACAAAAGGCCTGGGCCCGGATCTCCTACTGATCTGTGCGCTGGGCACAGGGCCAGCTACCTGGGGTGCTGAAACTGTGAGCGGGTGGAGGGGGGGTGTTGTGGGTGGGGGCTTTGCTGAAACTGAGCCACAATGAAACCCCTGAAACACATCAACTGTGGTGCTTGAACCCAAGCCAGAATGGAAGCTGAACGGGAGCCAGGGTTAAAATTGAACGACAGCCAGAGCAGTGACATGAGATAGAGGCAACACATCGCCTTGAGATGCAGCCAAAATGGCAGCCACAGACTCAGGGGGAATAGGGTGGAGCTCGTGGGTTCCTACTGTGTTCTTGGTAGTAATACTCCACATCACTGGAGATTTTAAAGTGTTCCCTCTACCACCCACCCAGGTACTTAGGCTTGTCTGTCAGGCTGTCAGAGAGTGACTCCAGATGATTTATCTTTTAGATTGCCAATGCTGGTGGTTGAACTGTAGCTCCTACAATGATGTAAGAAGCAGGTTAAAAAGCGACACCTCACACATTCACATAGGTGGATTGCATCTGCATGAAGCTGTCATTTATAGATGACCTGCACCTTTTAACACTTTAAGGAGTGATTCAAACTGACATATTAAGTTGGTGTATTTATTTTTCAGATATCGGCTACTGTGGGGAAAAAGGCAGTCTCTTCCTTGTTAAGTTCAGAGTTGTTGGAACCCAAAAGGCAAGGCAGATGCGTGCAAAAAAAGTCTTTACTACTTCAACAGCAAGCCAAAAAAACAAAGAAAAGCAGGAAGCAAAGAAAGGCGAAGCACGTGGCTTGAAAACAAAATAGATAACAACATGAATGAAACAAAGTCCAAATAAAGGCGAGGCGAAAGGCCTGGAAAAGTACAAGAACTATGAAAAAGGGTCTAGAGTCACAAGGCATGTAGCCTGCACAACAAAACAAACCCACAAATGAATGAAGGAAAGACCAGAAAATTAATTAATAAGAAATGCCACAAAGCCCAAAACATAGCAATAAAATACACCAGAATCAAGGACATAACATTCTTGATCGTTTCCATTAGGTACTGTATAAATACTGTATGTAAGTATGTGCACATGCATGTAGGCATGTGTGTTTGTGTCAAAAGTTGCTCCGCATGTCTGCCACTTCAATCTGCTCTTCTGTTACGACAGACGAGATGTACAGTACCTTCCACTTCCATCCAGTGCTGAGTACCTGTATTATTGCACTGTGTTGTTAGACTTGACAGCCACTAACACATGGCGGAAAGGGAGTACTGCAGGGGAGTTTGACAAACCCTGTCGTACTGTAGGGATGATGAACACCACTCTGCACTTTTCACCTAACTTAGATAGATTCACTCCTGATCAAAATCTTAACACCAGTTAAAAAATTGCTAGAATTTGCATTTTGCACATTTGGATCCTAATGAGGTTTTAAGTAGAGCTACAATATGCAAAAGCAAGAAGGGGGAGTGAGAAAAAAAACATTTGGAACATGTAAGTTAAACAAAAGAAACAAAAAAAAATGAAACAGGTTGTTTATCACCTGAGCAAAAGTTTAAGAACACAGGCACCTGCTCAAAATGTTCATGTTTTCTGTCAGGCATTCACACTGTCGAGCTATTTTAGCAAGGCGTGCCAATGCTGCTGAGGTTGGGCGCAATAAGACAGTCATTCTACATTTTTTTGAAAGATCCTTCAAGATCATATTTAAGAAAGAAAGATCTTATTTATTTATTTATTTATTTATTTATTTATTTATTTATTTAATTATTATTTATTTTTTTTTTTATTTATTTTTTTTGGTCTTACCGTTATCTATTATGTATTATTCTGACTATCACAGAAAACATGACATGGAATGCAGGAAGTGAACAACATGTACTGTAATAGATGTAGAATGGATGGGGGGTAGGATTAAATAAGCTTCTTCCTACTCCTTTTGGACATGTGGAACTTTGAAAAAATGATTCATGAGATGTATTCCACTGTAACCTTCATGTTCAAATAAACTAAACCAAACCAAACCAAACCAATCTTGAATCTTATGAAACAAAAAAGTCAAGTGGTAGACCAAAAAAAAATCACACCTGCGCTGAGCCGGAGGATCCGATTGGCTGTCCATCAAGACACAGGGTGCTCTTCGGTGCCAAATTAAAGCCCTTACTGGTACCAACTGCAGCGCACTAACCATCAGACTGTATTTGCGGGAAAAGGGTTTAAAAAACAAAAAACTAATTCAAAGACTTTGTCTCCTTCAACGCCACAAAACTGCCCGTTTAGACTTTACCAGACTTTGCTTTTTGTCTCACTCCCCCTTCTTGCTTTTGCATATTGTAGCTCTACTTAAAAGCTCAATAAAATCCAAATGTGCAAAATGCGCAAAACAATCAGGAGTGTGTATCGATAGATCGACAGATAGACAGATAGATAGACAGATACATACATAGATAGATCTCCAAGAGAAATTCATTCTTGTCAATATTTTCAGTGATGTCATAGTACAGTCAGTCAGCCCGTTCTGTCCAGACTGTGTTGTTTAACGTAACCTTTTAATGATGATATTGCACAGACAAGGATTTGATGAATATTTGCTTAGTATCGTTTTAGTTGTTTTATGGTGTTTTGTAAGTATTTTATGTGTTAAGCCAGAGGCTGCCACTGGTGCCGACACACCTCCACATCACTTTTTGGATGTCTGCTGTGTCACTGAATTCTGTATGAAAGGCACAGGCGAATGCATGTCACATCTGCTGGTACGGCTGTGACGCAGCAACTTTGTGGGATGTCTGTGTCAAGAAGGTTATGCTTTATGAGTACGTAAGGTGACAATGGCATTTGTTTCTATGAGCCGGTCACACTCAGTGTCAAAAAACACAGAAACAAAGCGGTATCATATGAATGAATGATCATATGTGAAGTGTTGCACATTGATGCTGCACCAACATATCCTAGATACGGTATAGATAGTCTTGGATGACAACTAATAGCCATGAGAGCCCATAACAGGAAAATTAAGCTACAACAGCAACCATATTATAAAAATGTATTCGTAATACTCGTATTAAAGGCAATTGTTAACTAGGAAGTTGTGGAATACTGCTTACAAAACGTAGGTAGAGCAGATTTTGTAAAAAATAATTTTGGGCATGGCTCCTCAAATCTGTAAATGTATGAATATTCAACTCAAAATGCTGTCTCTACCCAACATTTACGAGTTATTTGAGAGTTCATATGTGCTTTTCTTCGAGACTAGAGAGAGATAAAAGCTATGTAACAGTAAGTGTTTGCGTGATGCGAGCTCATACACAAGTCACTTTGTTTTCTTCACAGACTCAAATTAGGGTTTTCCCCTCGTTCTCACTTTCTGTAGGTCTCTCTGTCACACATCAAGATAATTGGGCCGATTTTGAATCTGATTCCCTTTTTCAGACCAAAGTCAGGAAAGACAGATCTGCTGGAAAATCGGTGAATGTTAAACATGTTCAACATATTTACAATCAAAAATCCTGATGTGCGATGACGCCTGAGACTGAGACTCTGTGACTGTCATATGCAACATGGCCACAGACACTTAGCTCCGCCACTAGGGCCGGTTAAAGGCTGTGGTCATTCATCAAATAAATATCCCACTTCCCCTCAGTGTTTGAGTAGGAGAAATCTGTGAAACTAGAACTAATGTGTGCATTTGTGTGTGTGTGTGTGTGTTTGATTGATGGGCCAAGATGAATATTGGTAGTGTGTGTTGTGATGTATGACACGCACCGTCTAGCCTAAGGGACAGAGGAAGCAGAGCGCTATGCCTCCTGCAGGGGGTGCCATGTCTCCCAGCAGGGAGGTGCAGCAGGCAAACAGAGGGGTTCCTGTAGATGCTTCTGAACCCCAACACACACCCTCACCACTTCCACCACCACATTCCACCCTATTGAGCTACAAGACGGTTGAGTCAGCTGCCAAGACCCTGTGCCCCCTCTAAACCTCCAGCAATGCATCATTCATCTGCAAAATCCAAGACTGAGTTGGACAACAACCTCTACACTCAGTAGAGTAAACATGAATGAATTTCTATAAGGAGAAGGAACTTATGCATGGGGAAATATTTCCCCAGCGAACCCTTCATTCATGGTGGTATTTCCTTACAAAACCCGCCCCTCCCTGAAGCTGTCATAGAAAACACCAGCTGAAAGTCAGCTAAATAATTTAGAAAGTCATCTCCTACTGGTCAGCTAGCATGAGTGAAACTGCGGGTTAGCAGAGCATGCTAGTGCAACTCAGGTTGTTTAAGCGTGTTCATCGCGATTATGTCGTTCTTAAACGTAGGCATGGGCATTGCACTTTATGATTTGTAGCGATTTGTAGCTGACATCTCGTTCGACAAGCTAGCCAAACTACATTTGTCTCCGTTTCTGTTTGTCTCTATTATTCTTTGACACAAACAAAGCAGACACTCTAAAGTGGTCAAATAAGTGTAAAAAGGGTCCTGTATGTGTGGAGGTGCTTCTTTGAGGCTGAATCAGTGGACGAGATTACTCTCCTTCCTTCCAACGAGCGATGACCGGACGCATGCTGGTAGGGACCGCGGATCGTTGGAGCTAATTAGCTGAGCTAACGTTTTGCACCATCGATATTCTTGTAGTAGTAGTAGTACTAGTAGTAGTAGCAGCAGTAGCAATGACACTGGCAGCGCACAACATTGACAACATTGACTTGTTGCTAATGGAAACAACCGCACTCTCTGCCACTCTCTCCTCCTGGGGCAATGCCATCCCAAATGACTTTACCTTGATATAAGTCCAACAAAAGCTTTCAACTGAATTTCATCCTCTTTTAAATTTGTGTTTGAATAACCCTCAGGCTACAAATCAAAGGATGTCGGACATGGAGCGTTAGGTCAAGAGGTATAGATCATTGTGGCTTCCAGAGACATCTCCTTGGAGAGAAGGGGACGGCTGGCTGCTACTTTGACTGATGGCAGAGACTGAGGGGGGCCGTTTGGTGCCCATTCTCCTGAGACTAAGTCCATGTCCGTGACAAACCTCTCATTTCCTCGCCACAAAATATTTCATTAAGCTTTTAACTCTTTGCAAGGTAATGGACTTGACATTTTTGAGTTTCTGTTTCTGCTATTTGAAGTCCACCAGATGTTTACTAATTATAGACTGAAACTGTATTCCAAAATGTTGCAAAGTGTAAAATGGCTGAAGCTGCGTACCAACCAAACTAGAAATGCAGAGCAGCACAACAGAACATTTCACGGGTACAACCATTCAGGTCCCAGTGGCACCGATATAATTAAGACCTCTTCTTAATTACTTAATACGCCTAATTAGCAGCATTTCTCAGCAACAGATTTAGCAGTAAGAGTGATAAGAATTACAAGGATGTTAACTCTATTTGTCATTCCGAATGTTAATGAAATTAGTGCAACATATTATAATGGAAACAAACCATGCTGGATTTTGACCAAAAGGCACAGCCAGCTTTTTATGAAGCTGAGCGTTTAATTACATGGCGCTAAGTAGGGACAAAACTCATACAAAACAAAGACAAACAATTAGCTCTGTGTTGCATTGATCAGTGTATCTGTATACTGTATATACCTTACATTTCCTCACTTCACGGCCAGATGTGACGGTGATGTGATGCTGTCATCAGGATAGGTGAGGCAGCCTACCAGTCCAGTGTAGCAGTGGCTGCTACTGCATTCTCTGCCACTTAATTAGAAGTTGTTGGTACCACAGAAGGTGTCACTAACCTTTTCAGGGGCTGAACAGATGGCGTCCCTTCTTTTTGAGGTCCTGCCAATGCCCACTCTGTGTGGCTCCTGGGAAAATGACCTAACTCGCAGGCAGCTGCTTAGTGCGGCTTGAGTGATTCTTTACAGCCACTTCTATTGGGGGCGACTTTGTGGCAAGTGTACTGCTGCAAACAATGGCCAAACTGCTGCAGCTTGGTCCCCACTATCTGCAGGGAAATTTCAAAAGTTTGCTGCATTTCAGTCGTCGCTGTTTTTATACCATGTGTAACACCGAAGAAAAACCTTGCCCCAATGCTGTGCATCTTCTTCGTAACTCTGGCAGATGGTGTGAATATCAGCAGAGAAAGGACCTGCGAGGGCAAGCAGAACAAAAAGTGAAAAGAGTTCCTTGACAGTTACAAAGAGGCCCCATGGAGAGCTTGGGGGAGTGGTCTTCTCCTTAATGGATAAAAAGCAGGGAGTACATCTTGTATGGGCGCTGGCCGTCAAGGAGTGAAAGTAGATGGTGAAAATGCGACGGATTTGATATGTATGGTGGCGCGAGGCTCGGGGGTTTAACATGCTCCATGCTGCTTTGGACAGAAGATCAGCTGTCACTCTTGGGAGACTTGGCTCAACCGCCTTCCGACCACGCAGGAAGTTGAGAGTTAGAAGACTGCTTTCTGACTAATTTATTGATATGCATAACATTGTGTGGGTTTCAACATGAAGACATTTTAACACAGTTATGTAAAAAGTTTTTAAAAATAACATTTAACCTTGTCTTCAGCGCCCAAGTGGCTTATGTATCTGTTTGCAGAATTCAGCTGCTCTCAGGGCTCCTCGCTCCTGATGATGAAATAGCTGAAAAGGCCATAGAGCGTTCTTGGAAAGTGGCTCAGCACAGCGGTGTTTCAGTAACATGGCAGGGGACATAAAATCTGTCATTTTCATCATGTTCTTTCATGGGTAAACCTGTTTCCTGCAGCTATCTCCATCAGATATATGTCTTTGCCGCTTTATGGCCACGAAGCAGGGGCAGGCTCGATCGATCTTTAGAGCAATAGGATTTAATAGGAGCACAACTCTGGCTAAGGGGTATAAAGTGGGGTGGGTATATTTAATCACCAAAAGAGGGTAAGGGGACAAGGCCTGTTCACCCATACATTCAGCTTTATGAGCAGATTGGGTACTTTTGCCATATATATATACGTATATACAGTATGTAAATATTCAGGTCAGGAATTTGACAAGGCCACTCCAAAGTCATTTTGTTTTTCTTCAGCCATTCAGAGGTGGACCTGTTGGTGTGGTTTGGATCATTGTACAGCGGCAGAACGCAAGTTCGTTTCAGCTTGAGGTCATGAACAGACGGTCAGACATTTTCCTTCAGGATTTTGGTAGACAGCAGATTCTTTCTTATGGTGGAGTCATGAACACTGACCTTAACTCAGGCAAGTGAGGCCTGCAGTTCTTTGAATGTTGTTGTGGGGTCTTTTGTGACCTTTTGGATTCGTCGTCGCTGCACTCCTGGGGTAAATTTGGTTGGCCAGTCACTCCTGTGAAGGTTCACCGCTCTTCCGTGTTTTTGCCATTTGTGGATAATGGCTCTCACTGTGGTTACATGATTTTGCATGATTGTTGTCATTTATTTTTATTTGTTTTTTGCTTGCAAATCCATTTTTTGCTTACAAATGTTTTTTTTCTGTTTAATTGGATAAAAAGACACAAATTTCTCTCCATATTACCGCAGCTGGGCAAAAGGCGGACTGCAAACCAGACTGGTCGCCAGTCAATCACAGGACACATACACTCCTGATCAAAATTTTAAGACCAGTTGAATAACTGTAAGAATTTACGTTTTGCACAGTTGGAGCTTAAGGAGGTTCTAAACAGAGCTTCAAAATGCAAAAATAAGAAATGGGAGTGAGATAAAGGAAAACTGAGCAAGCAATTTATTGCAAACAAACCATTAAACTGAAATAGGCTGTTCATCGGCTGATCACAAGTTTAAGACCATAGGTCAAAAAAACCTGAGCCACCTCTAAAATATAAATAAAATGTTTGCTCCATTCTTGTTAATCACCTTAAAAATTGGTTTGGGCATGCTTGATGCCCGTGTTTCCAGGAGGCTAGTGGGAACTATTGCTCCAGGTGGTGAAGATGGCTTCACGGAGGGCATCCACTGCCTGAAACAGATGTCAATTTTTGTAAATTTCCCTTGCCATCCATCCCCAAATGTTCTCTTTTGGATTTAGAACAGGGGAACATGCAGGATGTCAAAAAAGAGTGAGGTTATTCCTTTGAAAGGAGACCTTTTTTCAGGCGGGCATTGTGAACTGCAGCATTGTCCTGTTGAAAAAGCCAGTCATTACCACACAGATGAGGGCCTTCAGTGAAGGCTGCCCTCTGCAACATCTCCACACAGCCACCTGTCTTTTGACGCCCCTGCACAACCTGAAACACCATTGCTCTATTGATGGAAAAAAGCACCCCAGATCATGATGGCCACCACTCTGTTGTGTGGAAAATATCTCAGGTGGGATATCCTTGTCATGCCAGTAACGTTGGAAGCCATCAGGACTGTCAAGGCTCCATTTAAAATGACTGAGTCATGATGTTAAGTAAGACATTATAGTACAATTCCAATAAAGCATGTATTCATTTATAGGAGCAAAAACTTAATATTTGTAAAAATTATGTATTTTTTTTATTTGTAAGCAGCTGACAGGACATAAAACACTTGACACTTGAAGCTGAATTGTGACATCACTCTCAAATGTAATCACGCTAACACAGAAATGAAAACTACAATAAACAATGTTTTTACAGGTGAGACATTTCGACCTGGAAGAAAATTAAAATGCAATCGATGCTTCTGTAATTCTTAAGACTCTTAGTAAAGAGCACCCACTGATTGCTCAATAAACAGTCAGTCACCAGTCAATGCAGTGCAGTGACTCCCTAGCTGGGGGCTGGGACCCCCCAAGATCATTGATAAGGTCACAAGATAAATATTTATTATAAAATGTTAAGTATTTGTGAAATGCTGAAGGCATATTAATAACAAAGTATGAGGAAAATAAATGACAATGCCAGTCTACAGTTTAGGTAAATTCCAAATTTGAATTATAAGAAACTATTTAGAAACAAATAGCATCTACAAATGTTTTTTCTCTTTATTTGAAGGCATTTTTTTTTATCCGCTTCCGTATTGAACAGTTGTCAGCGATGTTTTGTTCTGACTCTCCAAACCCCCTCCCCACTAAATGACCTTGGACTTTAGCAGTGGACCTCAATCCTACGCACCCTTCTTGCTAATGCTATTATGCTGGGCCCTACATGCTAAAAGTCAGTGGTGGTGATAGTGGCTGATTAGATTGTGTCCATTGATCGTGCAATAGGCTGTTAGAACGTGGACAGTGCGGGCTATGGCTCGTGCCTCTCCTCTTCCAGCGAGGAGATGGAGCCCCATGCAGGGCACAAGATTGAGTTATTGATCAGCTCTCTTCTTTCTTCTCTCCCTGTCTCCCCGAGCTGCTCCAAGAGACCCCTTCATCAGGATAATGAATTTCGCTTATTGCAGATTAACGGTGTAATGTCTGTATGGTAATAATGGCAGAAATTAGCTCTTTGTCACCCCCTTTGGATTTCCAAGAGAGGCTGGTGGCGGGAGGAGACAGAAGAATGGAGGTTGTTAAGGCCTTATTACCCACTGAAGACTGTGATTTTTACAAAAGTTAACCAAAAGAGAGACGTATTTGCAGGATAATCAAGACACTTCCTGTGATTTCAGCCCCATCGAAGCAGTGGAGGGGAGTTGTGATGGAAGTCATGTGTTTTATGTGAGTGAAGGAGTGCAAGAGAGAGGACGGGCTGTGTGTGGTAGGCTATGATGTGAAAAGGAAAAGGAAAGGGCAAAGAATCATGCGGATGATTCAGAAGAGACAAAGAGATGGCAAGGATGGAGCAGTGAAGTGGAAGAGACACAGCAACACTGGTGATACTGTCATCAGACAGAGGCAGTCTCCGGGATTTGCCGTCATGTCTCCAATACCCAGATTAGGGTGCTAACGGATGAATAATGAGTCTTGATTACAGTCTGTGAGATGGAGCGTTGTTCAGCATCAATCCACTCGGCAATTACAGGCGGCACAAACAGCCCCTGCCCAGCCACAGAAGAGAGCAATAGTGTCTGAGGACGTCATCTTCCTCAATGACTTGTTGCCTCCTCATGTCGCAGACATCAGCCCTTACTTTGCGCTTACGTTGCCCTTCTAAGTGCCTCTTATCCAAAGGCATCTGAGGAAGGTTCATACATCATCTCAAATACATAACAGCATGTCCTCATCCTGTCTCGGGTATGGTGCTTGGAAAGTGTTCCAGCACAGAAGAATTGCATGTGAGAATTGACACCCTATCCCAATGTTTCTCATGCTTTATTATGCTAAAGCACATATTTTACATTAGAAAAATCTCATAACACACCACCAAGTGTGCCATGAATTCTTTCATTGTGTTGTATGAATGGCCATCGGTTAATCATGTCCCTTCTCGAACATTTAATTGTCCTGCCTGTCACAAGAGGTGTGGACGCGTGACTTGGACTTGAGTCAGACTTGAATCAAAATTCATGACTCGATTTGACAATATCATTAACGACTTGCAACTTGATTTGGACTTTGACATCAATGACCTGGGATCTTGATTCAGACTTTAGTCTGATGACTTGAAAATACCGGAGATATTCAGTGAATGTTAATTAAAATGTTTCCCCATTCTAAGTATACCAACTAACATGATCGTTATTATGTAATTTCCAGCAGGACAACACATTTTCCCTTTGAATCTGCCTCATTGCATCTATCAACGCCCAGTCTGGTTTAAGAACAAACAAGGGTGTGGATTACATTTCTGTGCACTGACTAAATACAGACACTCTTTTTTGTGACTAAGTCTTGTCATGTTGATTTAATTTTATTTAAAAAATAAAACAATGAAAAATGCATTCATTGTATTTGTCAAATGTAAAAAATTGTTACATTGGAAAAATGGCATTTTATTTGGGAGACACTAAACAGTGCTAATGGCTTGTAAAAACCGCAAAATCTCAAGCCTATGACTTCGGACTTGACTCGAACTGTCTTGTTTTGACTTGAGACATGACTTGGACTTGCACATCTTTGCTTCAGACTTGTCTCAAGACTTGAGATTAAAGACTCGAGACTTACGTAAGACTTGCAAAACACTGACTTTCTCCCACCTCTGCCTGTCACTATACGTCGTTGGCATGGTTAAATCAACAAAGACATTATTTGTAGTAAATAACGAATCCTTTTTGGACCAATTAAGTGAAGTTAGATCATTTTCCACGGCACACCTTATGATCGCGCACGGCACGCTAATGTGATGCGGCATCATTGTTCGGAATCACTGCTATATCCTGTAATAATATCTTCTATTTATGCTCTCATTTGGAAAAAAATATAATGTTAGACCCAACGGGTCTGAAAACAGGAAAAGAAACAAAAATGAAAACAGGTCGTAGAAACCTAATCAATAAAACCAGTTAAATTCAACACTTCTGCTGATTCATCCACATGACTACTCCATGAAACTCCAACTCTAAAAACCTCCATTAATTGGCATGCAACAAATATTGTCCAAAATGTGGTTGGAGATTAGTTGCATTTAAAGATCAACTAAGGAACAAGGATGGGAGATAACATGATTAGTCTACAATATATCCAGAAAAGCATATTAAAATAAAAAGAAGACCATTTATTGAACAATCACAACAGAAAGGAGGTCGTACTGTGTACATGCACATTTGAGTGATCCATGTAAAAGTGCGTGTGTACTTGTGAATTAGAAAGCGTGAGAGAGAGAGTGTTTGTGTATGTATGTGTCAGCATGTAAAATGAAAAAGGCTTCATCTTTGCAGCTCTGCTCCTGGCAGAAAGCGTGGGTCAGGACATCACGCCGAGGTGTGATTGATGGACATGTTGCCGTGGTAACACACTGTAAACAGGAGCAGGCTGTCAGTCTTTTTGCAGCTTGGTGGCTCTCTCTCCGATGTGCCATTGTCACGCCAGATGTGCTGCTTGTGATGAACGGGGACAACGAGAGGTGGGAATTGGGTGTTGGAGGGTACACACTTATCTTAGTCATTTATCTCATGGTGTCTTTTCTGGTTCCTGCAAATTTTCAAGTCTTCCTCTGTGGTTGGTGATGAGGAGATGAATAGCTCGTCCATCTACCTGCCATAGAGTTTGGTTTGTCAATTTACCAGAGATGATAATTATGTGTGATATTAAGGTCTCATACTGCAGTTTATCATTTTTTTCTTGTTTTTTTGTGTTTATTTTCAGGTTGGTGTTTTACATGACCCTACACTACACTGTACTGTAGGACACCACAGTTAGCCTTAACAGCTTGTTACTGACTGAGTGTACAGCTGGAAAAACAAAAGGCATTTTTCCTGGTGAGCACACAAAACTGCAGCTTCTTGTGAGCAGTTCTTTTTCTTGTTGGCAACTTTCTACTGTAGAGCTGAGGTGTGTTTTGTACATGTCTATCTCAATCCGTTCCAGGTTTCTTCTTAGAGGAGAGTTTTACATTGCCTCTTTCTGTTGCCTAGTGTTTGCTCATGTGTACTTAAATGTCATGTCTCATAGAAATACAGTATATATATATGTGTGTGTATATATATACAGTCGTGTGGAAAAAGTGTTTGTTTTTTTATGTTTCTGACAATTAAATGCTTCAGTTCATCAAACAAATTTAAATATTAATCAGTGACAACACAACTGAACATAGAATGCAGTTTTTAAATTGAACTTTTTATTATTAAGGGAGACAAAAATCCAAACCGTTGAAAAGGTTATAAAGACATTTCTAAAGCTTTGGGACTCCAGCCAACCACAGTGAGAGCCATTATCCACAAATGGCGAAAACATGGAACAGTGGTGAACCTTCCCAGGAGTGGGCAGCCAACCAGAATTACCACAAGAGCGCACCGACAACTCATCCAATCACTTTTTCACACAGGGCCGTGTAGGTTTGGATTTTTTTTCTCCCTTAATGATAAAAAGTTTCATTTTAAAAAAACTGCATTTTGTAATCAGTTGTGTTGTTATTGACTAATATTTTAAATAGTTTGATGGTCTGAAACATGCACAAAAATAAAAAATCAGGAAGGGTGCAAACAGTTTTTCACACCACTGTATACAGTACAAAAATACACAAAGGTAATAATTTCTATTTAAGAGTGTATATCTAATTATTTTTAAGTACTACGAGAAATTTTGTAAATACAATTATGCAAATACTACTTCTTACTACTAGTAATCTTTTGGATATCAAGGAAGTATCTATCTATCTATCTATTGTGCATGTATGTGTATGTGTCATACTATCCAAGCTACTGTTGCACTATTCTATTTTTAAACATTTAAGTTCCCTTAACAGACAAACACATTTTATTCCCGTTCCCAATAATTCCACTAATATTAAAAATGGAAAAATTCCTGGCATTTTGCAACTCTCCTCTCGCTCAGTCAGCTAGAAACACTATTTCTCATTCCTTTCCCCATGACAGAAAATACTATGTTTTACACTTCACGTTGTCCTTCTCCAGTAGCTATGGCATATAGAAGTTTAAAAATAGCACAGCTCAGCTCTGCTTGGTTCAGTTCATTTTTCCACCGCAATGTGAATCATCCTTTACTTTCATCTCCGAGCTTCAGCCAAGCATGGCAATCTTCATTTTCCTCCCTGCACTCTTTTCCTTTTTTTTCCTTGTAGATGTGCTGATGTTTGATATGGAGGAAGGAACTAAAATGGAAGGGAAATTAAGACTGGAAGGTTAAGTAACCTTGGCCAGGTTTGACAGACACAATACTGCCGGCATCTGATTAGAATCCATACTCACAGACTGCAGCGCACTGAGGTCATTTACTGTATATGCATGTGGGTGGTAGCAGTTGAGGTGGGGGCTGCCTCACTAAGTGTGTGTATGTGTGTGTGTCTGCGGAGATAGGCAGCAGTCCTTGTAAACAGTTGGAAGAGAAAAAGCTGTGAAGATGAAAGACACCCACCCCCTGTCCTCTATCACCTAGCTCTTCCTGTAAACTCACACAAACACACACTCTTCCCTCGCTCTCCTTCTCTGTGCCTCTCCCACGTCCTCGTGCAGATTTACTGTCCCCTCTGTGACCAATTACCAAGGCGCAGTGCGTTGCAGAGACGGGGAGGAAACACCGAGAAGCCAGGCCACGTAATAGCACTACTGCTCATTATAGGAGGGCCGGGACAAGTCACTGTGATGCTCGCAACACAAATTAACACTCACATCGGCTGTCGCGGGCCTTAACACACTGCTAATCAGTGTATACACACTTGGAGCGCTTTCACACGAGTTGTCAGTATTACAGTAGGTCATGGACGGACAACTTTATGAGGTGCTGGACATGACAAGGTTATATTTTAAAGTCTTTGCAAATAGACAGTGGAATAGACGGCTTGCTTTTTTTCTACACGTTTTAAGTTTTTCACAACAGAAATACTGTATGTAGTGTATTTCCATGTAGCAATTTTAGTTCGCTATCGACTCCGTGTTTCTTTCTGCGGACAGCGGACCCCTGAGCCCCAGATTGCCATTCAAACAGCGTAGTAGGCATTGCTGTGCTATTTGAACTTCTGTGGCAAAATTGATTGATCAACAATGACTTCATTAATAACAAAAGTATAAATTGTTATTTATAATATTTCATAATTAGCAAAAATGTTACACTGCCATCCCTCGCAACATTGCGGTTCGAATTTCTCGGCTTCACTCTATCATGGTTTTTCAAACATATTAATTCATAAATCATGCTGTATTGTGTGGTTGAATATGGCCTCTTATTTGTAAAAAAAAAGTTCCCTAGTCCCAAGTAAAAGAAAATTGTATGTCTTTTTGCCTAAATTAAGCATTTTCAAGCACAAAAATTGCTAAATGAATTAAAATAGAAATCTAAGACATTAAGAAGACGCATTCAAATTGTGAATGTAGTATTCCACATTGGTTACTAGTGTCAGTAATTGTTCGGTGAGAGAATTGCTAGACTTGACTGCTAGAACAACAGGCTTTTATTGCAGGTTTAAATTATTGCACAACAGCCACAATAATAAGAACATAATAGTCATAATAATAACACAGGCTACTGTTGTGGCCGTAACCCACGACAAGCTAAAATGAAACTCCGAACCTACAACGTCACTTCCTGGCAAGCACAGAGAAGGGCACAGAGGTTTTTTGTTGTTGTTGCTAGCAAGTTAGAAATAAAAGGACCTGGCTAAAAGCAGCATAAAAAGACAAATTAGATGTTTTATTTGCAGAACTTTAACAGCCACATTAAATCAATAAAATGACCAGCTTTTTACCACAGAAAAACATCAAAACGCCAAAATCAAGGGAATAGTGTCGAAACCAGATTTAGAGAGACTAATCCTTGTCTTTGGCTCCAGCAGGTTAGATTACTGTCACGTCCTTCTCACTGGGCTCTTTACACAAGCTGTAAAACAGCTGCAGTACATCCGGAATGCTGCTGCTCGAGTCATGACTAGATCTAGGAAATACAACCATATTAGTCCAGTGCTCAGGACGCTGCACTGGCTTCCTGTTTCTCACAGAATAGACTTTAAAAGAGACTTGCATGTGTACAGGTTTTTTCATGGTCTTTCGCCAAAGTACATCTCTGACATGTTAGAGCTACGATTCATCTCGGGGACCATGGCATGAACCTCAGGGAGTGGTTCGTGTGGGTGCCCAAAGTCAGGACCAAACACGGTGAGGCTGCATTTCAGTTTTACGCTGCAATCTGGCGTCTTCCAGAAGATGTGCGGCAATCCTCAACTTTGGCAATGTTCAAATCCAAGGTGAAAACACGTCTCTTCAACCGTGCATATGACAATGGAAAGTATTTTATCTGCACTCTTCACTTTGAATTCATTATTACTTTCATGTTTTGTGGAATGATTTTAGAATGATTTTATGTTTCATGGAATGTTGTTAGAATGATTTGAATTATCTTTGCCTTCTTGTCTGTAAAGCACTCTGAATTACCTTGTGTATGAATTGTGCTCTATAAATAAACTCGGCTTGCCTTGCCTAGATTAAATAGAGCATTACAATGTCGGTGCGTGTTTTGAATCTAGCCACTGGCCGGGCGCTTTAATTTTCACCTGTATGTCCTCATAATCATCGTCATCATTGTCAGGCACAGCAAAGTTCTTCATCCTTCATCATCTTTTGTCATCAGTCTTTTATTCATATAGTGGTGAGTACCGATACAATTTCCGATTTAAAATGTGTTCAATAAATGTGAGAAGCATACTGTAGACATTTTTACCGCTTTTTATGGATGTGTCTATTTGCAGTATTTTGCCATTCGCTCGCAGGAATCTATTGCATATAAATGTAATATACAGTTAATTCAAAGGGGTAAGATGTCGGGGGACATAAGAGGCGGAGGAACTTTCAGTATCAGTGTCTTCATGCTTTGACATATGCATGATATTCATACTTCAACCATGCATAAGCCCACGGCGAGGTAGCAGCAGTTCTCAAACTAATAAACAGGCTGCCTGCAGAGGAAGTACACAGTACACAGGAACAGTGGTGTGCGGGGCTGACGGGAGATGAAAAACAAAGCACGTCAGAGGCAAGGAAATCAACCGGAATAAAAAGAACAGGAAACATGACAGCATACATAGCCCTTGGATTTACCATGAATACGGTAGGAAATGAGGAAAGACCAGTATGTGAATCACTTGCACTTTTTTCTCTGTTTCGAGAATCACATGGACTGAAAAGTCTTGTTTAAATATTACAAATTGAGTTCATTCATTCGTTGTTTGAAGTTGTTGCTGATGTTATCTCAGCTCAATTTATTCATCTATTTTGATAGAGAAAGGCTGGCTGTGGCTAAGGGGGAAGCACAGGAGTTGGGGGCCAGACATCACCTAGGGCATTAGCAGGGGTCTTAGGGAGAGATCCCTACCATCGCTCCGCCACCAGGAGATGTACAGGGGTTAAAGGAGCGAAACATCAGTGACTGGTGGTCCCCAGCTGATGACCCGCTTAGGCCAATAGGTGTCACACCTGAATAAAAGGCACTGGTGGAGGTGCGTCAGGCAGAAATGCCGAGCAGGCAGACCAACAGCCTGTACAATTAAGATAATGAGGTGATTGTATGCTATGTATAGATAAATACATACTGTAAATATTATCAGGTTCTCAATATTATTCAAGTTCGGAGGGGTTGTGAAAACATTTCTGTCCCCTGCGGTGGTATGGTAAAAAATAATTTTGAACTACTGATTTAAAGGAATCTGGGCAACTATTTGTTGCTTGTTTTGGTGCTGTTAAAGCAATTAATAAAAAAACATGTAAGCTTTCATTACACATGAGTATCACTGCATACAGCAACCACAGTGACACAAACAGCTACATCATGCCAAACATTCTGCTCTGAAAATGTTTTATTCTCGGGTGAAAAATGCTACGTTTTATTTACATTAAAGTCATTTTATTTTGCCACCAGAAAATAACTTAATTTGTACAGTTTGTAAGGAATCTTTCATTTTTGGAGTCCTACTGTTAAAAATGTGCTTCTTATAGAGCAATGTCGATGAATTTTTGATTTATTTTTTTTTTAAAGGGAAAATGGAAGCTCTCCAGAGGGGACTTTTACTGGACTATCTGCTGGATTCATGTTTGAAAACTCAAGGGCAGCTCAAAGAGCTGAAGAGGAGGGGGCCTGTGGAGAGTTTATATTGATTTGTCATGAAGACATTGTCAAAGAGAGCTGCAGTGCCGCTGAGAGAAAAGTGGGACTGAAGTGAGAAGAGTGAGTGTTGGGACTTTTGGGCTCTGCTGACCTTCCAGAGTTGTGAAGGAGACAAGAGCACAATACACATTCCGAGCCTCTTCTCGCCTATCTGCTCCTTCCTGTGCTCAATCTACCGCTACGTATACGCTTCCTCAGATTGGTGTCTTGTAATGTAGAACATGAGAGATGAGATGGAGGGATGAATAGCTCAAAAGAAGAAACTCACTGAAGAGCAAAACTAATAATCTCAAGTCAGGATTTCAATACAGTATACTGTATTAGAGATGCTCGATATTGGCTTTCTTACCGATATTGTCCTGCACTTAATTACTGATACCAATATAAGCAGCAGCTTTTCCCTCAAACTAATGTTGGATGCATTTCACAAATGAACACTGTTTGTGCAAAATAAGACAAATACCTCAACACAGTATGCAATGCAAGTTATAGAAAAAGTGCCAAAAGGCTGCATGTGACTCAGAGTGATTTTTCCTGAGGTGTGATATTAGATTAGAAGTACTGAAGGAAGATACCTGACTCTCCCCTTGCATAACCAGCGCTTTATGTCATGTTCCACATGACAGGTTTCACTTTAGGTTCGGTTTTCCTTAGTTTTCACGTCGATTCATGCTCTTAATTTGGTATTCTGTTTCCTGTTTGGAGCGGTGTGCAGCTGGAAAGCACGTGGAGTGGTACCTGTTTGTCATTACCTAGTCAAAGCTACTATTGAGGTGGAGCCGCGTTGCGTGCAAAGGGAAAAACTTAACACTTTAGAGTCATAGCAAATAGCATACTTAGAATCCGGTGGCAAAATGTAGAAAAAAATTCCAGAGCATGTTGCTTTGTGGAGCACGGTGCACGTCTCACTCGTGCATCGATACCATTATCAGAAGAAAAGACGATATATGGTCCGATATCTAATTTTTATGCCAATATTTACCGATGGCCATGTAAATCACCCGTCCATCCATTCATTTTCTATGCCGCTTATCCTAATTAGAGTCGCGGGGGTATGCTGGAGCCTATCCCAGCTGACTTCGGGTGAGAGGCGGGGTACACCCTGGACTGGTCGCCAGCCAATTGCAGAGCACATATACATCATGTACGGATGTATGTGGATGTAAATCACATCCCATGCATCTACACTGACACACATATGCATAGACAGCCGTTGAAAAATGCATACATCATTGAGCTTTGAGGTCTGTACTCCCAAGCAGGATTGTTTCTTATCCAGATAACCTTGAGGTTTAACTGTGGATTTGCCGCCCTGTGAAACTGGTTCACTAATAATCAGGTTACTTTGTCGTGCTAATTTATGCAGTAGGGCTAAACTGGTCTGGGGCAGGTTATGTTTACGATAAGAGATTAGACCCTATAAATGCACTGCAGACCAACCACTTCGTTCTCTCTAAAACAGGGGTGTCACCATTCATTGAGGATCACATGCGTAAGAGAGTCTCTTAGAAGATTTATTGGGATTGGCTTATTCCTGCCAGGATGTGGAGCCGTATGCGTCCAGTGAGACATGGCAAAGTATTGCACTTATAGTGCCACGGACTATCTACGTCGCAATCAATTTCCTTGCCCACTGGTCGGGCTGTACGGCACGTGCTGTATTGATAATAACAGACAATAGTTTACAAGTACATTTCCCATTATCGTTTGTCATTCTTGGAAATAAAAATAACCACATATCTGAACATAAAGTCCATTTACTGTATTTATCTTCTTTTCATATGGCAGTTTTCAAGTTTCTCTGTACTATTTTTATGCTCAATATCTTTAGGGTCGACCTAACAGTGTCATCTCCAACCTGAAACTAATCATAAAATACAATTTCACTTGCTTTACCACTGAAGCGTTTCCCTCAGCAGGGAAGAAACGGTACAAATGCCACAGTGACAGTTTAACTTATTACTGGTGATTCTCCTTCGCCTAGATGTAGAGGCTTTGCGCTCGGGGAAAATATGTCCCTTTCCCTGTACAATTAGAATAATAGTTGACGCAAGTGATGCTTTTTTAAATCAGATGCCTGCTGCAGCTGTTTTCCCCCATGTGCAAAGCACCACCATTTGCAATTAGTCAAGATAAATTAATGGTAATAGTGAAAGTGTCCACTTTTTCACATGTGATGTGGGTAAATAGAACATTTCAAAAAGATTGACGATAAATAACTAAAGAATACTCCCAAAGCTGAGGACACAAACGCTGTGTCATCATCTGAGGCTTGTGACTGAGGAAAATAAGACATGCAGATGGATCTAATATGCCATCACTAGAAACCACAGAGCACATGCCATTGCTGTGTTATGATGGGTTTCACTGATACGTTCACAAGAGGTGGCATCAACATCTCCTCATCAACTGTAGACAACATTTGTAGATAAAATGGCTGTTGCCTGCGCCCATAATAAATGCTATAAGAGTTGATCTACAGCCCATTATTTTATTGTTAACCCAGGACACCCACCCTGGATAAATGTGGCCTATTGGCTCTTTCTCCGAGGACTGAGACTCCTCCCTCTGCCCCATCCATTATTGGTCACCACTCATTGTTGTGGAGGACCAGCTCCTCAGCCGGAGTGAAATTCTGCGCTGCAGGGCCCCCTCCTGTCTTCTTTATTACATATTTCTCTCAGCTACATGGCTGCCCAAGTTATTTTAGAGCGGTTTAATGTAATGACTTAAAGCATCATACTACTACCGCTTTCATATTTTTCTATTTAATTTGAATTTGCTCTCATGATCACCTGACACCACCTAGACTAAGACTTTTTTTTTCACTTTTGGTGTTTCCCTTTCGGGGGTCGCCACAGCAAGTCAGTTACATGAATGGTTTCGACTTAGTTTTTACGCCTGATGCAACTAGACTAACAAAGTCTGTCAACCACACCATTAAAGTAAACTAGCTTTGTGTTGCAGTGCTTATGTACAGTACCTATTTGTTGGGTAGAATTATATTATATTAGAATTATTAGAATTATATATTTTCAGCAAAAAAAAAGTGTGTGAACAAGTGTTCCTGATGTCTTATTTTTTGCATATTTGTCACACTTAAATGTTTCAGATCATCAAATAAATTCAAGTATTAGTCAGTGACAACACAACTGAACACAAAATGCAATTTTTAAGTGAAACTTTTTATTATTAAGGGAGAAAAAAAAATTCAAACCTACATGGCTCTGTGTGAAAAAGTGATTGCCCCCTAAACCTAATAACTGGTTGGGCCACCCTAAGCAGCAACAACTGCAATCAAGCATTTGCAATAACTTGCAATGAGTCTCTTACAGCGCTGTGGAGGAATTTTGGCCCACTCATCTTTGCAGAATTGTTGTAATTCAGCCACATTGGAGGGTTTTTGACCATGAACTGGCTTTTTAAGGTCATCCCACAGCTTCTTAGTAGGATTCAGGTCAGGACTTTGACGAGGCCACTCCAAAGTCTTCATTCTGTTTTTCTTCAGCCATTCAGAGGTGGACTTGCTTGGATCAATGTCCTGCTGCAGAACCACATTTGTTTCAGCTTGAGGTCTGTAGGATAATATTGTTTTACTAACTTGTTATCTGAGTGAGTAAATATTTATTACAAGTAGATTATAGAAATATTGTTTTATTAATTTGTTAACTGAATGGATGAACATTTCTTTAAGTAGGTTATAGAAACACATAAAGATAAAGTGCATCCACATGATCAGCTGGCACGAGCCGGCTTCAGCAATCAGATAAGATGTCCTATGCTGGGAGGGAATGTGCTATTTTGTACAGAAAAAGGTGCTGATGAGAGTCCTACCACGTCAGCTAAGACACAATTCTTAGCTGTTGTCATCGCACACATATCACCAAAAAGTGCAAGGGATAAGATATGTTTGGGATATGGCGCCGATGGTCTGAGGAAAACAATTATAAAAAGGCTGAGGGGACTAGCGATCGAGGCTGACTCGCTCTCCTTCTGGTCAGGAAACCGCAGGAGGACAGGAGGAGAGACAGTTAGGATATCCGAAGAATGTGAAATTATTCTGTCTGAATTATTTTCAATGCATTTTGTAAATCTTCAATTGGAGTGTGAATCTTCTTTTGTTCTCATAATTGGAGATTAACGAACACGCAAGGGGAGGTGAAACCCGTTTAATTAATTTACTGAAGTGGTCCTTGTGGCCTTATCAGGGTGCGGAGAATTTCATCTCCAACAGGTCACAAACAGATTGCTGGACATTCTCCTTCAGGATTTTTTGGAAGACAGAAGAATTCATGGTTCCATTTATCACAGCAAGTCTTCCAGGTTCTGAAGCAGCAGAACATCACACAACCACCACCATGTTTTACTGTTGCTATGATATTCTCTTTCTGAAATGCAACATTACTTTTACGTCAGATGTATTGGGACACACACCGTCCAAAAAGTTCAACTTTGTTCTTGTCAGACCACAAAGTATGTTTCCAAAAGTATTGGGGTTCATCAAGATGTTTCCTGGCAAAATTGAGAAAAGCCTTAATGTTCTTTTTGTTCAGCAGTGGTTTTCGTCTTAGAACTCTGCCATGCAGGCCGTTTTTGCCCAGTGTCTTTCTTATGGTGGAGTCATGAACACTGACCTTAACTGAGGCAAGTGAGGCCTGCAGTTCTTTGGATGTTGTTGTGGGGTCTTTTGTGACCTCTTGGATTAGTCGTTGCTGCGCTCTTGGGGCAATTTTGGTTGGGAAGGTTCACCACTATTTCACCATTTGTGGATAACGGCTCTCGCTGTGGTTCGCTGGAGTCCCAAAGCTTTAGAAATGGCTGTATAACCTTTTCCAGACTGATAGATCTCAATTAATCTCAGTTATGTTGCCACTGGGGGGCAATCGCCTTTTCACACAGGGTCATGTACTGAGTAAGAACTGCATTTTGTGTTCAGTTGTGTTGTCACTGTCTAATATTGAAATTCGTTTGATGATCTGAAACATTTAAGTGTGACAAACATGCAAAAAAATAAGAAAGTTTTTCACACCACCGTATATCCTGTATATGCATGTAAATGTTAACAGTTATGGTGGTAGGTGCTGTTGTAGGACTAGGACTGCACTCAAAGTATTCCATCCATCCATCCATTTTCTATACCGCTTCATCCTCATTAGGGTCGCAGGGGCATGCTGGAGCCTATCCCAGCTGACTTCGGGCGACAGGCGAGGTACACCCTGGACTGGTCGCCAGCCAATCACAGGGCACATATAGACAAACAACCATTCACACTCACATTCATACCTATGGACAATTTAGAGTCGCCAATTAACCTCACCTGCATGTTTTTGGGAATGTGGGAGTACCCGGAGAAAACCCACGCTGTGTGAACAAACTCCACACAGAAATGCCCAAGGGAGAATCGAACCCAGGTCTTCCTGATCTCCAGGCTATTCCTGTGTTGGCCAGCGTGCTAACCACTAGACCACCGTTTATTTTTTTCAAACTTGCAAACTTTGAATCGTGTAGAGTTGAGCAGTTTAAAAATAAATAGTGACTGTAAACTCATAAAATATTTGGTTTTGTTAGTGTTGAATACGTTCGAGTGTCACTGTATTTGCATGCAGACACAGAGCCACAATAACACACACTTTGTCCTTATAGGCTATGGCTGGCAGATGAAGACCATGTGTTTATCATCATCATCATCAGTGCTTTATTGGCCCCCACTGAAACCAAACAAACATATCAGGGACTGATGCAAGAGTATCTTTGAATAATTACAAAGTTACATTTTGATTAGAGTTGGAGTTGGAGTCAACGTTGGACCTTAATGAATGTGCTGTTTGTGTCATTAATGATTAATTACAGCTAAATGGTATCTAACCACAGTTTCAGAGAGGGTACACACGTCCTTTTATTTCTGTTACTGAACACACTGTTCAGCATGTAAGCGACACAATAACAAGAATTTACCTATTTAGTTGTTTAATTCAAAATGTATAACACTATATTTTTAGTGTAGACGTGTATACCATTGAGTGTGCATTTACAGTCACACTATTTAGTGTGCACACTTTCCATACGTTCTTGTAGTTCAGCCTCATTTTCCTGGTGAAAGCATTCTCATTGCAATTATATTGTTTTGGTTTTGTTTTATTTCCAAGTATTTCATGTAACAGAAGAATACAAAAAAACACTGCACAAGTCTCTCAAACTACAAAACCTCACACACACTATCAAGTTTAGTGTAAACGCCGTCAAAGCAAAAAAAAAAAAAAAGGTTGCTCCAGTCGAAACACGCACACGCAGTCTTACAATCATGTACTTTCACCTCCAAGCTCACACACTAACACTCTGGCCCAAGGTGCATTTCTAGAGGTGCATATATTTGCATACATATGCATTTTTAATGGCTTTTGGGAGATCATGAGATCCAAGCATCCCTTTGTGTATATTCTTCCTTTCTTTTGTGTGTGTGTGTGTGTTGGCGGGGGTCTCCATGTAACTATCACCCGCTGTGTGTTGGCACCCATCACAGATGGTACTGGGCGAGGGCACGCTGTGGGCACAGGATACCTATTTCTGTTTGTCTGCGGGCTTTGTGTGACACTTTGTGTGACACTGCAAGGCACAGAAAGTGTCACTGTGTGCAAGCATGTGTTTGTGTTTTTTTTTTTCCAGTATGAGTGTCAACTCTTTTGTGTACTTTTGCAATCATGAATTTCTCTATCTAAGTAAATGTTTATTGTTGTGTAATTCATTGTGTAATTTCAAATGTGCGCACGCGCTGGCACGTGCGTGTCTCCCAGCATGCAGTGTGGCAGTGATGGCCCTGTTTTGTATGACTGATGTGCTGGAAGGAGCAGAGGGGAGCTCAGGTTGGGCCAAAGCCTCAGTCTGACACACTGCTGCTTCCCTGCTGCTTTACATATGTAGTCGCAGCAAGACTCCGCCTCCACTCCCATCTGACACTTCCTCCTTCTCCAAATAAGCCAGTACTCACTGCTTTTTTGGGACTTTTGTTTTGAAGCCAGTAGGGGTGTCACAAGACACCCGACTCAACGAGACGAGACAAGATTTTACCCTTCATTTTCAGAAAAGTACAATGAAAAAATATGACTGGACAAACAGACTTTTTTATTTAACCGAGTCACAAAACAATGCAGGTGCGTTTTGAAATGTTTATTGTGCCGCAAATTGACGCTCAAAGTTATTATTGTCAACATTTTTTGAGACCAAATAAACCTTTGTAATGATAATATACTGTGTATTGTGTGTGGTAAAAAATAGCGTGTGGTGGAGATGAGATGACAAATACATCACAGCATACACTTTACTATCTGTCCACCAACAAACACAGACCTTATGCAGTACCTGGACTGACCTGTGAGAGGTAGCAATGAGCCACACGGTACCCAGCCGCTGGAAAAGAAGAAGAGATACAGTAGGCTAGCTTTTGGTTTATCAATTAGTTAAAGTGTGACTTTTTTGCCAACTCTCTTGTGGTAAAGCTTGTATGACACAGTAACTAAAAATAAACAAATGTATGTCCTTTTATCTTATCTTTTATTAACTTTTATGTATGCGCTGCCTGTCGCACTTATTATGTGTTTGCTTCCCTCATCTTTAGTCAGATTGGGTTCCCGATTGGCTATCGTTTCGTGCAGGCCGAGGCTCAGCCATCCTTGGTGTTGACCGCACACATCAGGATTTTTCAATCGTAAATAGTGAACATTTTTAACATTTACACACCACGAGGTAATCTGCCAGGATAAGTGTTAGCGACAACCAGCTAATCGGGCCTTTCGGTCGGAAGGAGGGAATCGGGCTCAAAATCAGCCCAGTTATTTTTATGTGTGTAGCGGGCTTAACTCGGCCTCTTTTCCTGTTCCACCACACTCACTCATTGCGATCTCCTGTCATCGTTCGCCCATCACTAATCCCCTCACCTATCCTTTTCTTCCTCTGTATTTTCTCTCTCTGCTTTTGAAATCCTTACCCAGCTAATCCTCTCATGTCTTTGTCTCTCCTTTGTCCAAAAGTCAGTTTTATTTCAGCTGCTTTTATGTTCAGCTTGGCTCTATGCGTCAAATTCTCATACTTTCATTTCATAGCACCCACATTCAGTGAAAAAAAAAAAAAAAAAATCAGTTTCACGTCACGATTCCACAAGCAACGTCAGAAGAAGACAAATTACCAGAATATTTCTTCAGTAAGAGTTGTTTGAAATCAGCTTGATTCATGATTGATTTTATGTCAGGCTCCTCCCACTGTGAAGGTTCTTTTAATCAATTATGTCGACATATTTTTGTATAATAGACTTTAGTCTCACTAGAGAGTACCAGTTTTATACTAATTGTGAATATATTGGTCAGTAACAACTGTGGCATTAATTGCTGCTTGTTGACATGACAACAGTGTTTTTGGAGAGCACATAAGCAAAGTTTTGAACATGTCTGGAAGTTGTCCCAGTTATTATTTCAGTTTAATCACTTAAAAATGCATTTTTTGAAAGTATATGCACGTTTATTTCTGAATTGGATTGAACAGTATTTGAAACAGTGTTTGACAAGCCAAGTTACACCCACAATGGCTGACTGAGGAGGAGGAATTCACATCTCTGGTGAGTAGATGTATTTTTTTTAAAAGGGTTTTTTTTTCACGTTATTAGATAAATATTGATTCTGAACTGCTCCAAGTGAAGTTGTAGCATAGACGTTTGGAGTCGTCTAAACCCTTTGTCACCGAGCTCGTTATATTTGGCTGAGTGCCAAGTTTATAAGCACCGCCGTCGCCGATCACTGGTGGAAATTAGTTGCTAATGCTCAAAGTCACTAGCGGTAATGTAACTCAGCCGTATCAGTGACTATGTATTTGAAGATAAGGGTATTTAGGGGCTATCCACACGGAAACGTGAAAAGTATTAATTTGTTTCAGCCTTTTACGGTATTCTGGAAATCCTGAAATGGTATTTTTTTAATTGATCAGCACGCAAGGCAGTATTAACACCTTGTAGGACCTTGAAATCATCTCCTAGTGCCTTGGTGTCCTTGCGCAGTGCTCTCTTTTCCTCTGTAAGGTTTATGACTTGATCATGGGTCCCCAAGAATCTCTTATTGAGGCTGTTGTTTTGTACATTTCCAGTCTGTGTTAGCAGGTCTCTTAGATCTAGCCTTATTTGTGCTACAGATTCAAACTGTAGCGCTGTCATCTCCTGGCTCAATGCGAGAAATAACTTCCATTGCTGTTGAACACCAATTTACATTCTTCAAGGCACCACCTAATGTCAGATCCTCCTCATCCATCAGCCAGAATGGCCCTGTTTCTGATTTTGGACCCGGATTTCCAGGACTGGAATCATTTTGTTTGGCATTGTTGCTAGGCAACCAATTTGAACAGCAATTAGCCCGTTAGCTCGGCTTTCTTGCAGCTTTCAGCACGTGTGACTTGTTTATCCCAAAGAATCTGTACCTCTCGCCTCGAGTTCAAGTCGAGGGTGCCAGCAATCTGTTCTGATCCTGTGTAGTCAGAAAAGCACCAAAATAGTTAAAAACTCTAGTATCAACAGCAGACCTCTTGCCATGTACGTCCTTTCCCATTACATCGTTTTTACCCAGTGATACGTTCCCATCTGAATGCAACTACAGTCAAACCTGTCTATAGCGGCCACTAAAGGGAAACGGCAAAAGTGGCCGCTATAGGCAGGTGGCTGTTATAGACAGGTTGACGGCCATTTTGAATTTGTGCACGCACATATTAACATGTCTGTGATTAGAAGCTTGTTGTGTTTGCAGATACATATAATTATACTGTTACATGTTGACCAGTCCCACCACTGTGGGACTGCGGATAAAAGTTGTAAAGAACAACTAGGCTTGTTATTCTACACCACCCACAGAACAAAGCTGTGCTATTAAATATACGGCAGAGTGTCATTGCAGCTTTAGTTCATCAGGAAGTGACGGGAAGTGACGGGAAGTGACGGGAAGTGACGGGAAGTGACGGGAAGTGACGGGAAGTGACGGGAAGTGACGGTGCGACGTCACGAGCAGGAGAGCTAGGCTGAGCGCCAGCTGTAAGTGTCGAGAGAGTTGGGAAGTGTGTGGATGTTGGCGTGGATATAAAGTCCTGCAGTGTTCTCCGCTGTTAATAAAGCGATTAAAGTGCATCGGCGACGTGAGCCTCTCCTTCCCCACAACAAGCGCCATTACAATATTGACCAGTGCACATTGTCTCACACCAGGAAATAAACGGTGTCACTGTCTGCAACAAGCTCCAAAGAAGACGACTTTTTTTTATGTCGAACAACTGACAGTTTGTGTGGATCTTGTGAATGATTGTGACTGAGCTAGGACTCAGTAATTAAAGTCTACACACGACGGCTTCATTGATTAAAAAACGAAACTTTTTCGTGCATGAAGCTTCTGCCTGAGTCGGTATTTTGGCCATTGATATTGACCAAGGGATACAAAATGGGCGGCCGCTGGCCGCATTAGACAGGTGACCGCTATACACAGGGTCTATACCACTGCCATTCACAGTGTCTGCTGAAAAAAATTCTGGACGATTAAATCCCCTCTGAATTCTCAGGTACTAAATGCACCGCCTGCCACAGCAAAATAGTTATAAAGCCTTTAACTAACACACCATTAAAAAAAACTTTAGATGTTTTCATGCAGGTCACAACTTCAAGTAGAAGCATGTCAACCTGGTTGGAAGGCATGCTGGGAGGCATGCAAGGCATATTGATCCAACTATAACATCCAGCTGTTTGTTTACCAACAACAAATCAATGCAGGGCTCGGTTGGGGACTGACATGACTGGCCTCTGGTCGGTTCAGAGCACACACACACACTCATAGAACACACACAAAGCACGCAGCGTGTAGTGTGTATGAAGCAGTCTGTTTTTGAGCAGGACTCTGAGCTCAGGGTGCAAATTGCTGCATCTTTAAGTTGCTCAATTTAATTTTTGGGGGTTTTCTTCTTAAATGCAGGGCATAGTACAAACAATGGCTCAAATATATTAAAGTAATGCCAGCATTTGGTAATAATCCACAGATCAGAAGACTGTGATAATAATAATCAGCAGATATTCAGGAGACATTACAATTGCACACAATTCAGTTGTTTTTTACAAGCCCGTCACACACACAGCCCACATGTCCTCTTGCAAATGAAAGAGAGATGGCTTTCCTAAAGAGTTCTTCCTGTCAGTGCATAGACATCCTGTGAAAATGACTTCACTCTTAAGTGATCAGGGACAAAATTACACACTTCTCATTTTTGCGCTGAAAATGCATTCCAAGGTTCACCTGAAGTTAATGTGAATCTTTTAGTACGGAAATCACATTTTGCATATCAGTCAACACCATGACTCAACAAGGATGTTAGGGAGGGATTTTGTACCTTATGGATGACAGGAAACCTATAATATGTTAGAGATGTCTGCAAACACATTTTAGCAAATTTAGCAGCAAGATAACAAGATAACATTAATTTCACAGCAAATTCCATTGTATTCAAAAATGCGATTGAGTGGCAAGCAATAGGAGTGTCTTTTCTTCCAAAGTCAGCTTTGATTGGCCCCACCTCCCTGCAACCCCAAACACACAAAGCGGTCTAAAAAAAATGAAAGGACAGCATTACTGAACTGCCCGATCACACAAGTGAAATGCTACGGTTGGTCTAAGGTCTGTTTGATAAGATGTCTGTGAATATTCTCATTCCTCTAGATCACATGTGTCAAACTCGTGCCCTGGAGGGCCGAGACGCTGCAGGTTTTCTCTCCAACCAGTTTCTTCAGCAGGTGATTTAATTGATGAGCTCCTTCCCTCAAACTGAAGGTGTTGATCATTAAAATCACCTGCTTTAGTGGCCGGCTGGAAAGAAAACCTGCAGTGTCTCGGCCCTCCATGGCACGAGTTTGACACCCCTGCTCTAGATCATTACATTCTCAGGGCATTGAATCGATCGCGACTGGGCTGTTCAGGTTGTCTTTGAAGACGTTTCGCCTCTCATCCAAGGAGACTTGGATTGGACAAACACTAGTCTGACTGTCCGCTGTCCTACCTAGTCAATGAGCATGAACTGGTGAAGCCTGCTTGGATGAGAGGCGAAACGTCATCTACGACAACCTGAACCTGTCTGTTTCATAATGATGGCTGTTATGGTGGTTTTAAAAAGCAGTGGTGTAAGATTGCAATACTACAACAAAATTGACCAACAAAGGTTATCATTTATATTATTGTAGCATCACGGATCACTTCATGACCCTGAATTTTGAGTACAGAAAAACCCTTATCTCTTTGTTTATTTCATTAGTAAGGTATCTTTTTTCCAGATGACCATAAAAGCTCAGCAAGGAGCACCTCGAGACCAAATGAAGAGGAGGCAGTTGGAGCCTTGCAAAGTGTAACACTGTGCACTCTGCAGCACTCACCACCCACACAGGACCATGCACATGCAGTGTGAGAGCGTGTCTGCCGCTCGTATCACTTTGAACACTGGGAAACTGAGGTGAGTCTCGAGCTGCAGAGGCTCGATAAATTATGTCCCGATGATGCCTTTGTAAAACAATGCAACAACAAAATTGCAAAATTGAACAACATATGCTACAGTAGTTTCCAGCACTAATCCTCCCCAAACTCACCATCAGTCGTCTCTGCTTGTTTAGTTGGGCCAATGTAAACAGACGAAGTCAGTCAGAGCTACTGACCACAGAGACAGTGATGTGTAATTACAGTGTGACCTCAGGTCGCACCCCCCTGACCTCCAGCTCCCCCCCCCCCATGTGCCTCAGCTCCCCTGATACCCGTGACCTCCACACACACCTTATTAGCGCTACTGGCACTAAGCCATCATCCCTGTACCTGTCAGGGATTTCAGGCCTGTTGAAAAATAACCAAGGCATGCTGGGAGAAAGACATCAAGGCCTTTTCTGTTGATCTTTGTCAACAGGGGCTCTAGCTAGTCTTTGGAATCCTGGGTTATCATGGACTTTAGAAAGACAGGAAGGATATAGTCTCTATAGAATCTTTGCTGTTCAGCTGCATTTATTTGGCCACCTTTTCACCCCTGAAGCTTGAATTCAGCCTAACCTTCTTACATAAAAAGGGGACTCCAACAGATGATGGAGAGTGGGACAGCGGAATACTAAGGACATTTTACCAGAGTGTTTAAACTGTATGTGTCTGCGTGTGCTGCTGCTTTCACCCTTTGTGGAGATGCTGATCTCTCTGTTAATAACTCAAAGGTGTCCTTCCCTCCACCCATCCATGTATCCTTTGTATGTGCTGCTGGATCTGAACAAAGATCAAGCTGTTGGTCAATCCACTATCTACACAAAAAACATTTTGAGAAGCTACACCGATTTTCGTATTCTGTGGTAGCTAGATGAGATGATTGCTACATTCGCCACTCTAGACGCATATGTGTGGAGTCTTGGAAGAAATGATTAGACCACCATTGTTTCTTCACTTTCTTGTTCATTTTAATGCCTGATACAATTAAAGGTACATTTGTTTTGACAAATATAACAATGACAACAAAAATAGCTCTTAAGAGTTACATTTTTTGGCATACTATAGCTATTCATGGAAGAAGTTAAGTGATTTGGGTTATTATCAAGAAAACCATGGAAGTTGCCAGATATCAGCTCTTAAATTAAACTCTTATGAGCTATATTTGTTACCATCATTATATTTGTCCAAACAAATGTACCAGGCATTAAAATGGATCAATAAACTGAAGAAACAAGAGTGGTCTAATAATTTTTTCCTTGACTGTTACAGTTAAAGTTACAGTTAGCTTACTTGCAAATGTGTTATTTCTAATGTGTACTTTGTATAAGCCGCACCCACTAAATTTAGAGGAAAAACCAGAGTTGTACATATATAAGCCGCACCGGTGTGTAAGCCGCACGTGTCCACGTCATAAAATGGTCTTGTGAGGATCAGGCAGCTACTTATTTGACAGGAGCCAATCATGACTTATGAATAAACCCACTATGAGCTTCTCAACCCATTGGAAATTGCAGGAGATCATTACTCATGGTGTCTCATGGTGTCATCTTACAAAGAACACAAAACTCATCACACAGCAACTTAACACTCAAAAGGAATACCTAATAAATATACAAACATGTACCAATCCAAGTTTAAAATGAAAAAAAACTACATATTAAAGTTTTCCCAAGGTACATTTTGTTTCAGCAAAGCATTTCAGGACAAGCAGCATGGAAAATGGATGGATGGCACTGCAATGCTGCCTCTGTACACCATCGGGAGCCTCAGGAGCCCAGAGGGAGGCTGATGTCATTGCAGCTCCCCAATGATTGCATTGCTCAGACAGAATGAATTATGTGTTATTTTGCTGTGTGGTGAGTTTAGTGTTCTTTAGTGTTATATTGTTATCCTGTTAAACATACTGTTATATTCAATGACCTCCTGCGATTTCCAGTGGGTTGACAAGCTTGTTGCGAGTGCACTGATTCTCGTCATTGGCTCCCGCTGAAGAAAGAGCTACCTAACTCGCGAGCGGCACAAAATTAGTAGTAGTTCTAAAGTAAGGAGATGTCACGAGATTAGAATTTAGCTATAAATTAGCCGCACCACTGTTTAAGCCACAGGGTTCAGACTTTAAGAAAAAAGTAGCAACTTATACCCCGGTATTTACGATATATTAGAAGATCACTTATTCTGTTTCCCAGGCCAGTTTCTCAGCAGTTATACGCACTTTCCAGTGCACGGTATCTGCTGACTATTGACTTGTTCCCATCTGTAAAAACAACTATGACCAGGTAGTACTTCCAGGATCAGTCGAGGTTCCAAGTGTGTTGAGCTAAAATCATAGAAATAAAGTCACATGCAAATGTTAGCTTCACAAAATGCATACTAGTAAAGTTAATAGCGTTTGTAGGTGGCTTATTCAGTAATAATGAATACATAAAGGAGTGAAGCTGACAAGGGCAGATCTGAAACCTTTTGCAGTAATAAATGAGGAAAAATATGTTAATTAAACAATAAAAAGACTATAAAATTAAATAAGTACAGGAGTTCAACTGACGGAGATTGTGTAATGAATAGAACAATTTTGAGTGTAGTGTAGGACAGAAATATTGTAATGAACAGATACTAATGATGGATTATACCAAATTAAACAATAAGATAATAAATGATGAATTCAGGATAATGATAGCAGACACTGTAGTTCAGCATTCTTACGCATTAGTCTGAATAAACTGTGTTATATTCACATGATGAGACATTTGCGGGTGCTTCTTGTTCCAGACGATGCGTTCAGTGCGGCTTGGTTTTAAGCACGTTCCCCAGGTACTGTTAACAGGCCGCCCCACACTGAGGAAAGTTGAGCCACACCATTACTGTCCAGTGGCAAAGCGGCAGAGTTAACACAAAAAGGGTGTTCCCCTCACACTGTGTAAGATTGTGCTACAGCTTTGTGTGTGCGATATCAGCCTCTGTATTGTGGGCTTGACCCTGCATGTGTTTGTTTGCTGGCTGTGCGACAAAGGAAAGTAAATTGCTGTGATTATATGGCGGTAATTGAGCAGTGATGGTGTGCTTAATTATGTTCTTGCTTCTTGATGTCTCCGTGACAGGTGCCTTTTTTTTTTTTTTTTTTTTTGCTGCCACGTAAGGCGTAGTTACGTCTCTTTTAGCTTGCTTTCTGTGTGTTTGCCCTAATGGTTTGTTTGGCAGAGAGATGGTATTGCGACTGAGATTGAGAGTGTTATCTGACAAGAATGCAACGTATGTCTTTGTGGTTGCTGTCTTTGAAAATGTGCGTTTGAAGGCTTGCTTGCACCCTGTACTATACTATATGTGTTTATGTGTTGCCATGTATAAGAGCTGGATGTAAAGTCTACGTGTGCATGCATCTGATCTGCCTCCTGGGCTCTATGACCCAAATCAAATGGTAGGAAACATCAATTTCACTATCCTATCTCCTCCTCCCCTACCTCCTCACTCCTTGTCTAATTTCTTTTCTCCACTTACTCTCCTCCCCTGCAGCTCCTCTCCTCGTCTCATTCTGTTGTAGAGGTGTGATTACGTTCCTCCTCAGTGTTGGCGTGCGTGCATGCGTGTGCGTGTGTGTGCGTGTGTGTGATTGGTGACTAGTTGGTGATCTGAGCAGCCTGGCACTGGGTATTGTGTGGCGTAATTCATGGATGGGGTCTTCAGTTGAATGCCTCTATTCACAATTATGGCCTCTCCATTAGTTGAAGCTCTCACTGCAGTGTGCTTCCTCTGTGCAAAAAGATGCAATTAAAGCTGGACAAAAACAACCTAGGACACAAACAGTGTACCTGGGAAAAACACTTGGTGGAAGAGAGTTGTGATTGACAGTCTCTCTTTTATTTATTTTGTTTATTGCTCTCAGGTTACACCTTCTTGGAGTTTGTCACAATATGCACACCACACAAATCTATTCTTATTCTGATGTTCAGAGATTATTTTTCTGATTTTTTTCTTAGATATTTTGACATTCAGTACCAATGCTCTTGTTTAGACACCTAAATGTAAAACAGTAAAAACATATGAATTATGCCTGGCCAATCATCACATAAAAATCATGACAATATTAATAATACATGTATAACAACATAATACAGTAATCCCTCGTTTAAAGCAGTTAGTTGATTCCAGATCCGACTGATAAATGAATTAAAAAATGAAAAAGAAGGATTCCTTATTCATAAATGGAATATTTTCATGGTTAGAACATAGAAACCCTGTTTATGACCTTCTTAATATGGGTTTATGACGTTATTAGAGCCCTCTGGACATGAAATAACACCCCTATAGTTACCTTTACAATCATATTACCTAATATAGTAGATATAATCAGACAAAATAAGCCATTTAAGACATAAATAAATCCCGTGTTTGTGTGTGTTGTAATAAATGTGTTCCAGACGTGTGGACAGGAAGTGACGTCAGGGGTTCAGAGTTGAGTTTTAGCTGGATTACGGCCGCAACAGTATACCGTGTTATTATGGTTATTTGATTATTATTTGATTATTATTGTGCCTTTTGTGAGGTAATTCAGTTTCACCAATGACATCTAGCGACCATCTAGTGACCAGTGTACAGTAGTGTACAATTTGAATGCGTCTTCTTAATGCCTTATACTGTATTTGCATTTTTGTTCATTTAGCCGTTTGAAAATGCTTCATTTAGGCAAAAAATACGTAACATTTGCTTAAATGTACATATTTATTGCCTAATAACAGGCCATATTCAACCACAAAAGAATCTAATTTATGAATTAATATATTTTTGAAAAACTGCGATAGAGTGAAGCCAAGAGATCGCATTGCGACTGTGCACAATACATTATAAGAAATAAATACTAATGTAATGACAGTAAAATGTTTTCTTTAAAACTGATTTTTATTTTGGAAAAATAATTTCTAAAAAAAAAAAAAAAAAAGACATGTAGTATGTGGTCCCAAATATTTCACAGTAGCCCCAATTTCAGTCGTAAAAAGTGAATTATTTCATTACAAAGAGAACTCACTCAGTTACTTTTATTCACTACTGGAAAATACTATACAGTTGTCAGGGGCCCATTATGTGGCTCCATTGCATTTACTCCTGTCAAGCTCTATCATGGTTTTGTTATACTGTATGAAGCTGTAATTTCACCAAAAATCATACGTTTTGGTCCTCTGCCATGAATCATGGCAGTTATATTATAAAGTGTACGATAAGTTGCTGTAATAAAATCAATGAAGCCACATGTGGTACATGACATAAACGGTGCAAAAAACAGCACTTCTCTTTAATACTGTAGTTTGATACTAATGTACTACGTTTTGAATAAAGTAATATTTTACCTCTTTCTTAGCCGGAGTATTTTCACAACAGCATCTACCCCACAGTTAAAATGAACAGATAAATGGATAAATGCAACACCATTCTGATCTGCATGTATCGATTTCTCCCAGTTAAAGCGTTTTCATTTGAACAAACTGCCTCTGAGATGTTTCCTTTAAATTGGTAATCATTTAATACTTCATAAATAGACGTAATTACAAAAATGCTGCATGTAAGTGTAATTCATTTCAGACTGGAACACTTCATTCCATCAATATTAATGAATTCAATGCATTTACAGCAGGGCTATTCATCTACTTAACAAGGAGGGTGCAGCTTACAAAATGTTTACAAAAAGGCCCAACGGCCGGACAGGCGCTGCCACATTACGCTCACTTGACATGAATGACCACATTTTCAATGGTTTTATTTAGTATGACTTTGGAATATAGCATTCCACAAACATTGAACTCTGTGTTTTAAACAATGCTGTTTTTGTGAAACAGCAAATGTGCTTTTTAACAAAAATAAGGTGCATCACAGCAGTATTTCAACTAAGAAAAAAAGTGGAACAAGTACCAAAAAAAAAAAAGTTCCACTACCCAAGTATTTTAAGTAAAATGAACATTGTAGCACACAAAATGAACACAGTTGGCCTGCTTTTTCATTTGGTCATCAGATCCCACCTTTTTACAGCAGACAGCAAGTTTCAACGTTTCATCCGAAAGTGCCTCCGTAGGTTATATTCCTTCGAAACAGCATTTACTTTGTTAAAAAGTAAAAACATCGGCTTTCCCACTACGTTTTTGATAAATGCATATTTTGTAGTCCAGTCATCTGTTAAAAGTCCAATTTTAAGTATCTGCTTAGAGCTGATAGCCCCATGTTTGTTTAAATGAGAGTCATCTTCTTCTACTCAATCTACTGCTTTTTCATTGTGACACGCACGCCTCGCTGTCGCCCCCTGCAGAGTGGTGGAAGTACTGGGTTACTAAGCACCTTTAGCTTGACTGAGTAGTTTCATAATTTGGATGATGTCTGGCAAGCCAAATGAAAAGCTTTGGCAGGCCGGACGTGGCTCGCGGGCCGCCACTTGATAAGCATGGATTTGCATGAATCATTTGGAAATAGTCAAAACAGTGTTTTTGTTGTTGTTGGTTAAACATACACAGAGTTAACTTTCAATTAATACAATGTGGGAAACATTTAAAACATGAACAGGTGATTGGTTGACATTCTGTTGAACACTGCCTGCATCATCCCGTCCCTTTAGACAATGTTGTTGATTGAGCCCCTGTGGAAGTGACCGCATAATGACCACATATGGAAAGGAGGGGGCAGGTTGCGGATGTCACTGTTCCAGCCAGACACAAGATGTACATCGAACAAGCACATGCTGTGATTTACTGTTCCAATAAATCACTGGTACGGCCTAATTTTCTATGGATTTCATTTCCCCCCTTGACATATCTGCATTGATCAACTTCAAATGTTGGGATGAGCCAGACGTCGCTTAGGGTGAGAAATGTCTCACATTGTAAAGATACAAGGAGAGGATTTGTGCACATGCAGCATTTCTTTTCAAAGCTGCGTTCTCTGTCGAGGCTTTTGGATACAAATCCTTGTCTCCAAGTAATAACATCTGAAAATGTCAGAAACAGAGCCACTGAGATCAGGATCAGACAGGTGAATCAGGGTTTATGATATTGTTATTCTGATCATATCTGTGCACAATGCTCCATGTGGGAATATATAGGAACAAATAAATATAATAGAAATAGAGATGGGTATTAAATGGGAGCATAATTGGTGGTCTGTTTTGCTATTTTGCAACAACATGTTGCTCAACATGTCTTTGCAAGAGTCCACTGGCTTATGGTCCTGGCAATGTCTTTTCCCCCAATTCTCACCCTGGAGGCAGATCTGAAGGGCTTGTAGAAGCAAAGAAGAGGAATAAATTGGAAAAAAAGGACAAATCGATGTTTGGAGGAGGGAACGACAAACAGACCCTCCAACCTCTTGACCACACACACACACACACACCTTAAGTTAGCATGTTTCCTTGGGCTTTATTTGATTGCTATGCAGAGCCGAGGGGAGGGACGCTCAGAAAAATACTTGGCCTACAAATGATGTCCTTTGTTTGATCCATTAGGATGGGGGGGGGTGTGGAAATAAACATCTCTCTCTCGCTCTCTCTGTCTCTCTCTGTCTGTGAGCCTCCCTCTCCTTCTCACCAAAGGCTTCTCATCTAAAGCAAAAGAGAGCGATCTGCTCCAGGAAACGGTGGCTGTCATCTGTTTGTGTTGACGAGCTAGAGGGCAGAAAAGATTTCATTGCTTGAATGAACATGCAATCTGTCAGTTTTAAGCTTTTACTTTGAAAGGATCATTATGGTCCTGGTCTTGTTGTGTAGCTTGGCTCGGCATGATTATTGAGGTAATATATGGGATTAATTTAAACATGAGAACATGCAGAGAATTTAACATTATGTTAGATTGATAATATAACTATTTTGTAACTATTACATTTTACATTTTGGCCATAACTGGCCATTTTTGGAAAACAAAATTTTTTCTGAATTATCTTCTGTCATGCTCCCCAAAGGGATAGAATTTTTTCATGCCTGTGATATTTATGTATTTCTTTGTGCAAACCACTGTATGAGTTGCTGGCACCAGCATCAATCAAGCATGAATAAAGACACTCACAAACCTGACAACCTTGGAGAAATCCCACAAAGTCTCTCACCTCTGTGTACGACCTTCTAAATATGTTTTTTAACATTATTAGAGCCCTCTAGACATTAATTAACACCGTTATAGTCACCTTTACACTCTTATTACCCAACATAGTAGACACAATAAGAGTAAATCATCCCTTTAAGACATGAATAAGATTTGTGCTCGTGTGTGTTGCTATGTGTTCCCTATGGGACGGGAAGTGACATCGGGGGTTCACAGTTGAGTTTCAGCTTGCCGCAACAGTAGCTTGTGTATTTATTAGGGATTGTAGTGCATGTTAGAGATAAGTGAGATCATTCAAACCTGCAATAAAAGCCTGTTTGTCCGGCGATCTAGTCTGGTCCTTGCGTGTCTCACCAAATATTACACTAACATGACTGACACCTAGTGACCAGTGCAAAACACTACATATCAAGGTCTTTGAATGTGTCTTTTGAATGCCTTATTTGTATTTTAGCTCATTTTGACATTTTTATGTTTGAAAATGCTTAATTTTGGCAAAAAAAATATGTAACATTTGCTTAAATATTCATTTATTCACTAATAAACTACTTACAATATGAAAAAGGGGCTTCTCTGACCCTCTCCATCACACAGGCTCGAGCTACTCTGTACACAGAACTCCACCCACTCTTATATTATATAATTTATAAATTATTTATATATTATTTAGTGCTGATTTTCACTAAAACAACAATTCTCAAATGTATTTAAATAAAGTTTGAATTGATAAATGCAATGTGAAATAGTCAGATATCGTAATTAAGTAATTATGTACAGTATAGTGTTGGCTTCATTTGGATTAAAAGGAAAGACAGTTCAAACACATCAAAACGGTCCAAATGTTTGATAGTTTTTCCTCTTCAGCATCACTGGTGCCTATCCCAGCTGTCTTCGACCTCGTGGCGGGATACACCTTGGATTGGTCCCTGTGAATCACGAGGTCAGCATTCACACATAATGTGTGGGGAGTTTACAGTCTCCAACAGGCATGTTTTTGGAGAAAACCAATGCAAGCATGGTTTTCAACGCAAGCATACCAAGAAGTCCATGCCAAGATCCAAAGCCAGAACCACCTGGCTGTGAGGCAGATGTGCTAATGTGGAGCTGTGCTGTTAAATTGGATTTAAAACAAACGTGATTAATATTAACAACAAAACAGCTTGAAACTTTATAGTTTCATTTTTTAAAGCACAACATTATCTGTTTAACTTTACATAGTAAGTCAATGTCAGCGGAGTACACGGGGCAATGAGGCAGTATATTCATACATATGTCAAGTTAGTGTCAATAATTGTTCAACATGGAGGTCAAAGTCAAACAGCCTGTTTGCCAGACAGTTTGCAACCTTGCACATGCAGACATTAGCAATTCATCACCTCTGCGTCTTGCTTTTGCACTCTTTTTTTCCTACTTCACTGATTCAAAGATGCTTTTTTAGGTATTTAAATTTGGATTTCCAACAAAACCGATTCTCAACATCTAAACTTGAATTGACTTGGTTTTTGCCCCATTAGAGCATCTGTATACACAACAATCTCCCTCTCCCACTACGGCAAAGACACACTCTATGTCGCGCTCTTCACCAGCCTGGGAGTTCTGTTTTCACTCCGTGTTTTTCTTTCTTTTCTTATAGGTTTGTCATACTGTACTCCCCACTGTGCTTCTATTTTCGATGCTTTTTTGATTTTTGATGCTGGGAGAAATAATTGAAAGCATTGTGTAGTCTTATCTGTTACAGCGCTCTCACTTCCACGAGCCTCGTAATACACTGTGGAATCCCTGATGGCTGAGGATCTTCTCACTGTTGTAGAGACACGATCAAATCTTCAGAGACTAATACAGTGGTTGATTAATTTCAAGATTCAGCTGCCATTGCGGCCCCCCTTTTGCAGATTTACGTCCATTCATCCAGAAGAACATTCTTCCCATAGTTGTTTGATGGGATTGAGCCAGTCAAGATCCTTCTCACTAGACATGGGCCGGTATGAGATTCTGACGGTATCGGTATGATAAACCTTGGGCAAAAATATCACAATTTTACGGTTTTATAATTACAGCTTTAATTTGAGATATCTTTATTGAAAAGAGAAAAAAAAAAAACACTGAACAGTCATTTTTAAACGATATGGAACATATGTATTTAAAATACATAACGAAAAATAACTGAAATCTTTCTAAATAAGTAGCAAATAAAATGCAGTCGACTACTAATCCTGCAACTCAAGTCACAATCATAAATACTGTCTTTTCTAAAAATAAAAATTAAAAAAAAGAAACTTGTAATGTTACGTTATTATTTCATAGCGTGGTGAATGTGCAGGTCACAACTTGTCCACAAGCGTTTTGGGTTGTTGGGTTGTGAATTTGCAATTGTGAAACTGTGAGTTTTGTGTGGTGACCCACAATACATTTCTGTTTCCGGGTCATGCGGTTGTTGTTAGCAACTGTTGCTAAGCGGCTGATGTTTGTTGTTCAGTGGCGAGTAAACGGTTTAGACCACTCATCCTCCACTTCTGTTTTGTTCTGAATCACATCGCCACATATGGTGACCCTCGACATGACTAATATGTCGACTGACAACGATGACAACAGCATGGCCCTACTGGTGGAATGATGACATGTGTGCCTTCGTCGTGTCCGTGTCCGTGTCCGTCAATGGAGTAAATATTCCAAATGTACATCCCTTTTGATGGAATCTTTCACGTGAATGTTACAATGTTTTCACTAAATAATGCTACATTAGTGTATTTTGTGATTTACTGTACGTTTTAGACTGTCACAAGGACGGCGCAGGTTCATTGCCTCTGTTTCCGTAGCTGGTGCTGCCACCTGAAGGTTCTCCTTACCTGTTGCTACTGCCCAGGACTACCGTTTGTGTTTCCACTGAACCTTGGCGGTGTGTTTGGGCTAATTGTCATGTAGGAAAAGTTTCAGAAGGAAGGGGAATAATGCACACCTTCAGCCTGTCACAGTACACATTGTAATTCACGTATCCCTCAATGAATCGCAGTTCCCCGGTGCTGGCAGCACTCATGCAGCCCCAGACTATGGCGTTGACATGCTTGAAAAGAGGTACTAGCTTGCCATCTATTTAGAGTATAATGCTTGTGTGTTGAGTATTTCAGCAGATAGTACATTTATACTGCTATGCAAACTGCAGAGTGACTACTCTAAAGTATATCCAAGTTTAATTGCTATAAAATGTGGTGTAATAAAAATAGTTGCTAAAATGTGAGGGTTATACTCACTTTTTGAGATGCTGTACAATGAATGTAAAGGTAGCACTGGTAGTGTAGTGGTATACTCTGCTGCCTTTTATGCAGACAGCATGGGTTTGATTTCCGGCCAGTGACCCACCACCCATTGGGGTGATCCACCCACCGGTGCCAAATCCAAATAAATGGTAGGGTTGTGTGTCAGGAGGGGCATCTGGTGTAAAAACTAAACCAAACAAATCATGTGAAGAGGCGCTGTGAATAGTGGTACACATCCCTTAGTTTGCCTGATGTAGTGATAGCTGACTTTCGTGCAGCTGCCGTAGAATCAATTCCCCTCAATGTTTCATTCACTCAGCCTGCCACTGACTGTGGACCGAGTCCAGGATAGAGTCTGTTCATATAGTATATGTAGTGATGGGGGACATTTTTGAAAAAGCCCTGACGTGATGTGATGCTGCCATGAGTGCCGCAAGGAATTCTGGGTCCCTTGGACAAAAAACATCACGTCGGCCCAAGGAACTGTCCTAACTTACGGCACCCCTGGATGCTGTTGCGTAATGTTACAGATGCGAGGCTTCAATAAGGCTAAACACTTAATGCACTGTAACAACTCTAACTGAAAGAATGGCTTCATGAATTCATTTAAATGGAAAATCTGAGTGTTATAAAACATAAAAACCACGCTAATAGCTGTGGGATGTAATACTGTGCAATGTTAGTTATACAAGCTTAACTGCAGCGCCATACATCACCCAGTCCATTTAAAGGAATATGAATATATATATAAATGGTGGTGATGAGTGGATAAACTAATTTGTGATTGATGAATGTAAATAATTTACACTATTATTTCATTTACACTGCATGCTTATGTGATGACTGGGTTGCGTGTGACATCACGTCCAGTTGCAGTCCTCACAGTCTCAAGCAGATGCGCGTCAAACAAGTGTATTCGTAGCTAAACGTCAAGCGAAGACAGAGTGAAAATGCTACAGACATGCGGAAATTGTTCAAATAGGAATTTTGGGAAAAGTTATTACAAAGATAATTGCTAAGCGCCCCCTCCTCCCACCTTCCTTCGCCATTGCCAACACAGAGAAGCCGAGCCGTGGAGAAAAGAAGGGAAGGAATGCTCTGTTGTCGGACATTTGTAAAGGCACCAAAATTAAGAAGTCATCATAAGGGAGAAACAACCAAAAAACGCTGAGAAAAGTGGTTGCTGAACCTGTCTATCTCGTCAAGTGGAGTCCAACCATGCTTGAGTTTGGCTGACAACAAGCAAAATTTATACTCAAACCAAAGTTAGGATATTGTTGGAACTCAAAAAGGTGCATGAAAATAGGAAATGCAGAAATACCTCACATTAGGAAACTACAGTATAATTTGTTATTTCCTCGTCCTGCTGCATCTAAATGCTCCAACTCTATAAGCACCCAATAATTCAATATACACCATAAATATACCTCCAAGATGCTGTGTTGCAAGAAAATAAGATGGAAAGTAACATATAAAAAAGGGGAGAAAAAGTCTGCACCATGTATTTAAACCTGTGACAAACACCCACGATGCTCTTGTCATTGACACTAGAGTAGAAGACCACACCCCTTCACCTGTTTAAAACACATATTTCTAGAAATACATCAGAGTTCTGGCAGAGCGATACAATCTAGCGGTGTACTGGGAAGCAGTACAGGGTCACAGTAGAGTTGTTTACATGAAATGAATGCTTCTATGCTACACTCCCATGGAAAAACAACATCATGGAACGATAAAGGACACATATATGAATGTATTCATGCAGACTGATTTGTTGTAAGAACGCAGATAGACATGTTAGAAACATCATTTTCATCTGCGACACGTCATGTCTGACTCGCAAAATGAGCTTTCACCGCTGTTTGGTGGCCTTGTTTTATGTCTTTATGCAACACACCATGCACACTCACACAACTAGATCAAATCATTTCGACAGCGTGTGCCGTTATTCGCATTAATCTTCCAACCGTTATACAAAGATAGTGAGCGCGTATGTTGCCGGCTTGAAATGTTTGCAATTGGTTTTAAGGAACCTAAAAATATCTGGTTTTAAATGTAATAGTAGCAGCAGCTGGTCATGCCGTGACAAGAAAATATATCAACAGATCAAACAACAATATTGGACCTTTGAACCATAATGAATGTGTGCAGCAACTGTACAGACCAGAAGATCAGGTAGAGAACAGAAGAAAAAAATAAGTGGTTTAAAAAATACTTCAATCAACAATGCAGTGCGTTAGATAATCATAAATCAACCCCGGTGCTTCATGTGTGCAGCCTCACTGCCAGCCAAGATTCTTAAGGTCGATTACCAACTTGGTTTTAGAACTCCATCACTCTGTCACCCTGCAACCACATACAAGCATAAATCATTCCTCCAAAACAATTTCCCCGCCCCTGATTTAAGTTCCACAGGTTAGAAACAGATATGTTTGTCTTTTTCCACTTCGCTGAAGTGTGAATTCACATCCAGACAGTAGGAAATGGATACGTCTTTCATTAAGGGGCTTTCGTCACTCCCCATTGGCTTGGACAAATAACAAATTAATTTCTAGCCGCCTAATTTCTCTCTGTTCTCCACTGAGTTATACGGTAACATCAAATTACAGCCATGTGAACTCCCTCAAGTCTTTATCAATTCATTAAAAATGTGCCGCAAAGGAGACGCTACAGAGGAAATTCTCTTTTTAATTTTCCTCCATGGCTCCTTTACCACCTCCACACTGTACAAACAAACCAGCTGATGTTTTTTTATTCATTTTAAGATATTCAAGACACCTGAAACCAAGGGGGGGAAGCAAATACTGTAACTTGCTTTATATTAATTACAGAGTTGTCTTTCAACTTTTCAAAGTGTAGGAGCATCTTTTTGTCTGTGTGGATATTGCTGTTTTGCAAAGAAGCTGTTGTGTATTGACAGGGCCGTATTGATGTTTCAATTAGAGCAGCGTTACATAGTGCAGCAGCATGGTAACACCATGCATCTCCTGCCATCTGCTCTGCCTCTTCGTCTGACGAACGACACACGTGGGGCTAATCGAGCCCCACATGAGTGATGGGACCATAGCTCTGACACACACACACACACACACACACACACACACGCACACACACTTCTCCTTCGCTTGCTTCCTTATACAGAAAAATGGGGGAAGGATGAGGGCGAGCTTCTGTTTTAACACCCTTCAAAAAGTCCTCCCCTCTCCCTTCACATGAGCATCACAAGCAGAATATGCCTGAAACTGAGAACATGCAAAAAAAAAACAGATGCAGGGGTTAAAAAACATCAAAAGCTCATCTGAAGCAAAGATTAAAAATGAAAAAATGCCAGCTTTGCCATGCGGCCCTCATTCCCTGCCAAAGCACGCGAATCAAAGACCTCATTGTGTAGATTATTCTGTTAATCTATTGATTCTATTGAGGAGTATTGCAGGTGTTAATGTGCCAGCTACCCCCCCTTCTTGGGGGGGGAGGTGTAGTGTTAGGTTGGGTAATCTGTTTTAAATGCTTTCTGGGGAACGAGACACTGAAACGCAGCCAAGAGAAGTCTGCTATTGTGAAGAGCTTTCCCTTAATACAACACAGAGGAGAACGATGCCAATGGGGATGAGCCAAGGAGCAACACGCTCTCCGCCACTTGTTGAAATATACGACTGTCTGAATAATGGAGGAGGGAGGGGGAAGCGATATTGCTGAAGCAGTCCCATACTGACATCCATCACACCAACACCACATTGCTCTTCTTGTTTCTTCTTGTTGAAGATGTGTCTTCTATCCAAAACTCTGGTGTGCGGCCGCCCGAGCTGATAGTTTTCAGAGGTGAAAGCAAAGCGACAGAGCAGGAGAGAACGATAAAGAGGCAGAGATATGAAAGGTAAGAGAAAAGGGGAGAAAAAGTGAGGTAATCCTGCCTTTTTTTTCTACTCCCCGGGGTGGTCTCTTCATCCAGGGCTTCAAAAAGAAGGACAGAATACACCTCCCTGTGACAATGGAGGGGACCCATAGGGGATGTTGCTATCTGTGTGTGTGCATGTGTGTGTGTGTGTGTGTGTGTGTGTATGTGTTGAGGGTACAGCTTTAAGCAGGCCTTTGAGTGGCCTAATTGTATTGAAATACGGCAGTCTGAGAGCTGGCTCAGATCACGGCAGGCTGCTAGAGTGGGGTTAGAGCCTGCACCTTGGACTCTGCAAAAGAGAGCTCAATGCATGCAATTAATGCTCTCCCTCTGGTTAACTCTCTCCACACTTTTTGTCCTCCTCAACTATTTCACCCCCCTCCTCATCCCACATTTTCTTTCCAGTTCCCTCCCTCATGCCTCAGTATGTCGTCACCGGCCGCTGCATTAATCCGCCCTTACAGCCTGTCAATCTCCCTCTCCTTTGATGCCCACAACAATTACACCACGCATGAAAGCCATGGGTCGGCTCTCGTTATGTAAGCCTTGCAGTAGGCCTTGGCAGCCATTTTTGGTACCTGAAATCAAACCTAAACACCACATGTTTTGTTACGCTTCTCCCACGTTCCAGATATATGCATGCTAGGGTAATATGAGACTCTGAATGGTCCATAGGTGTGAATGTGAGTGTGAGTGGTTGTTTGTCTATACGTGCCCTACGATTGGCTGGCGACCAGTCCAGGGTGTACCCCGCCTCTCGCTAGTATACCCAGGACCCAGTGACGACAAGCGGCACAGAAAATGGATGGACTGATGTCAGCTTTATTCATTACATTGTGCTTTTTTGTTTCATTTTTTCATTTTTGTGGGATTTCTTTTGTTGTTCATTTTATTTCTACAATGAAAAATGAGTCATGTGCCACAAATGGCCACCGGGCCGCACTTTGGACACCTGTACAGAACAGTATGCGTGTTGGAATAAGCACTTCTATAAAAGCAGAGCGACATTACACAAATTCTCTATAAAGTTTGAATTATTTTAATAGCTTGTACTAAAACGCCAATGTCACATATAATTTGTACCAATTTTACCTGAATAGCACTGAATACCAAAACATTTTTATATTATTCTTGTTGGCCACACAGTCAGGAGATCGGGAAGATCTGGCTTTGAATCTCCGCTGGGCATTTCTGTGTGGAGTTTGCATGTTCTCCCCGTGCGTGTGTGCGTGGGTTTTCTCTGGGAACTCCAGTTTCCTCCCACATTCCAAAAACATGCATGTTAGGTTAATTGGCGGCTCTAAATTGTCCATAGGTATGAATGTGAGTGTGAATGGTTGTTTGTCTATATGTGCCCTGCGATTGGCTGGCGACCAGTCCAGGGTGTACCCCGCCTCTCGCCCGAAGTCACCTGGGATAGGCTCCAGCATATCCGCGACCCTAGTAAGAATAAGCGGCATAGAAAATGAATGGATGGATTATTATTGTTTTTATTATTAGCACATAATTTTTTATATATATATTCTTTAAAAATATGATTCCATTTATTTGTTTAAATATTTAAATGCTTAGTAATATCTAACTACAATTAAGTACACAGGCATTTGTTGCCATTGTATGGATTTGAAGTAAAACAATCATGCGCTGACTGCAGCGTAGACTTTCAGCTTTAATTTAAGAGGTTTCACGAGAATGTGACATTTACCATTTAGGACTTACAGCAATTTTATGATGAGTTCCTCAAGCAACACAAGACTTTTTGAAGGCATATAAATTACTATTTAATGGCCAAGTCAGTAGGGGTGGGCAATAGCGCAAAGTTTTGGTATCTATTCCATACCAAATAAATACAAGGCCACTATTGCCGATAGTGATACTTTTCACTTGAAATTTTCTAGATCATTGAATGATTTTGTGATTTGTTGCTCATGAAAGAGTTCACGGCAAAAAAAACAAATAAAAATGATCACGATTATGATTATGGTCATGATTATGCGTGGCACAGTTAACAATGTATAAACATAACAATATAAGACAATGTAACAATGCAAATGCATTTATTTTAGTCCTTTTTTACATGGTCTGTACAGTCACACACACACAAAATGCAGCACAATAATACAAATAAGTAATGCAAAATGATTCCCTTTTATTACATGCAATTAGTAACGTACAGTCAATAGGGAAAAATAAGTAAACAAAAGCAAAAACTACTATTGGCTTTCATTTCAAATTATTTGGCTTATTTTCCCCCAAAGCTCTGCTGTGTCTAACAATGTATTCCCTCTGGAAACAAATAGAAATATAACAAAATCAACAATCTAACCACATGAACAACACAACAACAAGAAACGAGACGGAACCTGAAAAATATTTCTCCCATCACACTAGTATGGAAACTGATATGGTACTACCCTTGGTATCAATACTATCTACTACTCTACTACTACTATATTTGGATCGATCCGCCTACCCCTACAAGTCAGTCATCTGATTTCAAGTCAATAGAGCATGTTTTCCAATTCCTGAAGACAAAGGCAGCAAGACCCACAAACATTGACTGAAAAGGATTTTCATGCACGTACTTAAAAAAACATGAGTATCTAATCTAAACTACACAAAAGCAAAAATTTAGCACAAATTTAAACGCCGTATTAATCTCGGTTTTCATACGCCTCAGTTTTCATATGATCCTTTCTTTGTCCAACATTGTGGTCTTGGTTTTTCTACAGTATTGCATGTAACAAACTAGTCCGTTTGCCCTTTACTGTATCGTTCCGCGAAATCGAGTGCCCAAACGCAGCACCCTACCAGTTGCTGACTCACTGTCCATGCATTATTTATCGAGTGTGACTGGTAAATTACCCGCCATGGGGCCAGAGAAAGCGGCGAGCGCCAGTAATTTGATAAAGAAGTTGAAAAACACTATTGAATTCGATCTCACCAGGAAGAAGTCGGCATCAACAACAACTTCCATCCATTCATCATTTATAATGACTTTGCATTGTTGTCTGCATGTAAAACTATAAATAATCTTTATGAAATCAATTTTTGTTAATATTTTTGGGTGTCTGAAACGGATTCATTCGATTTATGATTTCCTATGGGAAAAATTGCCTCGGTTGTCGTACAATTTGGCTTTCGTCTAACCTTTTGGAACAAATTCATGACAAAAACCAAACAAACCAACCAAAAACCTTGTATTGTTTTTGCTCCTCGCCATCAAGTGAGTGAAAGCCTCGTTACAATATCCGATGACACCACTCACACCTACACGGCCCTTCATAAAGTCGCAAAGCACGTTTTAACTTGTCGTCCATCCAATGTGAAAGCCTCACCAGTTCAGACTCAGCGGGCAGTGAGTGTGGAAGAAGCCATGTTGAAAACATATCATATTTTACCGGCCCCTCCCTTCATTCTCTTCATTACACGACCCATGTCTTAACAAAATGTAATTATTTCCACTCACAGGACGATTTCTAGTGAGAAAATGGCAGAGTAATGTGAACTGATGTATGGGGAGTCGGTTGCCTAATTAAAGCGTTAGAAATTGAATCTTTAGTGCACACGGGTCATATAATTATCCCACTGTTAATTTAACGCTTACATTCTCCGCTGTTCATCTTTATACACTTAAATGTTGGATGGCAGTGGCCCTTGGTGCTCTGTGAAGGTTTTTTTTTTTTTGTTACATATATAAGAGGAGGTGGCTTGGCCCCTCACATTGGCCCGACTAAGTGATTGAATAACTGCGGACCCTGTAGTCCAAATAACAAG